>NC_139594.1:4797630-4952630 GCF_946808225.1 Silurus aristotelis | reverse complement strand
CAGGTGCATCTAATTTAGGATAATAAATGTAGTGGAGGTGGACATTTTAAAGGCAGACTAACAGGTCTTTGAGGGTCAGAATTCTAGCTGATAGACAGGTGTTCAAATACTTATTTGCAGCTGTATCATACAAATAAATAGTTTAAAAATCATATATTGTGATTTCTGGATTTTCTTTTTTAGATTATGTCTCTCACAGTGGACATGCACCTACGATGACAATTTCAGACCCCTCCATGATTTCTAAGTGGGAGAACTTGCAAAATAGCAGGGTGTTCAAATACTTATTTTCCTCACTGTATATTCCAATAATTCACAATGTTCCTGCTTTTTTAATTAATCCAACATTTTTTTTAGCATTTCCATGGTTTACTAACATTTTCTAGTTTTCCACAGGTGTCCAGTTTTTTCCCCTAAAGTTCTTCAGCTTTTCCCAGCTTTTCTAGAGTTAAATCAGAATACACATGGGTTTTGAAAGCATATGCAGACATTTATATTCAATTCAATTTAGTTTTATTTGTAGAGCGCTTTTAACAATGGACACTGTCCTGAAGCAGCTTTACTGAGATAAAGAGGTTATAATGTTGGAATATATACAGTATGTTAGTTTCGGTAAGTTTATCCTTTATAAGTCTGTCCCTTATAAGTCTGTCCCTGATGCCGCCTGTGGCGACTGTGGCAAGAAAATCTTAATAAGATGGTATGAGGAAAAAACATTGGGAGGAACCAGATTTAAAAGGGAACCTGTCCTCATCTGGATGGCACGAAAGTTCATCATTGTTGAGGTGTGCAGTTTAGTGATGCTTTTCAAATGCAGAACATGTGGTCCTGAGCCATTGTAGTAGACTGTTAATCTTAATTACAGTCCAGTATTCTCATAGACGTGTGTGTGTGTGTGTGTGTGTGTGTGTGTGTGTATGTGTGTGTGTGTGTGTGTCTAAATGATGTGCATGCATATTTTCTACACTCAGAGGTTCATGTGGAAATATTAACTGAGAGCTGACATTCAAAAAGCCTATAAATGTTTGTGTTTATATGTCTGTGGATGTAACGTATGTTTGTGTGTACATATGTGCATGTGGGAGGTGGTAGCTTAGTCGTTAATTCATTGAACTTTGGATCTGAAGGTCATGCGTCCAAATCCAAGCCACACTAAGGTGCCACTCCTGGGCCCTTAAACAAGGCCCTTAGCTGCGTATAAATAAAATAAAATGTAAGTTGCTTTGGATAATGTCTGCCAAATGACAAATGTAAATGTATTAGTATATATGTTTGTGCATGTATCTATGTGTTTATCAGAGGTGGCAAAAGTACACACATCCTTCATTTAAAATACAGATACTCATGTTTTGAAAGACTCTGGTAAAAGTTAAAGTTCTGACTTCACTTTTTCTCTCAAGTTAAAGTAAAGAAGTTTGGGCTATGACATGTACTTAAGTAAAAAGTAGAGATTACTACTACCTGTTTTAGTGTCACGCTGGTAACTGGACATCACGTCATATTAATATTAGGGCTGACAATCGATTAACATATGTAATCGTGATTAATCGCATAATTGAAATGAGTTAACTTACGATTAATCACAACTTATTTGCACATATTTATCTGTAGTAAATATACCTTAAATTAATGTGTTTCAGGTTTTGAACACTCAACATCAGCATGGACTAATATGGATGCTTTATGTGAATGTATGTTTATTATTAGTGAAACCAAACTCAACAAAGAGCATGAAGACAAAATATTCTTGTAAATGTTTTAAAGAAATTATGGTGATTTAAATTGACCAAACTGATGTTTCCACATGGACGGTTAATGAGGTGATGCCCGAGAAACTGTACCTCTTCTAACTTTCATACAGGTTAAATAATCAGAGAATGTTTGTTGTGAATATTTGATTTGATTTATTTACTTGAGTATACATTTTGAGCTTTCTATTCATATATTTATTATGTCTCTGAGGTAAGTATTCACTGAGCTTCAGGTTGTCTTAATTGCATCTTGCATCTGTGAAGAGAGATGACAGAGAGAAAGAGATGGCAGAGAGCGCCCCCTGTCTGTTTTCTTTATTTTACAAAAGCACTGTGTTTTGTTATTACGGTATGTGCAAATAAAAGACCTTTTTTAGATTCAAATGCTGTATTGATCTTATCTGTACGATAAAAAAGACAGAGTAATTAAAGTTTGTTTAGCTGTTACAAGGAAAAAAATGCCTCAAACCTTAGAGGGTTAAAAGGGTCTACTTTTATTTGTACTCATAATAACAACAAAACGCTGCGCTTTTGTAATATAAAGCAGATAGGAGGCGCTCTCTGCTGTCTCTGTCATCTCTCTTCACAGACATAAATAAAACAATCTGAATCTCAGTAAAAAGTTTCCTCACTGACATAATAAATATATATGAATTAAAAGCTTAAAATGTCTACTTTTAAATAAACAATTGAACATCGAAAACAAATATTCTCTAATTATGTAACCTGTATGAAAGTTAGAAGAGGTACAGTTTCTCCAGTATCACCTTATTAACCGTCCGTGTGGAAACATAGCAAAGGTTCCGTTTGTTCCGTTCGTCCTGGTGATTTGTTTAATATAAAACACCATAATTACTTTAAAACATTTACAAGCATATTTGTTTTCACTAATGATAACTATACATTTCCATCAAGCATTCATATTTGTCCATGGCCATGTTGATTAAAGTAATAAAAACTTCAAAGGTATTAATTTAAGGTACATTTATAACAGATAAAAATGTGCATTTAAGTCGTGATAAATCGTAAATTAACTCATGACAATCATGCGATTGATCACAATTAAATATTTTAATCGATGTCCCTAATATTAATGACGTGTGGTCCAGTTACCAGCGTGACATTAAAACAGGAAGTAGTAATGTCTACTTTTTACTTAAGTACATGTCAGAGCCCAAACTTCTTTACTTTAACTTGAATAAAAAATTATAGTCAGTATTTAAACTTTTACCAGAGTCTTTCAAAACATGAGTATCTGTACTTCTTTAAAAATAAAGGATATGTGTGTACTTTTTTCTACCATCTTTGCATATAGAACACAAGCAGAGAAAAGATGATGATGATCATGTGATCAGGAATGTCTCTGCTCCCCTTCAGGAACTCGAGCTGCGTCGAAACGCTATGGGAACGCCCCTGCGTGGCCGCGCTCTGAACCACGTGTGTAATCTGACCAATAGGCGTTTGGTACGTGACGTCATCAGCGGGCGACGTCGCGTAAACAGGAAGCTACAAATGGCTGCGAGATGGACCAGACGCTAGCTTTCTGCTCGTTTCCGTAGGTGCGTTCATCCGTGTCCGCGATTTATTACCGGCAAGGATTCGCATGATCGGTGCGTTGTTTGCTTGGGAGTGGAGCATGCACAATCGGCTCTCGAGGGTGTCGATTGCTCGCATTGTAGCCGGATGGCTATGCGCACGCTTCGCTCTCGGAGAGCGCTCTTTGAAAAGAGCTCTCTCCCTCGCGATTTAGCGGCGGGGTTGGAGTCGGATGAGTCAGCTTCAGCTTCGTCGGCTGAATTGAGCTTCGGCTCTATCGGAGAAGCAGGCCCGATGGCTGTTTCTTCTCCCGGTACGAGCCACGCGGCATTACATGTCTCTCTCTCTCCGAGAAGGGTGAGCTGATGGATGCTAGCGAGCCCGTGGAGTCCTTGCAGCCTGTGCTGTACGAGGAACTCCTCGAGGTCGTGACACGAGCCGTTGCTAAGCTGGATCTAGCTTGGCCGGTGGAGCAGCAGAAACAGCGCGCACCCAGTAAGCTGGATGAGCGCTTTCTGCGTCCTGTGTCGCTGGGGCCTGTCGTTCTTCCCCGATCTGCACGCCGAAGTGTCCAGTTCCTGGGAGACCCCGTACTCAGCGCGTTCTTCGTCTCGCCACTCCTCGCTCTATGCAAATGTGGTTGGGGCTAAGGCGTGCGGCTATGGGGCGATGCCGCATGTTGAAGAGACGCTAGCTAGCTATCTCTCTCCTGGCGTGGCTTCGTCGCTGAAGGCTCCGATGTTCCCTACTAAGCCGCTACGTGCTACATCGGCTTTGGTAGGGAAGGCTTACGCGGCAGCAGGTCAGGCTGCGGGATGTCTCCACACCATGGGTGTGTTGCGGGCATACCAGGCTGACCTGCTACGTGATTTGGATGAGGGACTTAGCTCTGGGGCCTCTGACATTAAGGAGTTCCCTCCGGGCACCGCGAAGCCCAGAAACAGAGCGTTGCCACCCGGTCTCCGCGGGCAGGGCCTAAGGGTCCGAGGCGTCGCCCTGGGCCCAAAAAGGAGCGGGCTGACCTGAGGGTCACCCTCGCCTCCAGCAAACGGGCTGTGGTGCGGAAATCCTGATGATCTTCAGTCGAAGGGACGGTGCACACCTCTTGCTACGGTGCCCGTCCCTCCCCCGCACCACCAGGGGGGCGGGCCGTTGACTCTGCCACAGGATGTGCTTCAGAGCACGGCCTCCCTCCAGCAGGCGTCTCCCTCCACTTCCGCCCGGAGTCTCGGTACGGATGAGGGAGACCCGCCGCCTCTCACGAGGTGTCATCAGCTGCAGGGCTCCGCCCCAGCTGCTCTGAGTGGGTCAGAGGCCAGCCCCGAGTGGCTGGTTCCCCTAAGGAACTTTCTGGCGGCATGGGAGGGGCTGCCAGAAGTTTACCGGTGGGTCCTGCGGACCATAGAGGGCGGCTACGCGATCCAGTTCGCGTCCTCTCCTCCCCGTTTCAACGGGATGTGTCCCACCCTGGTGGGGCCCGAGCAGGCTCTGGTCCTGGAACAGGAAGTGCGCACACTCCTGGGGAAAGGGGCCATCGAGGTGGTTCCCCCCTCGGTTCAAGAGTCAGGCTTCTACAGCCCGTACTTCGTCGTTCCGAAGAAGGATGGCGGGTTGCGTCCCATTCTGGATCTTCGCTCCTTGAACCGCTCTCTCAGGAGGCTCAGGTTCAGGATGCTCACCCTCAAGGGGGTCGTGACTCAGATCAGGTCCGGGGACTGGTTCGTCACGATAGATCTGAAGGACGCGTACTTTCACGTCGCCATCCTTCCTGCGCACAGGAGATTCCTGAGGTTTGCCTTCGGGGGCGTGGCATACCAATATCGGGTCCTCCCGTTCGGCCTGGCACTCTCGCCCCGCACCTTCACGAAGTGCGTCGATGCAGCACTGGCCCCGTTGCGGCTCCAGGGCATCCGCATTTTGAATTACATCGACAATTGGTTGATCCTGGCTCATTCCGAGCGGCAGGCGATTTGGCATCGAGATGTCGTCCTCGCCCACATGAAGGTGCTCGGGTTTCGGCTGAACGCTGGCAAGAGCGTGCTCTCTCCGGCACAGAGAACCGCCTTTTTGGGCGTGGTGTGGGATGCGGCCAGGATGCAGGCACGGTTGTCGCCTGCTCGGGTCGAGGTCATCCTCGCCGCCGTCAGGAGAGTGCGGGAAGGCCAGCCACTCACTGTGAGGCAGTTTCAGAGGCTGCTGGGTCTCATGGCGGCAGCATCCAGCATAGTTCCGCTCGGGCTCCTGCACATGAGGCCCCTCCAGTGGTGGCTCCGGGGCAGGGGGTTCTCCCTCAGGGGAGACCCACATCGTGCTATCAAGGTCTCGCGGCGTGCCCTTCGAGCCTTGGATGTCTGGAAAGACCGTCCTTTCCTGTCCCGTGGCCCGGTGCTGGGGGCTCTGTGCCGTCGCGTGACGCTGACGACGGACGCTTCCCTCACGGGGTGGGGAGCGGTCATGAGTGGCCACTCCGCCCAGGGTCTGTGGAGCGGCCCACGTCTCTCGTGGCACATCAATTGCCTGGAAATGATGGCAGTGTTTTTGGGGTTACAGCACTTCCTCCCGGCCCTGAGAGATCGCCATGTGTTGGTCTGGACGGACAATACTGCGGTGGTTTCTTACATCAACCACCAGGGGGGTCTCCGGTCTCGCCCCTTGTACAAGCTGGCGACTCCACCCCGAAACAGTGGAGCTCGTATGGCGGAGGTTCTACAGAGCCCAGGTGGATCTTTTTGCGACCCAGGAGACCTCGCACTGTCCCCTCTGGTTCTAACCCTAACCCTAACCCTAACCCTAACCCTAACCCTAACCCAGCCCCATTAGGGCTGGATGCCATGGTGCAGTCGTGGCCGAGGCTACGCCTGTACGCTTTCCCCCCGATCGCTCTGCTCCCTGGAGTTCTGGAGAGAGTTCGCCGGGAAGGAGTCCGTCTCCTCCTGGTAGCGCCTCGTTGGCTGGGCAAGCCGTGGTTTGCGGATCTGGTGTCCCTGCTCGAGGGCCATCCGTGGGAAATTCCTCCCAGGAGGGATCTCCTCTCACAGGCGGGCGGAACCCTGGTTCACCCCCGCCCGGAGTTGTGGAGGCTGTGGCTGTGGCCCCTGAGGGGGCACAGTTCGTAGCGGCTGGTCTTTCTATTGAGGTAGTTGGCACCCTTTTCCACTCCAGGGCTCCCTCTACGAGGAGGTTGTATGCTGCACGGTGGCGACTGTTCGCGTCATGGTGTGTGCACCGTGGTTTGGACTCAGTTAACTGCCCGGTTGGTTCAGTTCTGGAGTTCTTGCAGGAACAGTTTGCCGCAGGGTTGTCCCCTTTGACCCTCAAGGTTTTCGTGTCCGCCATCGCGGCTTATGGCACCCCGCCCGCGAGGCAGTCGCTGGGCAGGCACCCACTGGTGACACGTTTCCTCCGCGGCACCCGGAGGCTGAGGCCCGGGACACGACCCAGAGTGCCTGTCTGGGATCTGGCTGTTGTGCTGGCGGCTCTGTCTGAGCCCCCCTTTAAGCCGTTAGCCGATGTGGCCCTTAGGTTTCTGTCGATCAAGACCACCTTCCTCTTGGCGGTTTCCTCCCTGAAGAGGATCGGGGATCTGCAGGCTCTGTCTGTGGCCCCGTCCCGCCTGGTGTTTGCCCCTGGCATGACCAGGGCGTTTCTCTACCCGAAACCTGGGTACGTGCCTAAGGTGCCTTCGGCTCCCTCACGTCCTGTTGTCTTGCAGGCATTCTGCCCTCCTCCGTATGCAGCCCCCGAACAGGAGCGACAGCACCGGCTGTGTCCAGTGCGAGCACTGGACACTTACCTCCGCAGGACGAGTCCGTGGAGGAGGTCGGAGCAGCTGCTGGTCTGCTATGGCCCTAATAGGAAAGGTTTCCCGGCCAATAAGCAGACTTTGAGCAGATGGGTTGTGGATGCGATTGTGTCAGCTCACGAGTCCTCTGGCCTCCCCGCACCGCTCGGGGTTCGAGTTTACTCCACCCGGAGTGTGGCGGCCTCTACGGCCTGGTCCGCTGGAGTCCCACTCTAGGACATCTGTGACGCGGCAGGTTGGTCCACCCCGCTGACCTTCGTCAGGTTCTATGACCTTGACCTCAGAGCCACCCCGGGCTCCTCTGTCCTGCGTGCTGGTGCCGAGGCCCTCACTCTCTAGGCAGGGTCTGGTCAGTGTGGCGTGATTGGACACTCATTCGACGCAGCTCGAGTTCCTGAAGGGGAACGTCTCTAGGTAACCATAGTTCCCTGAGGGAACGAGACGCTGCGTCTCCGTGCCACACTCCCTGCATCCCTGCGGCGCTTACCTTCTCTCGCAGTAGCTAGCGTCTGGTCCATCTCGCAGCCATTTGTAGCTTCCTGTTTACGCGACGTCGCCCGCTGATGACGTCACGTACCAACCGCCTATTGGTCAGATTACACACGTGGTTTAGAGCGCGGTCACGCAGGGGCGTTCCCATAGCGTTTCGACGCAGCGTCTCGTTCCCTTGGGGAACTATGGTTACGGTCGTAAACTAGAGACGTTCTCAGTCATGTTTACATCACTGACTCCCACTGTCTCATCCACGTTAACCCCAGACTTCTTACTGCCTTCTGACTGCTCATTGTTATCTTAGTAAACTAGTCTACATCTGTGGTGCGTGAGAGCCAGGAAATGATACACCAGTGGTCAATTAAAAAAGCCATGCAATGACAGGAAATTGGTTGATTGGCTGAAAACGGTGCACAATGACAAGACAAACATATCATATAAGATCATGTCACTAAATAGATTCAAACTAAAGTAACGAGTCTGGTTTAAAAATGTAAGGAGTAGAACTGACAAATATTTGTGTAAAAATCCAATGAATGAAAGTAAAAAGTTATCAAAAAAACTAATAGTAAAGTAAAATACTGATACCAGAAAAATCTACTTAAGTACAGTAACAAAGTATTTGTACTTCGTTACTTCCCACCTCTGGTGTACATACACTCTATATTAAAATAGAAACTGCAGTGAATGGGAGGAAATGAGGGCCGTTAGATGATTACACACTCGTCCAAGTCATGGACAGACTTGAGCTCTCCTCCATCTCATGTCTCTCTCTCTCTCTCTCTCTCTCTCTCTCTCTCTCTCTCTCTCTCTCTCTCTCTCTCTCTCTCTCTTCTCTCTCCTACTTTGTCCTGCAATCATTTCATCAGCTGCTTTTCTGTGCAAGACCCTTCATCATCCCTTCTCTCGCTCCCTAGTGCCAGTGAGAGAGATGTAATGGAAGGATGTGGCGTCTTTTCCCCCTCTCCTCCTCCCCCTTTCAACACCACTCCACTCTCTGCCTTTGTTTCTTACTCCATCATGTTATCAATTCCTTTTTTCTTTTACTTTTGTTTGCGTGTTTGCCTCCTATAATAAAAAGAATGCGAAGACATGCGTTTTATTCATTATCCGACAACGAGAAGACGAATAAACACAGAGGGATGAAAAAGTGAACTGTGTACTCAACGAAAGTTTCAAAGCAAACATGACATTTACGGCAAAAAGTCAGATTTCTGTCACATTTTACATGCTGGGGAAGTTACATTGGAAGAAACCTTTCAGTCAGGATTCATCATTTTCACCATTTTTTTTAATCATCATTTTGTAATTGCTTTCCCAAGTTTTTTGTTTGATCTCCACAGTTTTCTGCTGTAGTCTGAAAACTCAGCATAAACTCGGGCTTCATTTATCAAGCTGAATATAAATGAGTGCATTCGTAAATCACTCACAGGAGCATTTGCACAAGAAATGCAGTTTTTGTGGAAATCCAGGTTGTTTAGAAAAACATTTATATTCTGTGTTCCCTCCTGAGTTTGGATGCATTTATGCAGAAAAAGAAAAAGAAAAAAGCTTTAAAATCGTATCATTAGTGATGAGTCGCTGTGAACTAATCTACACATTACACTCAGCATTAAATCCCTTCAATCACGTTGCAATCAAATCGTGCACATATTCATAAATATTGAGCAAGAGTTAGTTTGTCTCTGATGAAGTGCTGCAGTGGCTGAGCTGCATTACTGGAAAATTCATATCTTTACATAAATAGCTCAATATCCCGATCATCATGCTTCTAGTGTGTTTTAGCCACTGGTTGTCTTTATTTTTATGATTTCTATGATTTTGTTTTAATCCTTGATTTTTTTATTGTATGTCAGCTTGCTATATAGAGTAAAAAAACACTAACACTTTTTAACTGCTATACTGTTATCTAAATAAACTGTATGTCATAAAAAAATAAAAATAAATGAAAATCCGAAACCTGAATATATACCGATCAGGTATAACATTATTACCTTTACCTTAACATTGCGACCGTTGAAGTGAATAACACTGATTATCTCTTCCTCATAGCAAGTGTTAGCGGGTGGGAGATATTAGGCAGCATCTTCTTCTTCTTCTTTCAGCTGCTCCCATTAGGGGTCGCCATAGCGGATCATCTGTCTCCATACCCCTCCTGTCCTCTACATCTGCCTCTTTTACAAAAACTACCTGCATGTCTTCCCTCACCACATCCATAAACCTCCTCCTTGGCCTTCCTCTTTTCCTCCTACCTGGTGGCTCCATCCTCAGCATTCTTCTACCAATATAATTCATGTCCCTCCTCTGCACATGTCCAAACCATCTCAATCTCGCCTTCCTCACCTTGTCACCAAAACATCCTACATGCGCTGTCCCTCTAATAAACTCATTTCTAATCTTATCCATCCTCGTCACTCCCAACGGAAACCTTAACATCTTCAGCTTTGCTACCTCCAGCTCCACCTCCTGTCTTTTACTCAATGCCACTGTCTCTAATCCATACAACATTGCAGGTCTCACCACAGACCTATAAACTTTCGCTTTCATTTTTGCAGATACCCTACGATCACAAATCACTCCTGTCACTCTTCTCCACCCACTCCACCCTGCCTGCACTCTTTTCTTCACTTCTCTAACACACTCACCATTACTTTGCACTGTTGACCCCAGGTACCTGAACTCCTCCACCTTCTCCACCTCTTCTCCCTGCAACCGCATCACTCCACTGCCCTCCCTCTCATTCACACACATGTATTCTGTCTTACTCCTACTTAGTTTCATTCCCCTTCTCTCCAGCGCATATCTCCACCTCTCCAGGCTCTTCTCAACCTGCTCCCTACTCTCACAACAAATCACAATATCATCCGCAAACATCATAGTCCAGGGAGACTCCTGTCTGACCTCGTCCGTCAACCTGTCCATCACCACTGCAAACAGGAAAGGGCTCAAGGCCAACCTTTACCCTGAACCAGTCTGTTCCTACTGCACACTTCACTGCCGTCACACTGTCCTCATACATGTCCTGCACCACCCTCACATACTTCTCTGACACACCTGACTTCCTCATACAATACCACAACTCCTCTCTTGGCACCCTGTCGTACACCTTCTCTATATCCACAAATACACAATGCAATTCCTTCTGTCCTTCTCTATACTTCTCCATCAACATTCTTCAAGCAAATAAGGCATCTGTGGTGCTCTTCCTCGGCATGAAACCATACTGTTGCTCACAGATGGTCACCTCTTCTCTCAGCCTGGCTTCCACTACTCTTTCCCATAACTTCATGGTGTGACTGATCAACTTAATTCCCCTGTAGTTACTGCAAGACTGCACATCTCCTTTATGCTTAAAGACCAGCACACTTCTTCTCCATTCCTCAGGCATCTTCTCACCTTCCAAAATTCTGTTAAACAATCTGGTCAAAAACTCCACTGCCATCTCTCCTAAACATCTCCACGCTTCTACTGGTATGTCATCTGGTCCAACCGACTTTCCACTCTTCATCCTCTTAATCGCTGCTCTCACTTCCTCCTTACTAATCCTATTTACTTCCTGCTTCACCAACTCCACATCATCCAACCTTCTCTCTCTCTGATTTTCCTCATTCATCAGCTGCTCAAAATACTCCCTCCACCTTCTCAACACACTCTCCTCACTAGTCAACACATTTCCCTCTCCATCCTTTACTGCTCTAACTTGCAGTACATCCTTCCCAGCTCGGTCCCTCTGCCTGGCCAATCGGTACAAATCCTTTTCTCCTTCCTTAGTGTCCAACCTCTCATACAGCTCCTCATATGTCTTTTCCTTGGCTTTCGCCACATCCCTCTTAACCTGCTGCCGCATCTCCTTGTACTCCTGCCTACTTTTCTCATCCCTCTGTCTATCCCACTTCTGTTTTGCCAACCTCTTTCTCCTTATTCTCTCCTGCATTTCCTCATTCCACCACCATGTCTCCTTGTCTTGCTTTCTATTTCCAGATGTTACACCAAGTACTTTTCTAGCTACCTCCCTCATCACTCCTGCAGTAGTTGCCTAATCATCCAACACCTCCTTAACACCACTGAGCCTCTGTCTGACCTCTTCCCTGAACCTCACACTACACTCTTCCTCCTTCAGTTTCCACCATCTTATTCTTCTTTCAGTCCTCACTCTCCTCCTCTTCTTCTTCGCCTCCAAAACCATCCTACAGACCACCATCCAATGCTGTCTAGCTACACTGTCCCCTTGCCAATTCCCTGCCAACACGCCTCCAACTGTGTGCACCTTCCTCCGCTCTTATACGTCACCCTATGATCCTCCTTCTTCTTAAAATAAGTGTTCACCACTGCCATTTCCATCCTTTTAGCAAAATCCACCACCATCTGCCCTTCCACATTCCTCTCCTTAAAACCATACCTACCCATCACCTCCTCATCACCTCTGTTCCCTTCACCTACATGCCCATTTAAGTCTGCCCCAATCACCAATCGTTCTTTTCTAGGTACACCATCTACCACTTCATCTAATTCACTCGAGAATCTTTCCTTCTCCTCCATCTCACAGCCAACTTGTGGAGCATAGGCACTGATGACATTTATCATCATCCCTTCAACTTCCACCTTCACGATCATCACCCTATCAGAAACTCTCTTCACCTCCACTACACTCTTACTGTACTCTTCCTTCAGAATCACCCCTACACCATTTCTCTTTCCATCCACACCATGATAAAACAGTTTAAACCCACCTCCAATGTTCCTGGCCTTACTCCCTTTCCACTTGGTCTCCTGAACACACAGCATATCTACTTTTCTCCTCTCCATCATATCAGCTACCTCTTTCCCTTTACCCGTCATAGTACCAACATTTAAAGTACCAACCCGAACCTCCACTCTCCTACACTGCTCCTTTCCCTGCCGTCTCTGTAGACGTCTTCCTCCTCTCCTTCTCCTCCTTCGGCCAACAGTAGCCCAATGTCCACCGGTACCCTGTCGGCTAACGATACCTGTGGCGGTCGTTGTTAACCCGGGCCTCGACCGATCCGGTATGAAATTCTCATTTGTGATCCCCATATTTGATTTGGCACATGTTTTACGCTGGATGCCCTTCCTAACGCAACCCTCCCCATTTACCCGGGCTTGGGACCGGTACTAAGAGTGCACTGGCTTGTGCATCCATAATGGCTGGGTTGGAGATATTAGGCAGCAAGTACCGTAATTTCCGGACCATAAAGGGCACCCATATATAAGCCGCCCCCACAAAATTTGACAAAGATTTTTATTTTGAACATAAATAAGTCTACATTGAAACTAATGAACTTTACACAGGCTTTAATGAAAGACAGTGTCTGTTACACAGTGTAACGGGTGAAATATGTTGTGGCTCCTTTAAGAGCAGAGCGGTATTTTGGGAATAGGCTGCCGCCGCATTTTTCCGCTATTACTGCATGTGTGCAAGACCGAGGATTGTGTCCTTATTATTTTCTGATGCTCATTTCTAAGTTTCTTTGACTAACCCGTAACGCTGTTGAGGTGTTGTTTGTTTCGCTGTTGTTTGTTTCTGTTGGAAATTTCATTAGTCTAATGTTATGGAGCTCAGTTTTTTGGCTTGAAGTTTGTAAAACCGGGAAAAACCCAGGAAAAATTCTTAAATAAGCCACTTCAAAACATGGGAAAAAGTAGCGGTTTATAGTCCGAAAAATACGGTAAACATTTTGTCACTAAAGTTGATGTGTTACTTTAACTTGAGAGACAAAGTGTAGTCAGAGCTTCAACTTTTACCCGAGTCTTTTAAAACATGAGTATCTGAACTTCTGCTTAAGTGAAGGATGCATGGACTTTTGCCATCTCTGGTGGTCAGTATCTATAAAAGTGGTACAAGAAAGGGGAACAGTGGTGAACCAGGGACAGGGTCATGGGGAGCAATAACTGGCCCATGTGGTCCGATTCAACAGACGAGCTCCTGTAGCTCAAATTGCTGAAGAAATTAATGCTGTTGATGCTCAACATATCAGGACTGTTTTGGCAGCAAAAGGGGGACCAACACAATATTAGGCAGGTGGTAATAATGTTATGGTCAGTTTTATTAAATATACAATAGACAGTATATGGTAAAAAAGTATACTTTTCCAGCCATATGTTTTTCTTCCCCTTAGGATGCCTTTGGATGCTGTAGCATTAAATTTTTCCTTCACTTGAACTACGAGACCCAAACCTGTTCCAGCATGACATTGTCCTTGTGCAGCTCCATGAAGATGTGTTTTCCATGGATTGGAGTGGAAGATCCCCTGCTATAGAGATCCAACCCTATTGGGATGAATGTGAACACTTACTTCACCCCAGACCTTCTCACCTCACCTACATCAGTACCTGCCTTAACTAACACCCTTGTGGCTAAATGAATCTCACACAAATCTCCACAAAATCTAGTGTTTATTATAACAACAATATGGTCAGCTGTCCACAAACTTGTTGAACTTGTAACTTGTTAGAATCTACGTTGGTTTGTTCTGACTGCAAGATGAACCCCAGGTTTACATTAATATACTTGTTCTAATGCTATTGTTTCCACAGGCACTTGTACTTCAGACACATTGCACAAAAAATTCAAATGATTGTAACTGATTGATCCTACATTGCTGTTTTCAGAGTGTCTGAAAAAATATAAAAATGTAACTAGAAATGGATAAAACATGGTGCATTTCTTAATTCAATGCCAAATTGCTGCAGTAGAACAAGAATAAAGCTCTGTTTCTATTAGAAAATGTGATCTTTAGGATGTTATGATTAACCCCAGCACGCAGCTCCACGTCTGACTCCATCCCACAGCTCAGTTGTTGACTGTTTTCCTATAACTGCAGACCCCTAAGTCATATACACTCAATTTATCAGATACACTGGTGCAGTTTACTTTCCAAAGAAACTGGATGGTAGTGCATTCTGGCTGTCAGGGACAGAATATCCCCATCCTACAGTATCTCTTCCTGTCTTTCTTTTTTCTTTTAGCCAACACACACACACACACACACACACACACACATACAAATCCACTCTGTCAGAGCTGCCAGTAAGGCTTCTGCTTTTGTGCAGAACCTGCGCTCCATGCTCACACACATATCAAATCTCTGCATATCGAATATATCAGTGCTGCGCTCACTGACCTGTCACAACTCGGCATGATAAGATCCAGCCGTCAGCATCCCTGCCGCGATATTTGGCTCTTAGGCCTACTCCAGGCCTCACAACCTTATAGCCAGAGACACTGCTTTCTTCACATTCTGTCAACATTTAATGGACTTCTATCTGATTTGTATTCAATCGGGTGAAACCATGTTATCTCCTAACAGCTCAGAGGTCAAGTTTGAAAATCAGGCAAAGAAATATTGATGGGTCGGTTATGATCGAATGTGACTCAGAAGAACAAGTCGTCTCAACGAGCGATTCGTTCATTTTCTACCGGACGCGCAAAAGCAAAGAATTACAAAATCTTTTATCACGTGGCTCTCACGATAGATTCGGTCTTTTTTGGTCCGAATCTTGACAATATTGTTACAGTAATTATGGGAGTTGCGTGATATTAGAACTAACCACATGATACAGAGGATGTGAGAGGTCTCATTTAATCGTTCAGTTTATCATAATTTGCATGGTCATATTTTCATTATAAGAACTTTAATCAAAGTTCGTGTATGTAGACGTGTTGGGGATCTGCTTCTTAAGAATTTTATAACATTTTATATTCTTTCAGATCAAAGAAATGAAATGAACTAAATGACTCAAAAAAAATTCGTCCAATTTGATGAACGAGATTCAAAGTCTGTAAAATGATCCGATTTTCCAATAACTAGGAAGAAAAATAGCTCTCGTTTAATGTGTCCATATGCCGTCGTTAAAGATTGGACCAGAAGCTACAAGAACCACCAGGTAATGGCAGGCGGTTTGGGCTGTAAAATAGGCCAGGCGTAATCTTTAGGCTGCTCTTCCTGTGTAATGTTTAGCCACCGAATCTCACTTTGTCCTTGTCTTGGTCATGTTTAACCTTTAAATAAATCATCCTCCCTATGCCAAGTTACTGTTCCAGCCCTGATTTATATTCCAATAAAACCAGTTCCCGAAGTGTTTTATTGTCCGTATACCAAATCACCGGTACTGTTATCAATTATGTTAAAGCAGCTGTATTGTTCTTTCTACCACTCTTTTTTTTTACTCTCTCTTAAAGTTCATTAAAAAAATGATGTTATTATATATATAAAAAATAAATATCTCCTCACAGAAATCCAAAGTATATAGTACAGCATGCATTTTCCATCTATTTATAAATAGCGTTTATCATACAAGTCTCTGTGTATTATTTGTTTCTATAGAAACGATAAAGTAATAGAACAGAATTTCAAATTAAAACTTTGATTGACTGTAAGGCTCGAACTACTGTCAAAATCACTTCTTTTTTCTTCTGCATATCTGATGTAGGGTCATATCTGATGTTTGCCTATTGCAAAAGATTAACAAAAAAACAAACATGTGCTTAGGGCAACAACAAACGCACACCATTCACCTTCACTGTTGTTTTCTGTAAAGCTGCTTTGAGACAATGTCTGTTGTGAAAAGCGCTATACAAATAAACTTGACTTGACTTGACTTGACTTAACTTTAAACCCTAATTTTAAATGCTAACCATTAACCCTAACTCCTAATTCTAACTCTAACTGTTCACCCCTAAATCAAACCCCTAACCCTAAAGCCAAATCCCTAAACTTAACCCCTGAAAGTCTAAACTCTAAACCCACTTCCTAATGCTAAATCATAATCACTAATTTTAACCCTAACACTTACACCTAAATCCTAAAGTTACCCCTGAACTCTTAACTCTAACCCTTAATCCTTACCCCCTAATTCTAATTCTAACTCTTAACCATCAACCCCTTAACCTTAACCCCTAACTTTAAACCATGAACCCTAAACCAAACTCAAAAACCTAATCCTAACCCCAAACCCAATCCTAATACATAATCCCTAATCTTAAACTTTCACCCCTAACCTTGAACCGTAAACCCAATCGCTAACCTTAAAACCTAATCCTAACCTCAAAATATAAATGCTAATCCTAAGAACTAAACCTAAATCCTTTCTTTAAACCCAAACTTTAACCATAATCCTGAACATAAACCCTAATCCCTAACCCTAAATCCTAAACCTACCGGCCAATCATTGCAATAGTAATTGTCGTGAAAGCATTTTAAATGTATACATATAAAGTATTCTTTATACAATCGCTCTTTCCCAAACTTTAGAACACCTTTCTCTAAGATGTAGCATTAGCATTTCTTTTACTGGAACTAATATACCCAAACCTATTCCAGCAGAATGAGATCCATGAAGACCTTCAGAAGACCTCCGCTAAGACGAAAGCACAGAGCCCAGATTTCATCTCCGCCGAAAACATATAGGATGGAGACTGCACCCCAAGTGCCTAAAACCCACACAACCGCACACCTAAATCTAATGGAAGCTTACAGAGTGGAGCTCACAGGAACAGCACTCCATATGAGTTCCCATGAGTTCAGAATAAGGTATTGACAGTTTTTCGCAGTTGCTTTGGGGCGTTTCTCAGATCAGCCTTAAATTCTCAAAACTACTTGTTCAACCTCCACATCATTCAGTCACTTGTGCTCATCATAAAAACATTTCTTGTTGCTTTGATCAAATTGCGAATGCTTTTGTACATTCATTTAATCGATTGTGTACAATCGTCTGAGGTTTCCTACATTATCAGTTGTTTATGTTCATGTTGATCAAAATATAATATATTGGTGTCACCTGAATAGTTTTAATCCCCAAAACATTTAGGAATCAACTCATTGTATAAGTCATCGAACGCAAAATGGTTAAACCAGTTGTCAGAATCTGTCAATCAAATTTCTATTAAACTTTTTATTTTTGTAAATGTATCTTGAATTGATGAATTGTGCAGATGAATCTTGAAGATGAGTGAATGGCATCAGAACAACCAATAATTAACTCTTTCTCTAAAACAGGTCAAAGGTAAACTTTAAATTGGCGACAGAGCAAAACACAATTACAATTTCTAAAAAATAGATTCGACCGGTACACAAACAAACACGATTACAGTACAGTATAAGCGTAACTCCGGTTTCTTGCATTCAATATAAATCAAACACCTAATCAAATAAAAAAAAAAATGTGCTGCTGAAATTGATAAACGCTACACAGAAGGAATTTAGCCTCATGCAATTTAAATCACTGTGATCCAAACCGTAGTTTTAATTCAGGAAATAAACAATTTTGACGATCTTGTTTGTGAACAATGACAAAGGGACTTTTCATTCCGATGGCAATGAGATGTTCATTGACACAAATACTTACTTTTGAGAGATGAACTTAGGATTTTGAGAAACGTACAGGTTTTTGTAAGAAATCCAATGTACTGTGCTGTTTGTACACATAGTTTTGAAAAATGCACTTTACTGGTTTGAGAAAATGAAAGATGATTCAAGAAATGAATCGAAAGCGAATCCAAAAACTGTGATACTCAGGTGTTTATGTGGTGTAGTTATCAGCAGAGCTCTTTTTTCATCTCGACGTGGCAGTTGCTGCTAATGTTGTCGCCCTGATCAAAATTCTTTTGATGCTATAACATATGAAGCAAGACTGAGAATTAAATAGGAGGTCAGGCCAACTTTTCGAGCTGAGATGAAACAGATAAAAGAACACACACAGACGCAGACTGCACACACACACAGCTGGGATTCTTCTATTCAAAACACACACAGTCATCAGGTAATTTTTCAGTTGATTTAGTTTGTTGAAAAAGTTGCTACCTACAGCTTTTGAAGGTTAATTAATAAATTCCCTTTCTTGAGGAGTTCAGAATATTCATCACGAAAGATGTTTTTAACACAAGCGCTCTCTAACAACCCCCCTCATAGCCTTGTGATGTAAGTGAGCTTTAAATTATTGTTTTCCTGCCTTTCCTTTTGCTCAGCAAATGAAAGCATGCTGGTGTATCGTTTCCGGTCATCTTTCTGTCTGTCTATGTTTCTCTCTCAATTTCAAGTATTTATATTACAAAGTACTTTAGTCACGTCAAGTCAAATAGGCTTGTATTCAGTGGTGTTAAGTGTTTGACTAAATATACTTCATTACTGTACTTAAGTCATTTGTTGACTACTTTTATGTTTAACTGTCTATCAAATATACTCAAAGATCTCTACTCAACTACATTTGAGCACTTTGCCTTTAATCACGCTGTGTTTCTCCACCGCAGACTGGGTCATACCAGTCTTTAGATGTATAAAGAAGATACTGTCATGAAATCTGCCAAATGCCATCAATGTAAGTACAATTACGGTAATGTAATTAAGATATATGGCAAATAAAACGTATGTTGAGGGTGCAGTGGTCTTTCTCTCTTACATTTTTTATTCTATATTGACATTTTTGATAGTAATGATAGTAACCAAAATAAATAACCACATAATAATAATAATAATAATAATAATACAAAATCACAAAAGCATCAATAAAAATGAATGTCTAAAAGAAAGAAAGAAAGAAAGAATGCAGGTGCCAATGTAAAACAACAGACAAAAAAAATGAAGTCTGATAAAAAAAAAAATGCAGTCAAATAAATGAAAAATAGAATTGAAATTATGTATGCCTAGTGTGTGAAACGGTCAATTTGTGTGTCAACAATTGTACAATATCTCTCTCTCTATGTATATACAGTTTATATAGATAGATAGATAGATAGATAGATAGATAGATAGATAGATAGATAGATAGATAGATAGATAGATAGATAGATAGATAGATAGATAGATAGATAGATACACAAATTGACTGTGTGTGTGTGTGTCTAATGACTCACTTGCAGTCATTAGAAATAAGGCACAGCAGGCTTTCTGCATGATTCAGCCAAAGCTGTTGACCACAACATGTTTTGAATAATGCTCTTTTTTATCTATCTCTGTTTTGTTTTTTTCTCATCCCCCACATTTACTTTCTCACACTCTGTCCTTAATGCGTGCTGGGATAATGTCTGAGAACCTTATGAACCCTAACAAATAAGAAAAAGCCAGCGGACCGACTGATATTTAGCGTTTCTCCTCAGCGGCTGTTTTGTTTGCTCTGCCACGATGTTGCGGTAACCATGGCGCCACCGTTCCCAGCATGCTCCTGTCTTTATTCTCTCGAGGAGATGTGTGGATGTGAGATGTGTTTAATCGGAAAATGAAGAGATTTTTTTCCACCGAGTATCGCTAACCCCTCAATTAAGCCTTCGCACTTCTTTTTGCGCCCCTGGTGCGAGAGAAGAGGGCATGATAGAGGGGGCAATTGAGTGATTTGAGACATGCGACAGTGATGAAGTGGTAGATTTAGCCTGTGCGTGTAGCTCTTTTTCATTTCGACTGTCGCTGACTCACTGTGTCTGACAGCCGAGCCATGGGGGAAGCCAGCTGTTTGGATTTCAGGCCTCTTGTGAAATATGTTGGAGATGTGAGGCGTTATTCTGGTTGAAGCTGTGCTACTGAACTTTCCTTTTTTTTTTATGTCTCTCTGTTTCCAATCATCCTCCTGTTTTCTGCTCTTATCTCCAGCTGATTCTTTATTAAACATCCCAGCAATCTCTCCACCCACATGTTTCCCTGCTTCTTCATTCTTCTCTCTACTTCTGCATCCCTCTCCCTTATTCCCCCCTTCCTCTCCTTCCTTCTTAATACTCCATTTTTCTTTCTCCCTCCTTTCTTCTATTATCTCCCTACTTCTCCAATCTTTCCAATTATTATTCTTCCATTCTCCTTCTTGTCTTAGTCCCTTTCTTTCTGCTTATCCACCATATCTCCATTCATCCCTGTTTCTCTCCTACTCTTTGCTTCAACTTCTCCCTCTCTTATTTGTTCTTTCTTCTTCTGCCTCCTTCTCCCTTGTTCTCACTCCCTTTTCCCCTTTTTTAAACTGTTTCCATCATTTTGGCCATACACCTTCCCTCTTCTCTTTTTTTATCCCTCCTTCTTTGGTCTATGAACTTGGTTTTTCACATCCACTCGTCACCTCCTCTCATCGACTCCAGCATTCCGGTGCAGCCAATACTAAACACAGAGGGTGTGTGGGTTAATTGCTCCCAATGGCCTTCTGTTTGCTTCCTAATTACTTGAACAGTCACAACAGTTGCTCTGACGTCTTCACGCTGCCAACCTCGGCTACGAAAGAGCTTTTATGGCCGATCGGCTGCGCACAAAAGTGATGAAACTATGCCAAGATAATAGTGCAGGAGTATTTAAATCCGAGTGTATAAATTACACCTTATTAATGGCACACTATGGACCAATTCTACACTTAGCAAACCATCGACAGTATTCTGACTTGGAATCAGTCCAGTGTGCATTAGAGTGCATATTCGTTTCCTTTTTCCAGGGAAGAGATAAGATCCAGCATACAGGGGTGGATAATTTATTAGCTATCCCACCGGTTTGCCTAAAGTGTAACCTCAATTGCTTCTGCAACATAAACAGTATAAATATACATATTGCCAAAGCAAAAGCTGATTAATTCCGCAACCCAATATACAGACTTCATCTATGGGCTAAAATAAACATCCGCTAGCAATAATAATAATGCTTCAGCTATAATAGCATGCACTGTACACTATGTGAATCACAATGAGGGAGGTTGGGGTAGACGACATGTCTAGACGTTGTTTTTTAAGGCTTCATTAATCCACTTTAGGTGTGGCTTTGCCTAATTTAGCCTGTTCTTGGCCGAAATATGTTTTCTTTCACTGTTGTAGTGAATCTGCTTTAAATTTGCACACATTTTCTATTCTGATATACTTTTCTGCATATCACTGATGTAAAAAGTGTTTGTAAAACTAAACATTTAAGTCGCTGCTTATCCAGTGTACGCCTGAATTTGATTTTTCAAGTCATGTACATGGTTTAAGGAAGTAAAAAGAAAGGAAGATGCTTTACACTTTTCACATGTACTTTCAGCACACTGAAATTCTTACTGCACATATTCTAGTGATGTTAGGAATCTGGAGTCAGAGATGATACAATGCCCCTGGAGCACAGAAGGTTAAGGGCCTTACTTAAGTGTGGCAGCTTGGCGATACCAAGGCTTGACCCCCCCGACCTCCCGATCAGCCTTAACCACTATTCTGCATTTTGCATTTTTGCATGTACATGCAAAATTTCTAAGAATTTACAGCAAAGGCAAACACAAAAATCCTCAGCCAATTGGCTACCGATCAAAAGATCGAGGGTTCACGCCGACCTACCACTGTTGTCCCTTGAGTAAGGCCGTCAACCTTCTTTTCTCCAGGGGCACCATACATGGTGGTATTAAAAAGTTTTAAGACTAGCTCTGTTTACAAGAAAGTACTTTATTTATCTATGTTTACACGCTATCACCTTCAAAATAGTCCCCATGCACAGCAATACAGAGCTCCCAGTTTTTTTCTGCTACTCAGCAATGGTGTCAAAACAGAGACCTTTGAGCTGGATCTACATCTTCAGGAAGTATGCAGAAGCCAAATTTGTGAGATCATGTGGATTGTTCTCCAACGATCATCATGCACAAGTTTCTGAACAGTTTCTACATTTTTGGCAACGTTCCAGCAATGTTCTTCCACTCTTGAAGTTCATGTGCCTCTTAAACCCCTAAAGTGCTCTAACCCTCTGCTTCCTGATAAGTTGGATCTCACTAGTGGATGTAGCAAATAAAGGGTAATAACTTGATCTTGGGTCTTGGTTAGGGTCACTGTGGTTCTGTGAGTCTATTACAGACACACAGGACATGGATATAAACCCAGGATAGGGTGACACACTGACACACTCATTCACATATTGGGGCAATTAAAAGGTGGTGCAGTGTATTTTAGGATGGAGGGAAAAAGGGGGAAGCTTGCATTTCTCTCTATCTTGTCAATCAGAGAAACACTATGCAATCATGGGCATCTGCAAGCTCATGTATTTGGAAAAGGTTAGATAGTTCTTTCCTCTAAACTTTTCTTTCCGTTTTGAAAAAAATTGATCATAAGCAACAGATGGTGGCAGAACCGCACATGTCTCGGGGGAAGCATGTTAGCGTCACTGTCTCCATTGGTGTGTGATGAGGTAGTACTCACTAGTGGATTTGAATGACTACATTCTAGAGAAAAGCAAGGTTAATATGTAAAAAAAACCAGACAAACGGGGAAAAAAAAATACTGTATAAACTGATCTCCATACAGGAAACGTATCCCAAGGGTGCAGCCGACATCGTTGAGATCCATGCTGTCTCTTGTAGCGACACAAATATCATTACTAAGCTCAGGGATCTGCATACTAATGTGCCCTTTGAAGTGGCCTCATCATCTACTGATAATGGAAACGTAGTGTATAGTGTGGTATTAAAACGCTGGTGTGCATGCAGAACCAATTTCAGTCCCTGTTGCTTGAAATGGGTTCTAGTGTTTGATCTGACTCTCTGTTGGGGGTGCTTTCTCTGACGGGCTTTTATCCATCAGCACTGAAGTGAAAGAGCCCCGGAACTGAGTCTTCAAAGGTACCACTAAGCTCTCCTGTCCTTCTGCTGTGCTGGTCGGATGATGCCTTTGTGTGTGTCTATGTGTGAGTGGATGTTGGAGCACATCCATAAATCTTCTCTCACCATCTCTTTCTTTTTCACTTACACTTTCTGTATATTTAAACAATTTGGACAAAAATATTCTGCTTTACTTTTCAGCCATATGTAGCACTCCCCCAAACAATTCTATAGTATGTCACTGAGAGGGGCTTTATGAAAGAGCAGCCAGAAAAAAATACATAACCCCAAGATTACCCCATCCCATCACCTTGAGAAAAGCATTCCCACAGTGAAGCATGCTGGTGGCAGCACTGTGCAGTGGGGATGCTTTTTATCATCTTCAGGGAATTGAAAATGGGTCAGAACTGTAAGAAAGATAAATGGCACTAAAATCAGGGCAATTCTTGAGAAAACCTGCTAGAAATGTATAACTGGGAAGGAGGTTCAAGTTCTAGCGTCACTTGAGGGAGATGAAGCCGTTTCCATTGAAGAATGGATGAAAATCCCAGTGGCTAGATAAGATAAGAGCTGCCAGTCTCAGACTTGGAGGCACACAATTGTATAAGATGCCTTTGAGTGTCTCAAAGTGGGGCATCATAGAAGATTGGCCAGAAAAAAAGACCCAAAAAACATCCCAAGCACATGACAGAAATGTCCCTGGTCCGGTGAGACTAAAAGTTAACTTTCTAGCCAACATGGGAAACACTATATTTGGTTTAAACCCCAGACATCCCATCGTCCTGAGAAAACAGTTCCGACAGCGAAGCATGCTGGTTGTAGAATTGTGCAGTGGAGATGATTTTCCTCAAGATTGTTCTATTGTCATTTCAACCATTAAAAGCTGATGCAGTACACAGTGAAATTAGACAATGTTTCTCCAGAGCCCTGTTGCTACATAAAACAACATAGAGCTACTTCACACAACATAAAGCTACATAACAGAACACAGAGCTAAGGACTAAGTAAATTGTCCTATCCACAAAAACAGTGACAAAAGCACCAGACAAGACAGTGTGGGACAGATACACAAAACACAATTGCGCCGACCAGTAAACCCACTGTATAATATGTTATACAGTACAATGAGCAAAAAAGAACTATAAACAAGAGTGTATTTGTGAGCATTAACACAAAAAGAACAGCAATCAACAGGTGTGCATGTAAAACAGCATGTAAACAGTATAATATGATTATTATATAATATGGGTGGTGCTGAAGACATGCATATGTATGAATTCAAATGAGTATTAAGACTGTGTTGAGTTCAGGTTGTAACAGTTCAATAACACACAGTTGTGTGTATGTGAGTTTGGTACAGTTCAGTTCTGTGTGTTAGGGAACCTGATGGCTTAATAAAAAAACTTTTGCACAGTCTGGATGTGAGAATACTTCAGAACCTCTTTCCTGATGGTAGGAGGGAGAAGAGTGTGTGTGAGGGGTGTGTGGGGTCGTCCACAAAGCTCTTGGCTTTGTGGATGCAGTGTGTGGTGTAAATGTCTGTGATAAAGGGGAAAGAGACTCTAATGATCTTCTCGGCTCTCACTATCCTCTGTATGGTCTTGCATCCGAGACAGTGCAGTTCCCAAACAAGGCAGTGATTTAGCTGCTCAGGGTGCTCTTGGTGGTCCCTCTGTAGAACAAAGTTAGGATGGGGGAGAAGGAATTTGGTGGTCTTGACGATCTTCACAGAGAATCAATCGATGTTCAGTTGCAGAGGGAGATGTTTAGGCCGCAGTAGGCTCAGCTTCTCAATCAGGTGCTGAGGGATGATCATGTTGAATGCTGAACTTGAGTCTATGAACAGCATTCATACATATGTGTTCTTAGTGTCCTGGTAGGTGCGGGCCAGATGGAGGGTCATGGCGATGGCTTTGTCCATGGAATGGTTTGACGATATGCAAGCTGCATTGGGGCCAGCGAGGGTGGTAGCTGCATGGTCCACTGAAGTCTGATGTCATGAGTTCAAATCCCCACTATGCTGCCACTCGTAGACCCCTGACCAAGGCCCTTAACTCTCAACTGCTCAGTTGTATGTCGCTTTGGATAAGGGTGTCTGCCAAATGCTAGAAAAGTAAATATATAAAGAGACAAATGCATGGAGAGTTTTTGTACAGTAATGAACAAAATCCAACTTTTCTGCACACTAACCTAATGGTGCCGAAACAAATGCGTCCCTCTGGGGTTACTAAGCAAAAAAAGCCAAACAAGCATGCAAAACAATTCAGCATTATAATGTATTATTAAAATAAACAGCCTTTTTCTGCCGATTCACGTCAACGCGATTTAAAGATGGATCATTATTTGCAGCCAGTTTATTCCAGAGTTCAAAACAGTAACATTTGCATTTGTATGGCGCTTTGAGTCTGTGTGGCTCGACTGTACAATGACATCAAAAAACTAAAGAAAAATGAAAAGTCATGGCCAAGGAATAATGATAAGAAGCGCTAGTCCAGAGGACATTAAAAATTTTTTTCTTATTTACGGATAACAGGATTTGTGTAAATAAAAAGGATAGAAATTATATTTGTTTCAAGTGCTTTTTACTTTATCCAAAAGGTGGGGAAAAGGAGAGGGTCCCAAATATAAATTTGCTTGAAGGAGCTGAAGTTGTTTTAACTGAAGAATTGATCATCAGAAAATAAATCTCAGAATTGATCATCAGAGTAAATCTCAGTGACTAGATGAGATAAGAGCTGCGAGTCGTAAAATGGTCTCTAGACTCTATTCATATTCATTGGTAATTACTTACAAATTATGATTTCTGGGGTATAATTTTTTTATGTATTACAATAAAAAATATTTAGCACCTTCGAATTAACAGGAATGTTGTGTACATTGAAATAATATTGTGCAGCAATGTGCATTCCAGTATGTATGTGTGTGTTTTTAACATTTTTGTGGTGTATCAGGCTGGAGGCTTATCCTGGGGGTCCTGTGTGACTTGATGACAGTGTGTTGATGAATAGCAGTGTGTGTCGCAGTGGGCTAACGGCTGTGTCTGGGTTCAGGTCTGGCGGTCCCGCCGTCCCCCGGGTGTCATCGCCTGTCTGTGACGAATGTAAAATTGATAAGGTCGCATTGATATTCACAGATGGGCGAGAGATCCGATGACCAGCTCAGCAACTGCAACTGTCTTGTTCTGGGCAAATTCACTTAATAAGAATATCAGTGAAGCAACATGACCGAGGCCTTGCCCCAATTTCCATGTTAATGAATCTCATCAGGACGTGTGCACGCGTCTGTTTGTTTCTCATTAGCACCGGCGCTATGAAAGCACACAGGTGCCATTGGTTCTGCTTAGCATGGGGAATAAAAAAAAATACATGAGGCAAATAAACTTGTACTAAAACATCAATAAATAATCAATAATTACACAAATACACACAAATGTATCAGAAATATATACCAAAGCACAATAGGGCTTTGAGGAGCTTTAGTGCTTAATGGCTCCAGGGTCTCAGGTTCGATCATGACCTCATGGTTATTGTTTGTAGGAATTTCCATACATGTTTAAGTTTTTTTTCATATTCTCAGTTCATCCATGCTAAATCCAGAGGCGGGAAGTAATGGAGTACAAATACTTTGTGACTGTACTTAAGTAGATTTTTCTGGTATCAGTTTTTTACTCCACTATTTTTTTTTTAATTTACTTATTACATTTTTACACAAATATCTGTACTTTTACTTCTTACATTTTCAAAACCAGCTCGTTACTTTAGTTTTAATCCATTGATTTGGTGAAATTTATTTTTTTAAATTTTCACTGCGCGCCGATTTCAGCCGAACAACTTATTTCCTGTTACTGCGAGTCTTTTTCAATCCACTGGTGTATAAAGTCCTGACTCTCACTCTTTACGAAGATAAGAATCAGCAGGCAGAAGGCAGTAAAAAGTTTGGTGTTAATGTGGATGAGACAGAGGGAGTCAGTGATTAAACATGACTGAGAACAGACACATTCATGATCATCATCATCTTTTCTCTGCTTGTGTTCTGTATGTGGATGTTCCGCCTGGACACATTCATTCGGTAACAACATTTTTAATTCGTTTTTGTATTAAAATATATATATATATTTGGCTGTCAAAATTAAAATTATTGTAAACGGCACAAAATGTTATTAACGCACCATCAATTCAGCGTGCATTTCTGTTTTTACCATTTTTTATAAAATGTAAATACATAAATAAATATCTAAATATAAAAGAGGGGAGATTAAAACCTTCAGGAAAAAATACATTTATCCACGACGTCCTTTCTTTACTTAAATATAAAATAAATAAATAAACTCCAGATAAAAATATTTTTAATCAGTAAACTTAATCCGCCATGTTTTACACAATTTACCCTCTAGGTGGCGTTTTGTGGGTTTTTCCCTCATAATGGCGACACAAACTACTTTTTACTTAAGTACATGTCAGAGCCAAGACTTCTTTACTTTCACTTGAATAAAAAAGTTTAATCAGTACTTCAACTTTTACCCGAGTATTTTAAAACATGAGTATCTGTACTTCTACTTAAGTAATGGATGTGTGTACTTTTGCCACCTCTGCTAAAATCTTTCCCACAGTGTACAGTAAATCAGGGTATAAATGTATGTATGGAATGCCCTATTACATTCCGTTACATCCTGGCTTTAATTCAATTCAATTTTATTTGTAAAGTGCTTTTAACAATGACTCAAAGCAGCTTTACACAGATGAAAAGGTTATTAAAAAAAAAATGTTTTTGGTTCTTAATAATTGTAAGTTTAACCTGTGGTCCTGAGCTATTGTAGAAGACTGACATTGATGACAGATAAAATCCATCCTCAAAAGTTCTTGAGGGTCTAATCCCACCTCATGCCCAGGGTTCCAGTGATTTGTTCTGGACACCATGTGTGTAAGAGCTGAGTAGGGTGAGATAAAGAGGTCTGGGGTGCAGACAGTGTTCCGGGTCATCTTAAAGGTGTTTAATAGGGTTGAGGTCAGACCTCTATAGCAGGAGATCTTCCACTCCAACTAATCTAAAGCATATCTTAATGGATTTTGCTTTGAGCACAGGGGCCCTAGGTCTCCTAGTCCAAGTGAAGGGAAATCTTTAACGCTAAAGCATCCAGAAACACCATATACAATGTTGTGCTTTCAGATTTGCGTTAACAGTTTACGGAAGAACCACATATGGCTGGGAAATTATTTTCGTATTTGAACTAATTATTTATGGCTTTTTGTGTAAAATTTCAGTTAGTTTCGTTTGTGATCTTGGCCGTGGTCAGTGGTTTACTTCTTAGCCTGGACAGTGTACAGAATTCCCAAATACTTGCGCTTGACCTCTTCTATATTTTAACTTCTGTACAAGGTTATGTGCTCAGCTTTTATCTGACAAATACTGAATCTTTTTTGCTTTTGTGTGCGGGTGTGTGTGAGCATGTGTAATTCCTACTGAAGCCTCCATGAAACAGCCTTTTAATTAATGTTCTGCCCTCAGATACAGTCTTGATTTTTATGTCTTTATTTGCTGACTCAGGTGTTTTGTAGAAGAACATGCTGTTGGAGGGGCAAAGAGATCTGAAGGGGTTCAGGGGTTTAGAGAGTTGTGGTTTGGAGAAGATAGAAGTCGTAGGACTTTTGATGTCCCACTGTACTGAAAGTCATAGTTGGCTTACCTTCTGGCTGTATGTTTTAGTTATGCTGTTAAAGCCAGTCTTGCTGGAATCCCTGTGTGCACTCTGATTACCATATACACCTTTTTAAAGCACTGTAGATAAAAACAAGCCTAACAATAATCTCTCTTTCTCCCTTTCTCTCTCTTTCTTGGGATACAATGGCTGCTTTAATGGCAAAATGAGTCACTTTGGATAAGGGTGTCAGCCTAAATGCCATAAAATGTAAATATATAATAACAAACATGAACATTCACATTGCCAGAGCTCGGGTGCAGACATATAAAACAAACAAGCAACTGCTTCAAAAATGAAAAGGAAATGAAAACAAATAGAAACAGTTGCATATATGTTCAACAATAAAGTAAAAAGAGAACGATTACAGTTTTTCTCAGTTGCTTTGGAGCGTTTCTCGAATCTTTGTAATATTGTAATATTGTAATATTTGCAAACCATTAAGTAAATTTCTCAAAACAATGTGTACAAATGCCACAAAATATTGGATTTCTTGCAAAAGCCTGAACTTTTTGCAAAATCCTTAGTTCACTTCTCAAAAGTAAGTATTTGTGTCATTGAACATCTCATTCCCATCAGAATAAAAAGTCCTTTTGTCATTGTTCACAAACAGCATCGTCAAAATGTTTAGTTCTGCTGTCAGTATGACGCTGCACAGTTTCAGGATTTCTTGATATAAACTACAGTTTGAAACACAGTGATTGAAAATGCACAAGGTTGAATTTCTTCTGTGTGGCATCTTTGAGTTTCAGCAGCACAAATTTATTTTTTAGATTTATATTGATTGCAAGAGACCGGACAGGATTCACACTTTTACTGTAATGAACAAGTGTTCGTTTGTTTCTTAGTTCCCCTTTGGGAACTCGAGCTGCGTCGTAACGCTTCCCAAAGCGTTACGACGCAGCATCTCGTTCCCCTTAAGGGACTAGGGTTACGGACGTAACCTAGAGACGTTCCTCTTCGGGAACTCGAGCTGCGTCATAACACTTTGGGAACGCTTTGGGAAGCGTTACGACCCAGCGTCTTGTTCCCTCTGGGATCTAGGGTTACGGTTGTAACCTAGAGACGTTGTTCATCCATTTTCAGAAATTGTAATTCTGTGTTTTGCTCTGTCTGTATTCACTCTCCAATTAAAGGTTCACAAAATTCACCTTTGACCTGTTTTAGAGAACTAGTTGATTATTGGTTGATCCGATGCCGTTCACTCGCCTTCATTAGTGACAATCAAGATTCATCTATTTAAGACTCATTTACAAAAACAAAGAAGGTATAGAATAGATATTTTAGATGACAGATTCTGACAACTTGTTTAACCATTTTGTATTCAATCGAGATGTTTTGGAGGTTAAAACTATTCAGGTGAAACCAGTATAATATATTTTGATCAACATGAACATAAACAAATGATGATGTAGGAAACAACATACACTTGTAAACAATCAGTAAAATGAATGTACTAAAGCATTCACAATTTGATCAAAGCAACAAGAAATGTTCTTATGATGTGCACAAGTGACTAAATGTTGTGTAGGTTGAACAAGTAGTTTTGAGAATTTCATTTCTGATCAGAGAAACGCTCCAAGGCAACTAAGAAAAACTGTAATAATAAAATAAACAAGCAGTAAATGTGTATAATTTAATGCTAAATAATATACTCAAGGCATATACCAGTGTTGTGGTCAAGAACAATTCAATACATTTTATTCGTATTGCGCTTTTAACAATGGATATTGTCTTAAAGCAGCTTTACACAGATAATGTGGTGATAAAGAATGAATAAGATGTTTTTTATAGGTGTAAGTTTGTCCCTGATGAGCGAGCCGGTGCTGACTCTGGTGAGGAAACTCTTTCTGTGATGGCATAAGGAAAAAACCTTGCGAGGAACCAGATTCAAGAGGGAATCCGAATGTCTAATCATTAGAGATAAGTGATGTTGAGGTCTGCAGTGATGGTGATCAAATGCAGTCCTGAGTCAGTGTAGCAGAATGTTGAGCTCCAGTGTTATTCTGTAATTTCATGGATCTCCATTCCTTTAATGAGAAAATCACCCCCGGCTGCACAGAGTGGCCTCCAATCAAAGAGAACACCAATCAGAAGGAGGCCAGGACGAAGAGGGCAGATCCGAGGAGCATGTTTAACTTGACATAGAGAGAGAGAGAGAGAGAGAGAGAGAGAGAGAGAGAGAGAGACCATATTTGTCAGGAACTAGACAAGACCAAGACTTTAAGGGGTTTGAGACCAAGACCAAAGAGGGGTGAGACCACATCAAGACTAATCATCTAAAAAGATCCAAATCACCCTAATCCTAAAAAGTCACAATAAACAAATTTTCAAACATAAAAACTTAACTGGTCAAACACACAGCAAACCACCAATCAGGATAAATCGTGCTTTGTTTTGTTTTGATTGGCATGTAGTAGTGTCGGGTTTAGGCATAGACGACGTAGGCAGCCGCCCAGGGTGGCATCTTGCCGGGGGGCGTCCACGGCAAAAACAAACTTTTTTTTTTAACCATTTATTTCCATGGACGCGTCCATTATTACGTCATGTCACGTTCATGATGTGACATGTCAAAGTTCCCTCACTCATACACTCAGAAAGGAGATGCAGGGGGTTGTTACGTCACCTCGGAATTCAGGGTTTCCAGTAATAAAAGTGACAGGACCTGGAGTGACGTCACGTCAGTAAAGAGAACTGAATCCAAATTCAAATCATGGATGACAAAAAAAAGGTCTAAACCATCAGAAGAGCAATTAAAAATTGTTTACCTTTAATTGAGGTGATTTCATAAAGGTTTTTTCTGATTGACCTGAACTGAGTTCAGTGAGGAGAATCTTCAGTGCAGCTTAAAACTATAAGTTATACGCATATATTATAAGGATATAGATATTGTATGTCTCTTATGGCTACAATTAGCCGAGCAGTTTTCTGGTTCTTGGTTCTGAAAGTTTGATAAATTGTGCACAATGACGTGTGAATTTAATTGTGCAATAAATGCATTTAGGGTGATATTTATACATGAAAGAAAGCTCTCAGAAATGTCTCCAAATGTATGCACTGCTCTGAGAATATATCTTACTCATCCAGTGATGGTAGCTGAAGCAGAAAGGAGCTTTTCAAAGATGAAACTAATCAATTGGGGGACGCTGGGTCATGGTGTGGTTCACCCAGGGCATCATTCAAAAAGAAACGCTATTGCCGATTGGTGGTATCTACTTATCACCAACATACAGTTCAGCTTCAGTTCAACATCAAGCCAAACATTTTGAAAGGAATAAATGATGAAAGAAAGTCCTGACTCGAACTCGCCACACCACCCGTGGCCTTTGTTTGCACAATTTATTTGAAGTCGTTGAAAAGAAGGATTTGGGCTCATGACCATTTATTAGATATCAATCAGTGTTTGACTCATTAATATCAATCTATTAATAGAATAGTGTTAGAGTTAGAGTTTAGAGTTTTTTCACATAAACTGAGTTGATTCAGGAAAGAGTCTTGTAATAAAAATGATAATAGGAACATTATAGCCATAATAAATGATAGTATTTGGATACTTAAGTACATTTGAAGGAATATACATTTGTACTTTTACTCAAGTGAAAGTTTAAAGGGCCACTTTTACTTTAGCTGGAGTCACATTTTACCTACTGCATGTCTACTTTTACAGAACTACATGCTTTGTGTACTCCATCCACCATTGTATAAGTTATTGATTACTTTTAAAGTAGGAAGTTTAACTTCTATTTACATTAAAAATGCAAACAAATAAATCAGACAATGCACCAGAAATGTATTAATATCCCTGCAGTTGTGGTCTTCACCAATCTTGAAGTAAAATCCTAAGTGCTCTCCGAGTACAAATGTAATCAAAACTAAGACCTATAAAAAATGATCTTGAGATTAGTCTAAAGTACTACAACAGTAGTACAGTACGTTCTAAAAGTTCCACCGCTTTAGCCACGTAAAGTAGGTTATAGAACTCGTCACTCCTGCCTCTTCTGTAGAGCTATTTTCTTTTGTTAATAGCGCTCATAAAACGAAATGGATTTAATAGTCCCAATGTCCATGACCAAACATTGCGACTGTAAATGACCTGCAGTTTTTTTTTTTTTTTTTTGCCTCGTTTCCAGCTGTTTTTTTTTTTTTATGATTCTGTAGGCATTTTAAGCTTATCTACAAACCGTAGTCTTGATTTATTATGTATGTATGGTGAATTGATGTCCCAACTCCATAAACTAAATGAGGGTTTAAGGGGAATTGGGAGAGAAATCTGTATTCAATAAGCCTGCGTTATGCCGCAGTATTGCGTCGAGGGAGAATTAGACCAAGTGTATGAATTCTAATGGCTTTGATGTTTGTGTACGGCAGATGAGCAGTCCTGCGAGATTTCACTTTGAATCCACAATTTCTTGAACACTCAATTAGTCCTTCCCTTTTTTTTCCCTGACACGACTTTGTCCTCCTCCTTATCTCTTTGTCTCTTTCTCTCTTTCTTACTCTCTTTCTCTCTTTCTTTCTCTCTCTCTCTCTCTCTCTCTCTCTCTCTCTCTCTCTCTCTCTCTCTCTCTTTCTCTCTTTCTCTCTTTCCACCACTTTCTACCCACCTGGTCGATTTGGACAAAAAATGTTTAGGAAAGGAAAAGTAAGTTCAAACGACAGAAGTGGTTTTAATGTAGAGATGGATTTAATGAACCTCGTCTTCAACCCGAAATCTGTATTATATGTAGCTCGGGAAAGAAAAAGCCTAATTATTTAGTTAATTAAATGCGAATTAATCCACAGATACCCAAGTTTGCCTCGACTACGTCTCTAATACTTAAGGAGGTGGAGTTGAATATGAGTTGAATGATGTTTTCAGTCCTTGAGCATGCTAACTTGAGTTCACCATTAGCAAGGAATGTAATAACTTTCAAGTGCACTTGGACATTCAACCTGCTTAGAAGCTATAATTAATATAAACACACAAAATTGGCTCCTAATCATCACAGGTGCCACTGCTGGCCTTTTTTCTTTTTGTAATCAACTCTTATTAGCGCTCCCCGAGCCCCAGTATTAGCATTTTAGCATCGCTAGTTTAGAAAAGAGCCCCATTCAGCAGCTTAAAAGGCAAAATATAAAACGATAAACATCCAGAATCCAACTCATAATGGTTTACAAGAACATTCCGGACTGCTGCTGTGTATTTATTTGCTTTGTAATATTATCTAATGACCTGTAAGCTAAAGTAAATGCAATATAACATACGATGGTATATAGGGCTTTTGAATCAGAAACTAGCATACCAGACTTATTTAAATGGTTTTCTCAGCTGCTTCAGATTTTCGGTTATTTATACTATAAAAAAAAAAAAAAAAAAAAAATTACAAAAAGACTATTGCAGCTTTAAGCTAGCAAGCGTTTCTTGCTATCTATCTAGGTTGACTCTGTATATGTTCACTAAAAGAAAATCATCATGTATCAGACATTCTGAATATAAAATTACAATTTGCTAAAAAAAAGAAAATAAATAAAAATTCTTATTTTTGGAGACACTTGGGACACACTGTAGTTAGGCAGTTAACTAACTAGACTGCCTGGTAATGTAAAGCCTAATTGCAGCCCAAATACTGTATCTTGTTATTTCTGTTCTGCAGTAAATCCACAAAAGAAAAAAGGCGATGGAAGTTATATTCGTGGGTGTCATGTAATAAAGCGGAGGATGGACGCAAGTGCAAATACACATGAGCATGGTGCATGGTGAGACTAAATTTAAGTGCTAATGATCGTCAATGTGAAACAGGTGCAGACACAATTATGGTTCAGTGAGTTTTTTTTTTTTTTTTGGAAAACTCCACATCATTGCATTCTCTATGCATCCTCCATATAAATTGTATATAGAAAAAGGTTTATGAACACCTGACTATAAAATTGGTATGTGCCTTTATAACATTTTATTCCACATTTAATCTTCATTTGCTGTTCTAATAATCTCCACTCTCTTCAGGGAAGATGTTCCATTAGATGTTGGAGATTTGTGCTCATTCAGGTGTTTCCTGGGTCTAGATCTTTTACACCAAACCATGTACATGCCGTATCTTAATGGAGCTGGCTTTATTCAAAGGGCCATTGTCATGATGGAGCAAGTTTGGGTCTCCTAATTCAAATAAAGGGAAAATTCCATGCTTCCAAAGACATCCTACACAATTGTGTGCCTCCATCACCTTGTCGTTAGCAATTGTTATGGAAAAATCATTCCTTAGCTTTGTACGCTCTGCTGAGACACAAATGTTTAAGCTCATTTACACCTCATACAAAAGTCTGCTGGGGAAAACAGGTCTAAATCAATTAACAAATGAACATGAAAATTAGCCCTGGAAAGTTATACATGCTTGTTCATCTCATTCACTCGTCCACTAGGGATTACATCACTCACGAGATGAATGTCAATACAAGGTGTTATTGTGGCCTGTTTCTACACACGGTCTCCTTTTTTGTCCGTAATTTATTTCTATACTCACACTGTCTTGGTCTCTCTCTCTCTCTCTCTTCTCTCTCTCTCTCTCTCTCTCTCTCTCTCTCTCTCTCTCTCTCTCTCTTTCGCTCTCTCTCGCTCTCTCTCTCTCTCTGTCACCTTCTTTTGCTTCCCTAAATCTGTGTTTCATTCCCTTTCAGCTTGAGTTCTCATTTATCTCAGGTCTGGAGTGGGAATGGTGATTTTTTTCTATACTGGTCTACTGCTCTTTCTTAATGTACAGAGCAGCTCATGTAGAAAGAAATCCTTATAGCTGTCATCACATGGCTTTAAGCTTCAGCATTAAAACTGGGCACAAACAGCTGTAATAGTTTCCTGAGCCTAGGTAAAGAGGATGAGTGCTCTAAATTCATTCAGCTTAATGGAAAAAAAAAAATAGTCAAGTCAAGTTTATTTGTATAGCGCTTTTCACGAAAGACATTGTCTCAAAGCAGCTTTACAGAAAACAACAGTCAAGGTGAACGATGTGTATTTATCCCTGATGAGCAGCCATGGTGACTGTGGCAAGGAAAAACTCCCTTAGATGTAATTAGAAAGAAACCTTGAGAGGAACCAGACTCAAAAGTGGAACCCATCCTCATTTGGGTGACATCAAGAGTGTGATCATAAATCTTTCAACAATACAGAACACTGGAGAGTGAGAACTAACATGAGCACTGGAGTATAAGATTATAAGTAATGTTCTTTCTACAGTCTTATACTGTCTTTATGGTTAGTAGCTCCTAGTTTTGTGAGCTCAACATTTGAGATCATCACAGATCCAGCATCAACTTCTCCATGCCAGAGCCTTTAAACACTCCAGGAGGTCCAATGTCAAACTCCACACATGTAGTGGGATCCAATTGAATCCAAATAAATAGTAATAATAATGATTTTTATAAATATATATAAATGCACCTTATTTAACCATGTTCAACTTCTACAGAAATTTGAGCTACAGGAGCTCATCTGCTGGATCGGACTACACAGGCCAGTCTTTGCTCCCATCAATGAGCCTCGGCCCCACATGACCCTGTCGCTGGTTCACCACTGTTCCTTTTGATAGATACTGACCACTGCAGACTAAAAACAGCCCCCAAGAGCTGCAGTTTTGGAGATGCTCTGACCAGTCGTCTATACATCACTATTTGGCCCTTGTTAAACTCAATCCTTATGTGTGCCTATTTTTCCTGCTTCGAATCATCAACTTTGAGGACAAAATGTTCACTTGCTGCATAATATATCCCACTCACTAACAGCTGCCATGATGAACAGATAATCAGTGTTATTCACTTTGAATATAATGTTATGTCATAATGTTGTGAGATCCGCAGACATTTATTAAGCATTTGTAGAAGGAATCTACAGTATTAGTGCATGTAAAATGTCAGCAGGTTTTCTGAAATGACAGAGCTCTGTCCGTTTGCTTGTTTTTTTTTTTTGTTGTTGTTTTTTTTTTTTACATTTATTTTTACTTAAAGTGACAGAAAATAAGTGTAGCCTGTCAAGGGAACGACTGTAGCAACTATAACAATGTAAAAGGAGCTACTTTCAGCAGACAGCAATAAATGTAACCATAAATGGATAAATGTGCATGTTATATATATATATATATATACACACACCGTATTTTTCGGACTATAAGTAGCTACTTTTTTCCCACGTTTTGAACCCTGTGGCTTAAACAACGAAGCGGCTAATTTATGGATTTTTCCTTGTTTTTTCCCGGTTTCACAAACTTCAAGCCAAAAAACTGAACCCCATAACATTAGACCAATGAAATTTCTGATCCGAAACGAAAAAACGCACCTCACCTGTGTTTTCAGCTGCACGGCTTCAGGAGAAAAAACGTTTTTTTAAACGCACGACGATGACAAAAGATAAACTCCCGAGAGAAATACAGTGGTACCTTGACCTATGAGTTTAATTCGTTCCGTGGACGAGCTCGTATCTCAATTTGCTCTCACATCAAATCAGTTTTTCTTATTGAAAATATTTAAAATGGCATTAATCCGTTCCAACCCTCAAAATGACACCCCGTTTTAATGTTTCATGGGGGTTAGAGGAGATAAGCGGAGGCGGAGGGAAAACTCGTTTTTTACTATCACTCCTGTACACTACGTATCCCTAAACTTTCAAATTTTAACTTTTTCTTCTTTGCTTATCTTAATTTTGGTCACAATCTTCCCTTTCTGGCTTTCTCAAGGTTTTGCTCGCGTTACAAAGCAAAAAGATCGACCGAGTGACCGCCTGGTACCTCGGAAAACTCGTACATTAATGCACTTGTAGGTCAAGGTACCACTGTAGTTGTGAAGACAGTGAACAATGACTCACTTGGTAGGCTACTGTTTAGATACAAGCCGTTGTAACGCGTTGAGTCTGGGTGAAGGGAGAGCTCGTTAACTCCAGTTGCAACAGAAATCATATAAGCACAGACAGGTTTCCAAAACTCGTGCTTTTTTATTATTCTTGGCAACAGCATTATGGGTTAGTCAAAGAAACGTAGAAATGAGCATCAGAAAATAAAAAGGACATATTCCTCGGTCTCCACACATGCAGTAATACCGGAAGAATGCAGTGCCAGTCTTTCCCCAAAATACCGCTATGCTTCTAATAGGAGTGCAACATATTTCACCCATTACACCGTGTGTAACGTGTCTTTTGTTAAAGCCTGTGTAAAGTTAATTAGTGTAGACACCTATATCGCTCTCTCTCTCTCTCTCTCTCTCTCTCTCTCTCTCTCTCTCTCTATATATATATATATATATATATATATATATATATATATATATATAGAGAGAGAGAGAGAGAGAGAGAGAGAGAGAGTGAGAGAGAGAGAGAGAGAGAGAGAGCGAGAGAGATAATTCCTAACATTTCATGCTATTTGATGTGTAGATAAGAAAATAGTGTTTGTGTAGGTGGATATATTGTCATGAAAATGCCCCCGCACACCTGCCCAGCATCCTACAACACAAACACACACACACACACACACACACACACACACACACACACACACACACACACAGTACACAGATGGCACTTTCTAGATGTAGTGAAGCAGTGAGTGTGTCTGAATGCAGATTTCTCTCTCTGTCTCCTGGGACATAACCAGCATGAATGCAGGAGAGGAGGGCAGCTAGACTGAGAGAGACTTGGGGGGAGAGAGAGAGAGTTAGAGATGTATTAGGACAGGGGAAAACAACCTGAAACCATTAAGCCTCAGGTCCAGGGCAGGTAGTGAACAGAATTTGAATGTCATTTGTGTGAGTATGTGTGTGTGTGTGTGTGTGTGTGTGTGTGTGTGTGTGTGTGTGTGTGTGTGTGTGTGTGTGTGTGTAAGTGCACAGTAGCTATTATTAATTTTACAGACTGTGCTAAAATCTTGCTGAAATGTTATTGATTGAGCTGCATGAGTGAGCAGCTCATATTTTATTATCGGTTTCTGGTCAGGTTTTTTCTTTCTCTTAACAGAGAGCTACATTAAGCCTGGGCCTCCTACCAAAATCCCAAAATATAATACAAGTAAATAGAATGCTAGCTTTCTATTCACCCAAAAGACTTTCTTTCATTCTCTGGTTGATATTGCCACAGTGCTCAATAAGTTTATATGTACAAAATGTCCAGAAACTGTGAATTACTCCAGAAAAAATCCAATTTAACATGTTTAAAGTATAATAGGAACAGTACCATGTTGGTCAGAGACTGAGGCGAGGCTGAAGGAGTGTCGGGAATCAGAGTACAATGGGTTTTATTTTTCTCTTTTGTTTGGGTCTTTTTACATTCTGCATTACGTAATTCATAAAGCCATTGTGTTATAGGAGATGGAGAGGAGAACAGTAGTTTAGAGTTTGTTTTTGCTTCTCAATTCTATTTTAAATTACAATTTAGCTTAATGGTTTATTTCTGTGCACATTCAGCTTTGTGTTCTTTCCATACTGAAGGCGATTTACTCATATCAGTAACTTTTTGTCAGGGGTGGCCAGACTAACTGATTTCATTTTTTTACCACGTAGCTCTGCCCCTGATTCATATAATCAAAATCCAAGATTGCCATAACCCAAGACCCCTGGTACAAATAAGTCTGCAGACTCAAAAGAACCTAGATCCCAAAAGATAGCAAAAGATCCCTAGGCTATGGGCGCCACCATGAAATACCATCTTTTTAACCAGTCAAATGAGCAAACAAATTATTTGGCCATGTATTTTTAAGGCTATAATGCACTAAAGACACCAGTCAGAAGCTGCCAACATTCTTTTTTACCATGTAAATATTCAGACATTCAATTCTTTCCCTAATAGCACACTTTTTATTCCCTGTCAGTGAGTGATAGCTAAAATGATTTTGATTTACACATGCTGAAAAATGCATATGATTAGGTGTCAGTCACACACACATACCAAAACAATAATTTGTCATGGTAAAAGAATAAGCATTCTAAGACCCAGGTCCCTGTAGGTGTCGAGTGGCAGGTCTGAAGATGGTTTCTCATCTGATTTCATGCTCCTGACATACTGATATGCAAGTCATTGTTGCATCACCCCATGAGTCACAAGTGCGAGGACGTTATATAGTGGGATGGGATGATTAATTGGTTAAAGAAGTTTGAATATGATTAATACACATTGATACTAGTTAATCTGTGAGTTTATAGATGTAGAAAAGGACAGATAGCTTTTTATTCTAAGTGTGTTATGCTGCATAATGCAGCATTAGGGGTGATTTTTTTTTTTTAAAGGAAGCATGTCTCTTCCCAACCTGCTCCCTACTCTCGACACAAATCACAATGTCATCCCCCAAAAATCATAGTCCATGGAGACTCCTGTCTGACCTCGTCTGTCAACTTGTCCATCACCACTGCAAACAGGAAAGGGCACAGAGCCGATCCTTGATGCAGTCCAACCTCCACCTTGAACCAGTCTGTCATTCCTACTGCACACTTCACTGCTGTCACACTGTCCTCATACATGTCATGCACCACCCTCACATACTTCTCCGACACACCTGACATACAATACCACAACTCCTCTCCCCATGCTTTCTCTAAATCCACAAATTCACAATGCAAAATAAAATATATACAGATATATACAGATGCTTCCCACCATATACACTGGCGATCAAAATTAGAGAACTATTTATAAACAATTGAACAATTCTGAAATAATGTCATCTTTACCGCTCAACAGTTGACAGATTTTTTGTTCTGTTCATACCATGCTACCAGAACACCTTTTCCACAAAATAACTAAGGCATTTAAAAAAAAAACATTATTTTGCAGAAAACACACTGATCAAAATTAGAGAACAACAATGACTGTAGCCTGGAAAAAGATTACAACAATATTTTCTGAAGGTTACAACAGTCAGCAATTAGTAGGAAGTGTACAGGCTTCTGCTCTGAATGACTTCAGCACATCTGCAGCCACAGGACAGCACTAGTCTCTCACACTGCTCTGGTGTGATTTTGGTCCACTTTTCTTCCAGTCTCCTCCACAGTTCGGTGACTGTAGTGGGTTTCTTGGCCATAACTTTGTCTCCAAGGATTTTCCAGAGGTTCTCTATTGCGTTGAGATCAGGACTCTGGGCAGGCCATATCATTATTTCAATGTTTTCAGTTTCAAGGAACTGCTTTACCCGTTTTGCTGTGTGACATGGAGCGTTGTCCTGCATGAACACTGCGGGCTGATAGGGTGATGAACGCAGGGAAGGAACCATATGTGGTTGAAGAAGGTTCTGATAAACATTTGCATTCACTCTGCCATGTAGCTGTATAAGAGGCCCAACTTCTGCTGCAGAAAACATGCCCCAAACCATGACACTTCCTCCTCCACTTTTCACTGACTTCTTTACACACTTTGGGTTCAGTCTTTCTCCAGTTTGTCACCGAACATAATGTTTCCCATCGGACCCAAATAAATTAAACTTGCTTTTATCACTGAAGTGAACTTTGGAACTAAGTCTAGCCTTTTTATTCTTTCTGCTAATGAGAGGTTTGGTCACTGCAGAGTGGGCTTTCAGTCCAAATGCTCTTAAACGTCGAGACACTGTATGACGAGACAGATCCTTACCCTGTTCAGCGCTGAACTGGTGAGCAATTCCAGCTGCAGTGTGGAAACGATTGCCCATTGAGATCCTCCGCAGTATCCTGTCCTCGCTTGTATTTGTCTTCCGTGGATGACCAGCCTTCTCAGCGGACTTGAATGAGTTTGTGCTGTTGTAAAGATTCAATATTCTTGAACTCACAGATTTGGAACGACCAACTTGTCTTGCTATGGCTGATAGGGTCATCCCTTTGGCCTTCATCTGGACAACCTGCTGCCGGAGGCTTTCAGTCACTTTAGAACGACCTACCATCTTGCAGAGTCAGTGAAACTGGAAGTTAGGCTGCCAGTTAAATAGGGGTTGACAGAAAATTTCTGCAAAATAATGTTTTTTTTTTTAATGCCTTAGTTATTTTGTGGAAAAGGTGTTCTGGTAGCATGGTATAGACAGGACAAAAACTCATTCAACTGTTGAGCAGTGAAGATGACATTATTTCAGAATTGTTCAATTGTTTATAAATTGTTCTCTAATTTTGATCGCCAGTGTATATAGCATGGATGGATCCACCAGGAAGGAGGAAAAGAGGAAGACCAAGGAGGCGGTTTATGGATGTGGTGAGGAATGACATGCAGGTAGTTGGTTTGAAAGAGGCAGATGTAGAGGACAGGGGGGTATGGAGACAGATGATCCACTGTGGCGACCCCTAATGTGAGAAGCCGAAAGAAGAAGAAGAGTAAGATTTATGCATGTGAAAACGTATTCAGGCTAATGGACTGTCAGCGCATTAAGACCTTACAGAGTGTGTGAAATCAGAAAAGGTTTTTTGAATGTGGTCTGTACATTAGGAAGTTACTGCTATGAAAGCAAATGACCATCAGGCACATACAAGGAGATTTTGTTTTCCACCCTCCTTCACAAATCAGGGACTTAATAAGCTTAGGATGGGGGGATCAAATCAACAGGAGTTTAAGAAACATAATTAAACAGTCATTTAATGTGCCTCATTTCCACTGACATAATTAGAGGAGGGAAACCTAAAGTCTCTCTCTCTTTCTCTCTCCACTCCACACCCCTTAATCTCTCACTATGAGGCAGTTTAGGCCTGAGGAGATCACACAGGGACAGAGGACACAGAGGAAAGACAATAAGCGATGAATTTAATGGTGAAAAGATATTTGTGGGAATATATAATGTCTGAGACACAAGTGTAGTTTCGTCACATGATCTGGTCTTTCTTTCTTTCTTTCTTTCTTTCTTTCTTTCTTTCTTTCTTTCTTTCTTTCTTTCTTTCTTTCTTTCTTTCTTTCTTTCTTTCTTTCTTTCTTTCTTTCTTTCTTTCTTTCTTTCTTTCGTATCACAATCCAGTTTCCTGTTTTAACATTTTATAAAATATCACAATACATTTGGGACACCCAGTATATATACTAGTGATGGGAAGATCGGCTCATTTTAGTGACTTGGTTTTTTAAATCTCATTTATCAAAAACGTATGAATATTTTGTAACCACACGTTTGAGGGCACACAATTTTGTAGGATGACACTGGATGTGGTAGCAATAAACTTTCCAAATGCCCCTGTGCATAAAGCCAGCTCCATGAAGATATGCTTTATATTGGTTGAAGTGGAAGATCTCTAACGTCAACCCTATTGAACAACATTGGGATGCCTCCTCACCTCACCTACATAACTACCTGACTTTACTAACACCCATGAAGCTGAATGAGAAAAAATCTCCACAAACACACTCCAAAATCATACTGCAATCACATGGTGTTCATGGTACTATCTATAAGGCAATTACCTTTATTTACTTTTTATCATTCGCTCTCCTCTATATCCCATAATCCCATTCAATTAGTTCCTGCAGATAGCTTGTAAAAATGATGATGGAAAACACTATGAAGAGAAGAAAGAGAGAAACATAGAGCAGTTTCTGGACAAATATGCTATTTGTTATTGTTTTCAAAATAAGATAAGAATAGGTGGCATTTCAGATATTCCCTTGTGTTCAGGGATATCTTTCCTAGCTTTAACCAGGAAAAAAAGATGTTTTCAGAAGGTGGACCTCAAGATCAAGACTCTTTAGTTGTATACATTCATTGAACCTGTCTTAGTTGCCCAACAAAACAGTTGATCAGTTTTCTATAACAGCATTTCCTGAAGTTTTGCTCCTCATATACTGCAGCTAAATTGACATGTCTTGACACTGTTGTTGTTTTATCCATGTATTGTTATTCTTGTGAAACGTCCATAAAACAACTTCCTATTATCACTTAATCACTTTTTTAGCAACTTGAAACAAGTCAACCTTCTTTTACAGTGAAAAAAAGCTGTCCTAACACCTTGACACTGGAGAGTCCTTCCATGATTATACTGTAGATTCTTCTTTGTTCAATAATAACACTATGAGTTCATTGTTAATTGAGTTTAAATCCCTTGGGTCAACTGTAAAAAAAAGGAATAGAGAATGTGCTGGAGAAGTAAAGAAAAGAGTGCAGGCAGGGTGAAGTGGGTGAAGAGGAGTTGCACGAGTGATTTTGGATAGAAAGGAGGTGGTAGCTCAGTGTTAAAGGCATTGGATTTCAAAACAGAAGGCCATGAGTTCAGATCCCAGCACCACTAAGCTACAACTGATGTTCCCTTGGGCATGGCCTATTACTTCAACTGCTCACTTGTAAGTCGATCTGGATAAGGGCGTCTACCAAATAGCGTAAATGTAGAAGGGTATCTGAAGGTAGGAAAGGGAAAGTTGATAGGATGGTGGTGAGACCTGCTGTTGTATGGTTTACCTTGACATTGACAAAAAGACAAAAGAAAGTAGAGCCGAAGGAGTTGAAGATGCAGCCAATTTCATCGGGAAGAGTGACGGTGCAGATACTACGTTTTGGAGGCAAGGGAAGAGAGGCGCATTTGAGATGGAAAGGTCATGGCACGGAGGGCAGGCAGGAGGAAAAGAGGAAGGCCAAGGAGGAGATTTATGGATGGTAGTTTGAAGAGGCAGATGTAGAGGATGGAGGGATATGGAGACGGTTGTGGTGACCCCTAATGCGAGCAGTGGAAAAGAAGAAAAGTCCATTATTAGTGTTAGTTTTACTATAAATCCCTGCAAAGGAGCTGTTACCATACAACAGTTTGATTTCCCTCGCAGCTGAAACTGCTGTCGAGATACAGAAAACGACCCTTCGGACCAATCAGATTGGACCATCCAGCAGCTCTGTGGTGGAGCTCTGTAGAACATGCAGTAGTAGTGTTGAGCGTTGTAGTGAGCTGTAGAGAGCGTTGAGTGAACCGTGTGCACCTGTGGGAAATAAGTGTAGGGGATGAGTGCAGAATGTGGACGTGTGTTACAATAATAGATGTCGGTTGCAGCTCTGGCTGCCGAGGGAAAGGAGCGATGTTGCTCGGTTTAATTGGTTGTCTATGAAGCAGCTGTCAGATTGGCTGCTCGGCTGTAAGTCTTAATTACACTCCGTTGCATGCTGGGATGCTTACATGCTCGCTGAGCAGCCATGGATCTTTCTCTTTTAATGGAGGAGGATCGCTCTCATTCTTTCCCTCTCTTTCACACTTCATACTTCTAGCTGTCTATAACAGGTTTGCATAACGCTATCTTTCAATGAATAGATATAAATAGATGTCTAGGAGTTTTGCTTACACTATTGGAATGTCTCTCCACTCCCTCACTCCATCCCCCTCTCTCTCTCTCTCTCTATCTCTCTCTCTCTCTCTCTCTGTCACTCTCTTTTTCAGTTCATACTCATAGCTGTCTATAACAGGCTTGCATAATGATACCTCTCTGTGAATAGATATAAATAGATATATAGGAGTTTTGCTTACATCATTGAAACTTCTCTCTTCTCTCTCACTCCATCTCTCCCTCTTTGTCTCTCTATCTTACTCCACCTCTCTCTCTTTCTCCATACTCATAGCTGTCTAAAACAGGTTTGCATAAGAACACCTCCCAGTAAATATAAATAGATATTTTTGAGGGTTTTTTTTTTTTTGCTTACACCATCGAAACATCTTTCTGCTCTCTTACTCTATCTCTCCCTCTATCTCTTTATCTCTCTCACTCTATCTCTCCATGCTCATAGCTATCTATAACAGGTGTGCATAAGGACACCTCACAGTGAAAAGATATGAATAGATCTCTGAGTTTTGCTTACATCACTTCTCTTTCTCTTTCTCTCTATTCTCTCACTTCATCTCTCTTTCTCACCCCACTCACTCTCCATACTTCTAGCTGTTTATGACATGTTTGCAAGAGGACACCCCTAAATGAATAGATAGAAATGTCTATGATTTTTGTTAACTTATTTGAAACTTCTTTCTTTTACTCCATCCATCCATCCATCCATCCATCCATCCATCCATCTTTCTCTCTCCCACTGTCTTTCTCTCATACTCCATCTCTCTCTCCATTCTCATGTGTAGAGTGTGTGAGAGCAGTTGTAAATTTTTCTGCCATTCTATTCACAATTTTTTCTGTAAAACATCTCGGATTAATTTAGTGTGTGTGTGTGTGTGTGTGTGTGTGTGTGTGTGTGTGTGTGTGTGTGAGTGTGTGTGTGTGCAGCATGGCGTCTCCGAGCACGAGGCTGTGTGAGAGTTTGACTCGCCGTCACATGTGCAGGGCGAATGTGTAGAAGAGCGTGTGTTAGCGGTTGGAGATGTGATGGGGCATGAGAATATTGTCTTTGCCTCCTTTTTTTAATCTTGACAAAGTGTTTAAACTGATCCAGAAAGGAATTGTTTTGAATGCCTGGTTTCCCTCCTTTTATAAGTAATGAAGCAATAATGAAAGAGCTGTCTCGGTACGGGCGAACCGTCCCGCTTGAAAGTCCCCACTAGTTAAGCACTTGGTGTCTTTCAGAAGAAAAGTTTTCATGGTTTTAAATGAAGGTCAAGACTGATGATTTCGACTATAACATTTTTGTTTTCACTGATGCAGAAAATCTTTTTCGTGCCTGTATTGAAAGACAGAGTGACTTTGGTGTTTCCAAGCGACCGGGGCAAGACGCAGCTGAGCCTGCTGAAACCGTTTCCGCTGCAGCTACAGCTCGGCCTGCTGCTAAACACCCCGCTAATGCTGCTGCACCAGAGCCTAGGGAGGGTGAGCCCCAAGCTCAGACTGCAGCCAAGAGGTCCACCAGCGACATATCCACCCCAGAGAAGCACTGCTTGGTCAATCCGGACCAGGAGAAGGGCTGCTCGCCGAACCGGACCGGGAGAAGCCCTGCCAGGCTGAACTGGGCCCAGAAAAGCACTACTTGGGAGGATGGGATCGGGGGAAGCTGGAGCCGTGCTGGAGCTGCCTGCACTGGCAGAGGCAGGCACAGGGGTGCAGAGCTGTTGCCAGAAGACACTGGTCACTAGACCAATGCAAGGGGACGGGGAGACGTAGGGATGGAAGAGGAGCCCCTGTTTAAAGGGACTAAAAGAAAGAAACAAGGCAAGGGACAAGAAAAAAGCAGGCAAAGAAAGAGATGAAGGTGGAGAAACCTGAATCAGGCAACAACATGCAAGGTCAGATTCAGTTTTTAATCTAGACTCACAGGAGGAACCATTAAACATAGTATATAGCGATGAGGACATAAAAGAGTTTTTAAGAACCACCAAGTGGCAGAAAATATGTTTTTTGGGCCTATAAACAGTTTGGCCATGATATAAAACATTTTAGAAGAGAAGAAGCTTTTACAGATCAAGAAAAGTTTATACTGAAAAAACTGATAACGAAGGTCAATAGGGAAAATTTAGACTGATAGAGTGTGTGGTGTGATTTACTTTGAGTTTTTTAGCATTTGCTTGTTTTACTTCAATTCATTTTAATAAACAAAATCCAGGTTGTGAGTTTTAAAATAAATGGAGCAAGGGAACAAAGAAAAAGAGCAAAACTATATGAGCTCATAAAGCAGAAACGTGTTGGTGTTGCTATTCTGCAAGAAACCCACAATGATATCAGTAACGCTGCTGACTGGGTGAAAGAGTGGGACGGGTCGGCAATTTTAAGTCACAGCACATCACTTGTTGCCTTGCGGTCTAAACACAATTTATTCCCGTTTCTTACACTGTAGGAGATTTTTTTAAATGGGAGGCTTCTAGAAGTGAACGCTTTTTATAAGAATATGGTTTTTGTTTTTATATGTGTGTACGCTCCCACCAGTGCAGTGGAAAGAATGAGTTTTTTTACACAAACTTAACAATGTTATTTTAAACTGCATAAATAAGAAAAGTACACACTTCCATAGACAACACGCTCTCCCTGGCAAGATTAGATGGATTTATGGTTTTAAGCATCAGCTGACCTTTTTTACAAAGTGTTTTATTTTTCCAGTAGGCATCTCAGACCACTGCATGGTACAGTGTACTATCATTAAAAAGAATGTAAAACCTAAGAGTGCCTACTGGCATTTTAATACTGCACACAACAGCACAGGGGGGCGCTGGTTCGCTCACGCCTTAAAAGCGTCACAGAGAAAGTACTTCTTCAGTCTAGAACAAAAGAATGGACAGAAACGATTCATATAGAATCAGGGGATCTCATGTCAGTGCCTACTGTAATTCGCAAGCACACATATAGCAGTGAGAGGTCAGGGGCACAGGTAGTGGAGGAGAGCTTCCTCAAAGACCTGCCAAATCTCTCAGAGTCAGTGGCCAGGGAGTTAGACAGGGAGCTGACACTGGCTGAGCTTCAGGAGGCTCTCCAAGGCATGGAGAATGGGTGGGCACCGGGTATAGATGGTCTCCCTGTTGAGTTCTTCAAGGCATAGGGCAGGACGTGCCAGAGGTTCTACAGGACAGTGTAAAGGTTGGTCAGATCCAATCAAGCTGCAGGAGAACCGTCCTGACTCTGCTGCCAAAAAAGGGAAACCTGACCTAACTGAAGAACTGGCACCCGGTAATCACTACTATGCACTGGCTGCAAGCTGCTGTCAAAAGCATTAGCCTCGAGACTGACGAGCAGATCATTCACCATGACCAGACATATTGTGTGCCTGGCAGGTCGATATTTGACAATGTATACCAGAAAAAGGCTTTTGACCGGGTTGAGCATGAATACTTGTGGAAGGTGCTGGAACAGTTTGGGTTCAACCCTGGTTACATAACCATGATCAAGGTGTTGTACAGTGAAATTGAAAGTGTATCGAAGGTTAATGGTGGTTTATGCGCCCCTGTCAGGAATACTGTACACTCTAGCTATTGAACCTTTTTTAATCAAACCAAGAAGTCATCTTTCTGGTTTTAATATTCCACACGCTAATGCTTCACTCTACCGGTCAGCATATGCAGATGACCTGGCTGTAATGGTGGGATCCCAGTCTGATATGAATGTTTTAATTGATGTTTTAAAAGACTTTGAGATTTTATCATCAGCAAAAGTAAACCGGGAAGAGATTGAAGCAGTTTTAGTTGGGGAGTGGGGAAGGAGGCCTGGTGTGGAAAAGAGGTGGTTTTAAATACTTGGGTGTTTACCTGGAGAGTCATGAGTTTTTAAATAAAAACTGGGAAGGCACTGTAGAACACATCAAGGGCAGACAGAGCAGGTGGAAGTAGCTGGTTTTAATGATGTCCTACAGAGGGTGAATGCTGGTCATCAACAATCTAGCAGTGTCTTCTCTGTGACACAAGCTGGCATATGTGGATCTGCCGCTAAAACTGCTAGCGAACATCCAGGTCCTGCTCTTGGACGATTTCTGGGATGGTCTGCATTGGATTCCACAGAGTGTTTTTTCCATTTGCCCAAGGAGGAAAGCAGGCAATGGCTGGTTCATCTCGCCAGCAGGAATCATCTTCATCCAGAGACTCCTAAACGGGCTCTGGAACCTGGTATGGAGAACAGCAGCCAGTGGGCTTTTGCACATGGTGGAAGAAATTGGGCTCGACAGAACTTTGTTTTTAATGGACACAAGCACGCTGGATGTGTCTGGATTGTCTCTTACCGCTGACATTTTGAAATATGGACTTCTCTTAAAAAACGGACTATGGGCTGCGGACACTACACTGGCTTCTGGAGGACCTCTCCCGACCTGGAGGGGTGTAGGAAAGATGAATTTTGGAACAGTGTTGGGGAAGCCGCTCTACAGGGCCTATGTTAAAGTTTTAAACAAAAAATTAAGAGGGAAAACAACCAGCAGAGAAATGTTTTTGGTTTTAGTGATGATATTAAAGCAGAGTGGAGGCACTGTACAAATGTCTGTGCTTTTAAAAAATATTTTAAGTTTTTTTAATGTGAATTTTACCTTCCAGTGTTTTATTTTTGGTTTTAAGTACATCAGGAGAAACAGGTATATGTGCCAACTTCTTCTTTTTTCGGCTTCTCCTGTTAGTGGCGATCCACAGCGTATCATCTGTCTCCATACCCCCCTGTCCTTCACATCTGCCTCTTTCACACCAACTACCTGCATGTCTTCCTTCACCACATCCATAAACCTTCTCCTAGGTCTTCCTCTTTTCCTCCTTCCTGGAGGCTCCATCCTCAGCATTCTTCTATTGATATTCCCCATGTCCCTCTTCTGCACATGTCCAAACCATCTCAGAGGTGTATGTGCCAACTAATTAATTTTATTTTAGAGAGGGCTAAAATAGCCATATACCTAAGCAGAAACAACAAAGTAGCTCAAAATGCTGACTGTGATGCAATCAGAATCTTCTCCCGACTAATACAATCAAGGATTTTCCATGATTAGAATTTTTATGAGTATGGGGGACCTGAAGATGTTTGAGGTGGTGTGGTGTTGTGGAGAAGCTCTCTCTTTCTGTAAATGAGAAAGAATTGCACTTTACACCAGAACTGAACTAAATGCCCCCCCAGACTAAGGGGTCAACCTTATACAATATGGTATATAACATGACCTAAATAATAATAAATCGTAAAGGATTGTCAAAGTACAAAACTCTGTCTCTCTCTCTCTCTCTCTCTCTCTCTCTCTCTCTCTCTCTCTCTCTCTCTCTCTCTTCTCTCTCTCTCTCTCTCTCTCTCTCTCTCTCTCTCTCTCTCTCTCTCTCTCTCTCTCACACCATCTCACACTCATCCACACATCCATCCACATAGCCATCTATAACAGGATTGCATAAGGACACCCCTAAATTAATAGATATAGATTAATAGATAGATGCTTACATCACTAAAACTTCTCTTCCTACACTTCTCCTCTCTCTTTCTCTTTCTCTTTCTCTCTCTCTCTCTCTCTCTCTCTCTCTCTCTCTCTCTCTCTCTCTCTCTCTCTCTCTTTCTGCATAAATGCACATAAGACAAAGAGAAAATATGAAGCAAAAGAAGCTTTTCAAGCCTCATGTTTTATTCACTACAGATACCTGCAGATTTTAACCTCTCTTTCAGACACACAGCGAATCTAATGTTATCCAGTCGAATTGCAGATTCCTAAATCTTGCCTGTTCACGTTTGTACAAAATGAGCTGGAATATTTTAACTCAGAGGCAGAGCAGATATATGCAGATTTCGCTCACCGCTGCTCGATCCAATTTCCGGCTCATTTCATGTCTGCCTTTGCTGAATTAAAGCACCAATTCACAACACACTTAAACACCAATGAAGCAACAATTAGGTGGACCTTCTTGTGAGTCAGATATCCGGGGCACAGACATGCCACGGGTCATTTCCCATTTCCCTCGAGACACTTTTTACTGCACCCGAAGGCACGGCGTGATTAAGTGCGAAGTCATTTGCCTGCCTTTTCAAATGTTTTATTGTTCCTTCTTGCCTCCTAGACTCGATTGCTCTGTTTTATGAGACCTTCAGCAAACGATTGACTTTTGTGAATAGTAATGGAAATCAATCAAATTGTAGGAAGAATCAGAAGAAACAGCTGGATGGAATATACAGGACTGGGGAGGAATATGAAGGATCAGATTTAATCAGAGGTGAAAAAAATGTTGGTATACTTATAATTAAGGCTTAATTTTCTTCTTATATGGATTGTAGAACGGAGATGAACGTATATATTATATATATATATATATATATATATATATATATATATATATATATATATATATATATATATATATATATATATATATATACTGTTTATATGTACATGAAGCAGTTATGCGATACGATTCACCCCAATACCGATGCAGTGCGATACGATTTTTATTTGATTCTATCTGATTCAAATTTAATGCCATACGATGCAATGAAAACAAATTATGCAATGCAATTGATACCGATACAGATCATTAGCTTTTCTTTGGTTCTGAAACAGCAAATCATCAATTTACTTAAGTGCTGAGATGGTGCCGAGAGAATTCGTTTGAGAAACGGTTCAGGGTTCAACAGTTAAATTGATCTACGTGTAAAATATTAGTCACAAATTATTGGTCACTTTCTAAATAATAAAATTATATTATTTGATATATATAAATCACTTTTCTTACCCCGTGTGCGTTCGTGGGTTATTGGCTTTGTTCTGCCAATCGGTTTATCGCCAATGCAGTTAACACACGGACAAGAAGCTCTGGAGATCACAACTAGAGATTGGAGATTAAACAGTGCATCTCATCTCTCTCTATTCTCTCACAACTCTCACCAATTCCTATTGGTCAAGCACTTCCTACATATAAATAAATAGTTTTGTCAACACAAATGCCAACTTGTATCCGATGTACACTTTATAAATCGATGCATCACAATGATCACTTTGGATTTCGTGTAACCATGTCTCAAATCTCCCAGGCAATCAGGGCTCAATTGATAAAAATAATAATAATAATAATAATAATAATAATAATAATAATTATTATTATTATTATTATTATATGACAGCATTGTTGATTTCTCTGTTTTGGTTGGTCCAATCTTGATTATTTTACTGTAATAGCGCCCCCTGATGATTGGTCCTGGTTGTCCATAAAAATCCACAGACTTTCTAATATGTCATTGTTTCTATAGCAACTTTTTTAGAGACCTGCATAGACACTTGACATTATTACATTTAAGAAAGAAATATACGTAGACATTTATTTAATGATTATAAAAGGAATCTCTGACTGCAAAAAACTGACTAGCAAGTGGAAATATCTAAATTCTCTGACTAGCAAGTGGAAATATCTAAAATTTTGTTTAAATTGATCTCAAATGTACTATTATGCGATTATAATAAACCACATAACGGATCACGAACCCTCTTGATGATGGAAATGGTTTGCATATAGAACAAAAGCTTGAAATGGGTACAAATGGTTTGAAATAGGTTTAATAATCATGTATTCAGTTTATTGTAATCCTGTAGTGGGAAATTCTAGCGTGACTGTGTTTTCTTTCAGCGCACAGCAACCTCTTTGTAACATTTTGTAATTTTATAAATTTTTTATTTTATTTCATCTGTTGTGAAGAAATCTAGAACGTGAATGAATACAATAGATATAATGACAGCTTTTAATTTCATTTTGTCCTCAGTTGTCAAGCTGCTGTACAGAAACACAGCATGCTTTTTTCTCAACTCGAAATCTGAAACTGAGTGTTTCGAGTAAACAAAAACCTGATCCAAACAGAGCAGACGATGGCTAAGCCTTTCCTGGGCCTGGAAAGCACTTGGATGGAGGACTGCTGGAAAATACCAGGTGCTGGAGGATGAGGTGGTAAAGACTTTGTGCTACTATTTAGACGGCTGTGGATTCCAATCCATCCTGGCATTGCCAAGCTGTCTCTTTTGGACCCTTGATCAAGACCCTTAACCTTCATATGTTCATGTTAACTGTCAGTTCCAGTGGATTAGCGTGTTTGCTGAACGATTAGAGATGTAAATGCATGCCTGCTGTGCAGCAAAATGTTTGTAATAGTTGGACGGATATAGATTGGTCTGGACATCCAGTTAAACATCAGATGCGATCTTGTGTGATGATTTAAGAGCGGTTTGATCGCAGGAGCCTTTCAAATGGGACGTAGTGTAATCATTAATCAAATTCACACGCATTTCAACCTGAAGTGGGAGTGGCCTAATATTAATTTCTGTATTTGGATGTCAACTTAAAGTGGGTGTGGCCTAATATCTACAGGATATCCTTAATTGCACTTCAAGCTGATGTGGGCATGGAGCTGTATGGCCTAGAGCTTTGTTTTTCTCCAGTTTTATTGTATTCTCTTTGAAGAATAAAAAAAATATGAATAGTAACTCTGTGCCTCCAGGGGAAACTGGTAGAAATGTCAGTATGGAAAGGAAAATTAAGGAAATGTAAGGAAATGTAAGAGAAAGCAAGAAAGAAAAAAAGAAAGAAAGAAAGAAAGAAAGAAAGAAAGAAAGAAAGAAAGAAAGAAAGAAAGAAAAAAAGAAAGAAAGAAAGACAGACAGACAGACAGACAGACAGACAGACAGACAGACAGACCAACAGCCAGACACTCCCTTGGAGACTTTAACAAAAAAAAACAGTTTGCAGCAAACACAGCCACAGCAGCGGGTATTGGCAAAGTCCCCGACCTCATCACTTATCACAGCTGCATTTTAATGCCTTCATCATCATTCCTCTATTCTTTCCTCTCCATCTCTCCATCTGTCTTCATTTAGTACCTCTCCACACTACCCTTCATGGGCTATAAAGTTTCCCAAAAACACCGACAGCTTTCATCAGGAAGCCTCTTCATGTACACTCACAATTACATCAACTGGCAGTGGTGGACAGTAAGGAAGTAAATGTAATTCGTTACTGTACTTAAGTAGCTTTTTTGTGTATTTGTACTTTACTGAAGTATTTCCATTAGGGGAGACTTTTACTTCAACTTCACTACATTTTAAAGTCAAATATCATACTTTTTACTCAAATACTATATCAGACGTTGTTATTTTTTTTTGGATAAAAATTTAACTGGTCAACCACGCAGCAATCCACCAATCAGGGTCGAGAGCACGCTCTGTTTTAAAGTGGTTTTGATTGGCGCTTGGTGCATCTACTCATTACCGACATACAGTTCAGCATCAGTTCAAGCAGAACATTTAGAGAGAAATAAATGTACATTTGGATACTTTAAGTGAATTTGAAGGCAAGTGAAAGTTTTTAAGTGAAAGTGTGAAGGGGAGCACTTTTACTTTTACTGGAGTCATGTTTTACCTCGTGTATCTCTAGTTTAACTCAACGACGTGGTTTGTGTTCAGTACTCTGTCCATCACGGAATCATGGAGCAACCTATGGGAAGCGGTGGTACGAGAGGGTTCAACAAATTAGGCAAAGCACACAAAAATATTTTTTCACAAAGTGAACTCAAAGACAGGCTCTGAAATGTTAAAGGTTGACGTTTATTCTTTTTTGGCCACAAATCAAAAACGTGTCATGCTCACTTGTCACAGAAAAGAAAAAAGAAAAAGAAAAAAAAAACAACCAAACAAACAAACAAAAACCAAAAGCTCAGTCCGTACATCGGCATCGGCGTTGCAGCCCGCGGGCTTTTCTCAGCACATTATGTGAATAATAACACTATGAAGATTGAAATGTAAAAAAAAGAGGAAAATAAGTCTAAGCTCCAATCATGGTCATGTCCTTTCTTTCAGTTTGAGGGTTTATATGTATATACACGCACTTTTATGGTAAATATGTAATGCACAAGAGTGTTTTGTGTGTGTGTGTGTGTGTGTGTGTGTGTGTATGTAAGTGCTAGCCTCAGTCTCCAGAGGTCTTGATGACCTGGAACAGCGTGACGTTGTAGAGCACCTGGTGGCCGTTGTTCCAAGTGTAGAGCACACGCTCACGTGGGTTGTAGTCCATCATGGAGATGTGCGAGTACTGGTTGTGAAACGGAATGTCCGTGTACTCGTAGGTGGACGTGTTGGTGTAGTAGGCGAAGTAAATTTTGGCGCCGGCCAGATGCGAGTTGGTGACGTAAAGCGTTCCGCAGATCATGAAGGACTCGCCGGCGCTGCGCTTCGGGAAACCCGTGTCCCACGTCTGCAGGATTTCCAGGCTCTCGGGCTGCAGGCGGCTGATGACGATGTTGCCTGCATTGGCGATGGTGGTGTAGACGACCCACAGGCCGCTCTCGTCGGCCATCAGGTCGATATCGGACGATCCGCCCCACGAGTACGGGAAGGTGTTGTTATACCCGGCGCCGCTCAGACTCCGCTGCACCAGGACGCTGCGTGAACGGAAGTGGTACTTGATCAGAATGTTGCTCTGGTACTTGTTGTAGTAGAGCGAGCCGTTGTAGACCACGTGACCCGTCCCAGCCCAGGGGTGAGGCAGGAGGTGTTGAACGAAGTTTTGACCTTTCATGAAGTCGCTCAGGGTGCGGTACTCGAGCACGCGCCGCCCTTTGAAGTAGCCGTCCATTGACCACACCTTGAAAAAGAAAAAAGAAAGACAGGCAGATCCGTGAGCGGACGACGGTAAACGGCGAGATATTAAAATAGACGAGGATGGAAAATGAACTAGAGAGCAGAGTTATATGATGGCAGCGAAAGCGCAAAAATTAAATTGGATTCAATTTTTTTTTTATTTGCTTCTCTGTGGGACAGACACTTTCAATAAAGCAGTCATTAGGTTGATTAGCTGGGAAGAAAAAGGTTTCAGCAGTCGTAATGATCGACTCAGATGTGCATTTCAGGGCTTTCTCAGCACGGGTTAGTTACGCAGAAAGATGTGTGGATTTGATGCTGTAACAGGGGTCCAATAATAAGGTCAAACAAGGTCAAATGAGGCGAACAGCTACCACTGCTGATTCTTTACACAATGCTTTCAGCCCAGTTTTAAGTTGCTCTGAAAAACAGCATCTGGACTGAACTTTTTGGTCTTTTGTTTAAATTTTATCGTATACCATATATGTTATTCTTGTACTAAATAAATAAATGAATAATTCCCAAAAAAATTGTTAACTATAAAAAGATACAAATTCAGTAATTTAGTAAAACAACAACAAATGCAACAACTGCTGTTGTATAAAAGTCAAGTGAAGTTAAGTTTATTTCTATACCGATTTTCACAGCAGACATTGTCTCAAAGCAGCTTTACAAAATTTAACAGTTAAGGTGAACGATGTGTGGCAAGGAAAAACTCCCTTAGATGTTATGAGGAAGAAACCTTGAGAGGAACCAGACTCAAAAGTGGAACCCATCCTCATCTGGGTGACATTAAGAGTGTGATTATAGTCTTTAATCAATAAAGAACACTGGAGAGAGAGAACTAACATGAGCACTGGAGTGTAAGATTATGAGTAATGTTTTTTCTACAGTCTTATACAGTCATTTGTGGTTATAAAACTAGGAGCTACTGAGCAACTCGTAAAACAGCTCAACATTTGCAATCATCACAGATCCAACACCACCTTCTCCATGCCAGAGCCTTTAAACACTCAGAGAGGTCCAATGTCCAAACTCCATAAAAGAAGAAAATCGGATTGAAATTGAACTTTTCTTTTAATATCTTTTGACAGGTGTTTATAAATGTTATGTTTGATTAATGTATATATAGTATTTGGCAGATCCTCTTAGCCAAAGTGACTTTTAATGTATCTTATACACTGAGCAGTGATAGGGTTAGGGGCCTTACTCAGGGGCCCATGAGTGACAGCTGCACGTGGCTGGGATTTGAACTCACCACCGTGGGATTTATAGTTAATAACTTAACCTTTAAGCTACCACCTCCCGGTTGCATTTGTTTTTGGCAGCCAGAAATTTTGTTTTTTAACGTTTTTGCTAGAAATGTTCTTAAAGTCTAGAGAACAAGAAAGAAATGAAGTAGGTTTGAAAAAAAAAATACAAAGGACTAAGATTTGAAAAAGTGCACAGACACATTGTTCTTATTAGAATAGAAGTGTAGCCTATCACCTGTGGTGTCTCTAACTGTGATGTGTGTGTGTGTGTGTGTGTGTGTGTGTGTGTGTGTGTGTGTGTGTGTGTGGGGGGGGGGGGGGCACATCCTTTCTATCTCTGTATGTATATTCCTGCTGCTGTTGCACCATGACCTTTACCAGCTCACAGCAGCAAATCAATCCTGTTAGCGTCTTTCTCCTCCTCACGCTCCATGCTTCCTGCTCTCTCTCTCCCCATCTCTCTCTCTCTCTCTCTCTCTCTCTCTCTCTCTCTCTCTCTCTCTCTCAGCATGCATCCCATGGAACTCCTCCCAGACCTTTTCTCTGTTTATTTCTTATCCATATCCATACAGTTGGAGGCTTTCAGAAGACCGAGACGTCACATGCGGCTGGAGTTTGTTTCTCGTATTCGTCCTTCACGCTGTAATGAGGTCCCATTGAGAAATCGCCAACTCTCTTTTCATCTCCTTGTTTTCCACTTCCCCCAATTCTAATCCCCACTTATTTTTTTATCTCCTGCTGAGATCTGGAACATGATATTTCCACAGTTCCAGCAGCAGTCATGTATGTCTGAGACAGCTAGGCGTGGAGTATTGATGTGTGGTATGACAGGAATACGGTGCATGAAGTGTTGTTTTTGAAGGGGTCCTTTTTTTTTTTTTGGAGCCCTGCGGTTAAACTGCGGTCTCGTCTAGTATGTTACTCTTCAGCGGGCAGACTCCATGACAGTGTGACCGGTCCGATCGATCGTGCTATTAGCACAAATTCCTTTAGGCATATTTTGACTCATGCATTTGATACAATGTTTCACCATATCATTGTGTCAAAATAAAAACAAATCCTGTTTCTATGACATGTACATTTACGCCATTTGGCAGACGCCCTCATCCAGAGCGATATACAATGATCTTGGTTATACGGCTAAGCAATTGAGGGGTTAAGGCCCTTGCTCAGAAATGGGAATTCGGATCCGTGAAGTCCTACATCATATCCACTAAACCAGGGGTCTCCAATGTTTTCCAGAAAGGGCCAGTGTGGGTGCAGGTTTTCATTCCAACCAATCAATGGTCACACCTGATAGTCATTGAAAATGAAGATCATTAGATTTGAACAGGTAGAATTTGGTGTGGACTTGTTGGTTGGAATAAAAACCTGCACCCACACTGGCCCTTTCTGGAAAAGATTGGAGACCCCTGCACTAAACTGTTTACATTTACCATAAATTTGAGCTGTTTATCGTGTTTACGGCATTTCGCAGACACAGAGTTTGGCGGTTCTCTAATTAGACCCTACATACATTTAAGATGGGATTTCAACCCATGACCTTCTAATCAGAAGTCCAATATCATATCCACTGAGCTGTTACATTTACCATACATTTAAGCTGTTTACCATACATTTGAGCTGTCGGGATTTGAACCCATGACCTTCCGAATCAGAAGTCCAACATCTTATCTATTGAGCTACGATTTCCCAGCTACACATGACATTCACATGATATGCAGCCATCGTGATTAAATCGCCTTTAAATACTAAAATGGCTGTAAAATATTTATTTTTAGTAAATTAACAATAAATAAAAAAACATGGATGGTGAACTATGGATATGACGACATGGAAACTCTTCGCTTGCTGAAGAAGTGTATGTAATCTGTGGAACCTGGCCTGATAAGCTAAATAACTGGCATGCATTTGGATGGGAACTGACTTGAAAGTGACTTGACCCAAAGTCATTAATTTGGTTCATTCCGCTGAAATGACTCATTGGATCCCCAGATTTGAACCATCATAGAAGATAAATCTTGCTCTCCTTTCCTAACTTCTCCTCTCGACACCTGCGTGTTTCGTGCATCTCGAGTGCCACGATTATCTCCTGATAGGGATTATCCGCCTAAATGCTGATTTTGAGCTCATCTGATGTTATGTTATGCAGGCATAAATCCATCCATCTTGCAAAACTAAAAACCCTCCAAACATAGGAAATGTGCAATAAGCTGATTCACAGCGATAAACAATGTTCGTCTGCTAAGCGAAGAGTTGGGTCTTGGATTGATTCCTGAGAGTCAAGAGAAGTTCAATATTTTGAATAATAAAATAAATGTAATTCAGTTTTATTTTTGTAGTCGTGCTACATTGGATTTTGTCCCAAAGCAGAGATATATAGGTTGTAATGTATATGTTTATCCCTAATGAGCAAGCTAGGGGTAACAAAGAAGAACCTTGAGAGAAACCAGACTAAAAAAGAGAACCCATCCTCATCCGGGTAAACAAGTCAAAAAGTTTTGAGACCAGCTTAATTTACAAGAAAGTACTGTAAGTATTTTCACACTATCACCTGCAAAATAGTCCACTTGCACAGCAATACAGTGCTCCAGGTGTTCCTGTCACTTCTGGAATGTGTCCTGGAAGTCTTATTTTTGAAGCACCTTCTGCCATTTGCGCTGAATCCAAATCTGGCGAATAGGGTGGGGGGACGTGAGATCACGTGGATTATTCTCAGACGATCATCATGCACAAGTTGACAAACGGTTTCAACGTTTTCGAGGGTTTAGCTCATTGAAGGTCTTTCTGATTTCTTGTCTTCCAGCGATGTTCTTCTGCCGTTCAAGAACACGTGCCACTCAAAACGCCTCGAATGGCTCGTTGCAGCATGTCAATGTCAAACGTATCTTGAGTCAAACTTCTCTGTGGCATATTTGCCGAATTTCACGCAGAATTCCATGTTTGCTCTGTTCTAACTTGCTGTTCTTGATGGAATTGCAGACGTGGTAACCCAGGTGGGCAGAACAGCACCAGTTTAAGTTACTACTATGTCGCACAACCTTCAGAGGTAGTCGCTGCAAAACAAGTGATTTTTGTAGCTCTCCATGAGACTTCGGCAGGGAGTCCACAGGGAGTCTGGCCCACTCTGTATAACCAAACTGCTCCAGTTGTCTCAGGCTTAAAGGGCTGCCTTCTCCAGACTGCATGTTTTCACAGGTGTTTAATAGGATTCAGAAAAGGAATCACACATTGCCATATCAGAATAGTCCAAAATATTGGACTTGACCACTCATGGGCTTTTAACTGGATGTTTTTGGGACGTTATCATGTTCAAATACCCATGAGCTACGCTGAGACGGAGATTTGTGACTCCGGGTAGTACGTAGTTCACAAAGTTGCTTCGTAGTGTTGAGATTTCATTGTGTTGTTCATGATTTAAGGCTTTTTTTGTGCAGATGCAGGAAAAAACATTCAACGCTCCTCCATGTTTAACAAAGGCTTTGCACTTATTTCTATGAAAGCTTCATTTTTGCATCTATGAACATACAGCTTGCCAGAATATCCAAAAAGCAGTTTCTTCCAGAAGCCTTGTGGCTTCTTTATATGCATTACATTTTTTTACAGAAAACATTAGTGTTATTCAAATTTATATTACGATTTATTCCGATTCCTTTGGGCTGCCAACAAATTTCTTTAAATTTGTGTGTATATAAGATTTTTTTTTTTTTAAGAATAAACTGATCATTTTTAACAGACACTGAATCCTTATTCTGTCCTGATTTATTACCTGGATTTAAATGATTAAATTATATTTAAGAAAATAAGTTCTAATTCAGCCAAGCTTTCTGTCTTCAACACAGCATCTCTTTGTTCCTTTGCTCGCTCCCTTATTTTTTTTGTATTTCGTTGCCCTATTTTTCACTCCTCTTCTCTCCTTTTTTATTCTCCCCCTCCTCATCTATTACCCCCGTCTTTGTTCTCGTCTCCCCTGCAGTAGTTATTTTGGGTTGCTTGTTATGTGCAGGGCCCAGAAGGAGAAAAGCTTTACTACATCATCTGGCGTGAAGTGCTGTGTCAGGCTGCAGTGGAGCTGCTGCTAATTATGGCAAACTTTAGCCTAAACAAGTTGCTAATATCCAGCCCGGTGATGGAGCAATTAATCAGGTTTGGACAGGAGGGGATATACAGAGAGAGAAAGAAAGAGAAAGCGAGGGAATGTAAACAAAAAAAGCAAGGGATGCCGAAAGAGATGGAGCGAGTGGAGGAGACGAGGAGGAGAGACGGCCATGTATCAGTGACTCAGCTCTCTCCATGCGGGAGAACAGCTTTCCAGCATCCGTGACTCAGATTCTGTGGGAGACTCATTAGGTGTATGTGTGAGTGAGAACGTATGTGGGCATGCGTGTGTATGTGTGTGTGTGTAATCGCACGTGCGAGGGCTCTTTTGGTCTCTGGAGAGTCCGAGCAGTTGTCATATGACTTGCAGGATGGAGGAGCGTTTTTAATCTCGCTTACCCTGTTATCAGAGCTGGGAATCATGGTGTCTGTCATCCAGGAGCCAAACCGAGAACCTGAGGCGCGGATGGTGATGGGGTTACTCACGCCTGTCAGCTTCCCACAGCCTGGATTTGTAACACACACACACACACACACAATCACAAAGACATGCTGTTATCTGTCTTTTTTATCTGTTTCAAACAAATCTGGTCATTACGAATAGCATATTTGCATTCTCGCAAATCTCTAATGTGCACCAACCAAAGCACAAAGAAGGTTCAAATTTGCACAGTTAATTATACAATACAATAATAATAATAATAAGATATAAATATATATCTTTAAGAGATCCCAAGTATATTGTTTGGTTATACAACATAAGTTTCACAATGCAAGGTATACAAGTCAATGTTGTAGCTTGCTAAAAGGGTTATATTTGTCTAATGGAGAAACATTATAACCTGCAGAAATAATGATAAAATAAATGTTTTTCTGCCTACAGCTCCAGTATATCGACACCTCAACCTGGGGTCAGACATTGCTAGTTATATGCCATAGTGATAAGGACATGATATAGTTTGTAATCAAATTCTGTCAAAATGTCTCAAAAAAATGTCTCGGAATGTCTGATGTGGGAACGAAACCTTTTTCCTCCCCTTTCCAGACTGAAAATAAGTTTAACATACTAGAATTTTAGATGTAAAAAGGGAAAAACATATTTTAGTTCAGAAAAGCTTGTACATTTCTGAACTATACATAGTAATATATAATAAAAACATAATTCAGTTTCTACCAGAAATACTAACTAAATACATGCACATTATGTTTACAAAATTATTGGGACACCTGACTTTTCCCCTAAATTGTGACTACAAAGGTGCACAATTGTATTGTATATCTTACGATGTGGTAGCATGAAATTTTCCCTTCTCTTGAACTAGAAGCCCCTGAAAGCAAGCTCCATGAAGATAAGGTTTGTATGAGTTGGAATGGAAGATCTTGAATGGCCTACTGTAGAGCTCTGACCTGAACCTTATTAAGACCTTTGAGATGAATGTAAACGCTGACTGCACCCCAGGGCCTCCTCACCTCACCTACATCAGTAGCTGACTTCACTAACATCCTTGTAGCTCAATGAAGCTAATGGAAATCTCAATCAAAATCTAGAGTAACATCTTCCCAGAAGAGTGGATGTTTATTATAACAGCTAATGAGGACTTTATGTGGAATTGGATGCTCAAAAAGCACATACCAATCTTATCATTTTGATCTATATAGTGCATTTTGTTCTAAGTGCACGCACAATATGTACTTTCATTGTAACGTTTTGACTCCACCTCTTCCACGTGCATGCTAGCAGATTGTGTTGAGTTGATTTGTTTTAGATTTTCATTCATGCGAGATTTCACACCGAGATTTTCTTCGTCTAATTTGGACGTTCGGTTCAGTATTTGTGTGTTACAATTTTAACTATGACTGAAAAGGTGTTTTTTTTGTATGTTAGACACCACAGTGCCGCAGATTTCTTCAACAATGCCCAACATGAAGGATCAAAAGAACTGAAAATCACCAGAGAGACATCATTTTCCACCTAAGCAGCTCTGTTTCCGTTTATAGTCGATCCTAATCCCGTGTCTTAACCAGTGCTATTGATTATGATAATAATTTGCGGTGTGTCTAAAGTTTGACACACTTTCTTCCAGCTTCTAATTCAATGCAACCGATTCCGCAGAGATTTTCTTTAGAAATCGAAGGCTTTTAAAGGTTTTTAACACTACTGATGTTGATATTCAAATGAAGCGTAACGCAGAATATCATTTTTAAGAATATCGCAATATGTAAATTGTACTGATTTCCATTGTCATTTTCTGTAGCTGCTTTAACCTGACTAAAGTTTGTCCAAATCAAAAGAAATAAAAAAAAACAATGGGCACACCTTAGATTTGTATGCAGAGAACATATTTAATGTTTAATAAACTTTGTTGCATCTTGGTGGAGTATTTGATGGAATCAGCTTAACTGTTACTTTCCTTGCACACAGCCTTTATGTCTATAGAAGTATCAATAGATCTCAGGTTATTGTCACAAGGCAACAGTCCCATTATGTATCTCAAAGTACTCTAAGATCACCCTTCATGGATGGTTACACACTTTATAACTGTTTCCAAACAAAAAAAAAAAAAACCTGGAACGGATTCCTGGTGTTCCTTCAGATAGTTATAGACAATAGAACATGATGACAATATGGTGGGTGATAGTTAGCCTGATATATTTTCTATCACACAGAAAAGGAACTGCAAGTCTCACACTGAAAGGATCACGACGCCTCTCGAGTACGATGGCAGGTTTGACAGGGTTAAACAAAGAAATATCCATAATTAAACGAAGTGACACGAAAGCTCTGCATCTTGTGATTCTGCCTCCAAGAATCAGCGACTGTTTCTGATCAAATAAACAAGCTTATTTCTGCCTGAGCGAGGACAAATTACCTTTCCTCCGATGATCTGTATGTGTGTGGCGTTTGTGATAAAAATACACCGGCACAATTTGTCACATGCCAGCGCGGGTTATACAAAGCCGGTTCTGAAGCGATTAGCGGATCGGCGTCGTTGACTCAGTGTTTGTGTACGTGGATGTCGGTAATAGATGTATGAAAAGGTTTCGATCGGTCATTAAAAGAATCCTGGACGTAATATGCGAGTCAAAATGGCTGATAATACGCGATTAAGCCCTAATTACGGGCAGTGATCTACATAGCTGCGATTGTGCTAGCTTGGGTTTGCATAAATGAATTTGACAGCATTGTATTGAACGGAATTGCAATTGCTGAAGGAGTCGAAGCCGAATTGTCCCGTTTTATGCCGTTTTTATGCTTGCTGGCCAAATGTTTCAGAAGACCTATACTCCTAAAACTTAGAAATGGTTGCATGTGGTATTAGACGTAAGGGCTAAAATTTTATATTGATCACAATCTTGGCTGTAAAGCTATTAGGTGTGAGTAATGTAATTTCACAAGGTCTCGCGGATGCTTAGCTAAGAACGAAGTGAGGCGAAAAACAAAAAGCAAGCAAACGGACAGCTCCAGTACTGATTTTTAATCGTGCCCATAGTCCATGCTGTGTTTCGTCTGAATGCAAAGATTCCAATCAAAACAAGTAAAAAGTGTTACACTTCAAGTTATGCTTAGTCTGTTCAGTTTTATTTCCTCTTCCAAGAGCTTTTTGGATGACAGGGAGACAGAATTTGCTGAAAATGTCAGCTATAAAGATCATATGTCAGTCTGTGTGATCACCTGACCTGACTGTCTTTGTCAATTGTTTGTCACACCAATTATATACGTTAATTATCATGGTAATTCTTTTTTTTTCCAGACTAAGAGAATACACACAAACGCAAGTCTATAATATAAATATTATAGTTAAAAGTTTTTACACATACAGATGGTCCCTAAGTTAAATTTTTCAACTTACGATTTTTCGATCTTATGATGACGATAGTGATACAATAAAATTGTGAAAATATAAAAATAATTCACGTGGCAGGCAAATGTAGCAGTGTATGCACCACCCTCCACTCAGGAACAGGAGCTCGTCCACACACCCGCAGCCACATACATATACTCAATTCAATTCAATTAATTTTTATTTGTATAGAGCTTTTAACAATGAACATTGTCTCAAAGCAGCTTTACACAGATAATGTGGTGATCAAAATTAATAAAATGTTCTTTATAAGTGTAAGTTTGTCACTGTATATACTGTGATTTATACAGTATAGCACTGAAAATTGCTTTATTTTTTTAAATTATGTACAGTAATTTATTAAATAATTAACTAATTTATAGTATACTAACCGATACTGATTTCTTTTAGACTCCTGGGTATGCTAAGCCATGTCTCAACTCTCCATATAGTTCTTAAGTCAGGGATTACCTGTCTTCTTCTTCTTCATCTTTCGGCTTCTTCCATTAGTCCATAGTCCATGGAGACTCCTGTCTGACCTCGTCCGTCAACCTGTCTATCACCACTGCAAACAGGAAAGGGCTCAGACCCGAACCTTGATGCAGTCCAACCTCCACCTTGAACCAGTCTGTTGTTCCTACTGCACGCTTCACTGCTGTCACACTGTCCTCATACATGTCCTGCACCACCCTCACATACGTCTCTGACTTCCTCATACAATACCAAATTTCTCTCTTCGCACCCTGTCGTACGCTTTCTCTAAATCCACAAATACACAATGCCATTCCTTCTGACCTTTTTTATACTTCTCCATCAACATTCTCAAAGCAAATAATGCATCTGTAGTGCTCTTCCTCGGCATAAAACCATACTGCTGCTCACAAATGTTCACCCTCTTCTCTCAGCCTGGCTTCAACTACTCTTTCCCATAACTTCATGGTGTGACTGATCAACTTAATTTCCCTGTAGTTACTGCAGGTCTGCACATCTCCCTTATTCTTAAAGATCAGTACAGCACACTCCTTCTCCATTCCTCAGGCATCCTCTCATTACCTGTACAAAAAAATATTTATACATATTTTGTGTGTGTGTGTGTGCAAACAAAAGCTGATAGACTGCATGAATGTACAGCCTGAGCTACAAAGAAATCAGCCATGGTTTCCCTTTTTGCTTCTTTAGGTCATGCTAGATGGTGTACTGCTCAATTCAGTTCATTTTAATTTGTAGAGCGCTTCTAAGAATGCACATTGTTTTAAAAGCAGCTAAAAAGTACAAAATACAAAACTAAAAATGATATATTATACCGAATTAGCTTCCTGTTTGAAAGACAGGGAAACTGGTTCAGGCTTGCAGATGCCCTCATTTAGCAGTTCTTACAAAATGTGAGTACAGATGGTTCAAACAAGTGCTAGAGCTGTCTAGTCAGTCACCTACACTGACCGATTCCACCTAAAGTAAATCTATAACTGTTAAATGTCAAGGCAGTGAAATATACAAAGAAATGTCATCTGAGATTTTGTCTGAATAAGCTGTTCCTCAGACTTTTGGGGATGGAATTGAAAGATCATACATTTTCTTACTGAATGGGTTTTGTATGGATGGATGGCAGAGAAGGACACACCCGGTTCCCTATAGTTGGCATTTGGGTGCAGCTCAAAGGGCATGTTGTGGAACCCACTAGGCTAAAAATGCTTTGGGGTTTGTCTTGCTACAACATGAACAGAGTAAACATAATACTATCAAAATCCAATGGTTCCTTATGGGTTCCTTTTGGATGTTTACTATTTGCTGTAGCACTCGACATAGAACTTCGAAAATGAAACTAAACATATGCCACTATCCAAAAAGATTTGAAAAAGGTTTTACAAGCTTTACATACTGGAAATAAGGAATAAGAAATAGACTAATTTAGAGTCAGTCAGAGAGAATAGTGCAAATGCAGAATTATACTATTATATGTTCCTTTTGTCATTTTGTCATCTAGCTATTAGGTTTTGAAGATTTTAGCAGCTACAGGCTAATGAGGCAATGGCAAACGGCTTGGATTAACATTCCAAAGCAATTGACACAAGAGGTTATTTTCATCTTCAGGTAATTGTAGTCATATAAAAAGCTTTAAAATTGCATAATTCAAAGATAATCAGTTCTCCATTTAGCATTAGGGCTTTCCTCACAGTTCTCAGTGTGAATATGAGCGTTAACAACGTGATCGCACTCATCTGCACCCACACAAACCATTCTCTCTCTCTTTCTCTCACCCAGTTTCTGCATGCAGGAGTGTAGGCGCGTCTCCAGCAACAGGACTCTCTGCCGGAGTTCCTCGTAGTCGTAGGCTCCCATCTCCTCCTGGATGGCCATGAGGACCAGCGACAGGTTCCTCACCTCGTCCCTGAGCCGCAGGATCATCTGCGCGTCCGTCTTATACTGCTCTAGCACCGGCAACAGAGGGAGCAGCTGAGCCACTTTGTCCTTTAGGTCCTGGTAGACAGATAGCGGAAGAAAAAATAACTTTTAGGCTTTATTGTATTCTTTTTTGGTTCACTTCTTTGGAAGATAAGAAACCATATGGAAAATTGGCTGCAGTTCAGCAGTTGTGTCCAATCCCATGCAGCCTAGAAAGGTTAGGGGAGATATGCATACCCATCAAAATTACCTGCAGTGAAGCAAAACAACAGATAAATGTTCAAGCCTCAAGTTTATATCTCACTCCATTTGCCAAACATATTTGAAATATCTGGTTCAGATGAAGGAATAGAGATGAAGAACACCTGGACCTGTCATTTGGCTTATGAACACCAATATCATATATATATATATAGATAGATAGATAGATAGATAGATAGATAGATAGATAGATAGATAGATAGATAGATAGATAGATAGATAGATAGATAGATAGATAGATAGATAGATAGATAGATAGATAGAGTGAGGCAGAAAGATAGATCATCTCTTTGAACTCTTTGTTATTCTCCAGTTTTAGCTAGCTGTGTTCTGAAAGGATGCAGCTAAACACAGGAGGCACATTATTGATCACTTATTTGTTGATTTGCTTGCCTGAAAGGTTTCTAAAGCATCTAAGACTAGTGGTGCAAAAATAAACAGTTTTTACTTTTGAGTGGTAAGATATAAAAAGCTTGCAATACAAAGAACGATTAGCGTTAGTGTCAACATAAACTGTGCATTTACAGCATCTATCCATGTTATTCATCCTTAGTACCTACCTGGTCAGGGCTGCAGTTTAATACCCAACTAGTGTTTTTTTTATAAAATAATATACAAATTTAAAAAAAATTTACATTTGTTAGACGATGCCCTGGACAGGTACTACTGCAGATACTTTCCCTTCTGGATTAGGGTACTTCCATTTTGGGTTGAAATCCAAATTTAGATTTAACTCTGAATATTTAAAGCATACATTTACAGACAGCATTGCTGCTTTATAGGAACTGTGTAAATGATTAGTTTCTAAACTTGAACCTAGCAGAAAATTTAATTTCTCACTAAGCTACAATCAACAAGCAGTACAAAGTCAAGTCAAGTCAAGTTTTATTTTATTTCAAGTTTCATAGAGGCTCATCGTTCCATTTCTGCTTTTAGTATTATGTCATTGCATACCGTTATGACTTGACTGCTCGCTGAGGCATGAGCCCTCAGAATGCTGACTCGTTTCAGATTGATGATCGTCCTGGCGGATTTTGCAACATCTGTTGAAAAGATGTCCTCACTATAGACTTATTTGGTTTTTGCCTCGGTAGAAAAATGTTTGCAGTTAGTAAACCCTTGTGGAAAAATCCACATGTGGCATCTGTGACTTTGAGAAAGAACTTCGAAATGAACAGATGGAGCAGTCGATCGAATTAATAATTAAAAATGAATGCGGATGTACAAAACAGCATGCAGTCAGTGAAGGAATGCTTTGGGACAGAGGGAACAGTGTGGGCCTTAGGCCATTTGACTGGGTAGTGAAAGAGCTCCTGGCACTGTAACATTGCCATGTCTGGTTCAGCAGTTTTCATTTAAGGATTCTTTTGCCTAGTATTACAAATTGTTTAACGCTTTGGTCAAATCTGTGGCCAAGTCTTTATGCAAGATCGGGGTAGTTTGGTGGATGGTTTCATCATTGCAACATCTTAGCAACTGAAAGTTTAAGGTTTATTTACTGGTTTTTACCAGTGGGCATCACTTGTACAACTGAAACATAATTTGTTAGCAATTGAATGCCTTCTTTTATTCATATAGCCAACCCTCTCATCTTGTTTCATCCCTTTTCCAGCTCCTGTCAAACCTAACAGTCATTCATCTTCATTATATGCTCCATCCTGGTCAGGAATATGGCAGACCTTGCATCAAGGTAAGCCACCATACATTGCCAGCTACCATGCTCACACATTTAGACCTTTGGGGCATTTTTTTTATAGACAATCAAATACTGGAATGTTTTAGGGGAGGAAACTATTGGAGAACATGGCAAACTGGTGGTGGTAGCTCAGTGGTTAAGGCTTTGGATTTTGGATCAGAAGGTCACAAGTCCAAGTTGAAGTACAATTGCACAGTTGTAAGTCGCTCTGCATAAGGGTGTCTGCCAAATGCTATAAATGCAAACTGAACACCATACACACAGCAAATCAAGTTCAGAAAACAAGACCCCCAGGCTTAGGGACAACCACCTACTGCTCCATTGTGCTGCATAAAACAGAAATTAATGCAACACATTGAAACCAATATCTCTTACTGCCATCACACATTGTTTAAACTCTACTTGAGTCTGGACCTCTGGTTTAAAAAGACAATAAATCTGTTTCCTGGACCACACCTGTCTTTAGCTTGAACATCATTCAAACATATCAAACTGTAGGTAAAAGCATCCTTGCATGCAGGAAGTCTGATAATCTTTTACCAAATGCCTGCAATTACTCTGCATGTTCAAGAAATAAGTAAAGAGCATCATTGAGCTTGATGATTTCTCTAATCAATGATTAGTAGCACTCTGTGAACTTTTCCTCTTCGGCTTTTTAACTTCACTTCAAATCCCTCTTTCCTCCCTGATTCAGCGTGGTGCCAGACTTGCAGAAGTGATCTCCAGTGAACCTTTGATTTGACCTCCTTTGATCAGAATGTATGTGCTAACTCAGCTGCACGCTATTCCTCTTTTCAAGTGCCAAGCCTGGGCTCTTCATTTCAAGCTCCATCAGCTTTTTCAGTCTGGGGGTAAGTTAGGGAATTGTGGACCACCGTTCTGGGTGCAGTTACACGGTGGCCAGAGCTATTACAGCGTAAAGTACGACCACCTCAGACATTACCATTGTTGCTGTTTTGTTTTTGTTTGTGTTTCCTGATGTCAAAGGGACACATTTTGTCGTATTAGGCATCAGTGTAAATGTGTTAACATGTCTGGGTAATATGAAAATTCATTTTACTGTCCAGTGGTGAGCATTGTAGACAATTATAATATCCTATATTGTAACTACTCTCTAACATCACACACCACACCTAATAAACAGGTGAGCAAACACTGGTCCAATTTGTTTGTGACATTTATTCTTTAAGGTACAAGACTTACTTTATAATTTTATCAGCTATACACTAACCAGGTTTAATATTACGACATTATAACATTATGTGCGGTGTAGTGAAAAACACTGATTATCATTGGCACTTGTAGTGGGTGGGATATATTAGACAGGAAGTGAACATTTTGTCCTCAAATTTGTGTTAGAAGCAGGAAAAATGGGCAAGATTAGGATTTTGAGCAAATAGTGATGTCTAGACGGCTGGGTCAGAGAATCTCCAAAACTGCAGCTCTTGTGGGCTGTTTCCAGTCTGCAGTGGTCAGTATCTATCAAAAGTGGTCCAAGGAAGGAACAGTGGTAAACCGGTGACAGGGTAGTGACTGAGGCTCACTGATGCACGTGGTGAGCGAGGGCTGGTCCGTGTTGTCCAATCCAACAGCTCAACTTGCTGAAGAAGTTCATGCTGTTGATGCTCGACAGGTCAGAACTGTATTGGCAGCAAAAGGGGGAGCAACACACTATTAGGCAGGTGGTCATAATGTTATGCCTCATCGTTGGCTATTATGTTATGCCTGGTCAGTACATTATAGATACTGTAATACCTCGGTACTCATCGGCTGTGGAACTTGTCAAATTCAGTACTCGTCACATTATGGACAACTAAAAATATTTTGGCAATCGTCGTATGTTCGGAACTCAACACGGAACTGAAACTTGTGAGTGCTTCAGTCTGACGGTAGAACAGATGCATAAAGAGTCTCATGTTAGCTCTCAAATAGTGCCCTCCAAATCATTCTCTTTTGTGCTTTCTGTGCAAAAGCCTTTTTTTTTGTACCCTAAATCATGGGTCCCAAAGTGGTTAAAAATGCTAGCAAGAAGCCTGGAAAGGATAGCAATTAGCTTTTTACAGAGTGACAAAAGAAGAAAAAAAGTGTAAACCTTTAAAACCACTGTAAAGTGAAGTTGAATGTTATTTTATATACAATATCTGATTACAGGATTGCTTTGTATGCCTGTCAAAAACATCATTATACAATTCGCCAAGTAAAATTGTATATTTTGAGGAATCTTTATAAATTTTCTTTATTCCTAATACTTATATGTACATTACTACATAAAAAAATGCTTGTTCGGTACTCGTCAGTTTCAGCACTTGTCGCCAGTTCTGGAACGAATCACAGACGAGTACCAAAGTGGTACTGTATTATTATATTATTTATTGACTGCACAATGCAGGCAAACTTGAGATCTGTAGCTTTTCTGTCCAATGAGACACTTATTTAGGCCATACACAGAAATGTGGAGCCTCATTGTGTCATTATTTTGCCACCAAAATGAAGTCTTTGGGTCTAACAGGGCCACCCCATTGTAAAACACCCTGCTAGTGCCAGAGCTCATACATCATGCGGGGGATTAGATATTTAAAGGGGAATGAAGAATCAGGTGTGTATCAATACCATTGGTAGGCGCAGGAGTTGTGGCTGCTTCTTCCTTGTTAAGGTTTGTTGTAAATCTGGTGATGGAACGCCTCTCAGACCGGCCGCGCTGCGTCATAAATCTCATTTTCCCATTTTGAGTCATGAAAATTTGGTCTCATTAATCTCCCGGCCTGCCACAAGCGACTTTGAGCTCCCCACATTCATCAGTTGCTCATGGTAAAATAAAGTCTGCCTTCTGCAGACCGGCCCTTTGAACCAATGCATCAGCACCACGGCAAGACTTCCCTAAAAAAACCCAGACTTTTATTCTTTATTCATTTAAAATTTATTGACAGATGAACCGTGATTTTAAGGACGTGTTTTGAATAATTCTCTTTGGAATGACTGGTGAGAGAGGTGGAGTGACATGATTGAGTTTAGACTCAGGAAAGACCGGATCCCTGAGGCAGACATACTATCCCAGGCTCTCCTCCTATCATTAGGCAAGATGGAACTTGGTCAGAATATTAAAGCCTGCTTTAGTATATGTGCTAGGGCTCAGGCTAATCTCAGATCCTGGAGGATGAGTGGGTCACCGAATGCAACACAGTTTTAAGAAGATGAAAAAGTGCACTAATCGCAAGCCCTTCTTAGTCTTTGGGAGATAAGTGGGGCATAACGTAGGCTTATCACTAAAAAAGGATGCGAAAATAGAGAAACGCTTTTATCCACACAAACACACACTCACACATGTGTGCCTGCTTATTAAAGACAAACCTTTAATCTCACTTCAGGTCCTCATTTAAATGCCTTTGAAATCCCTCTAAGGAGCAGCGCTAAAGGGCTCGATTAAACACAGTGTTTGTGTCTCTTCGCCATTTCTGATGTGATGTATCTCTCAGAAGAGTTGTGCATACACCATGAGCGCTCAGTGCCTCAGTGCCGGCATCGTTTGACCTTTTAACCGGTTTCACATAATCAGCTAGTCACCTAACCTTGCACGAGTTTAATCAAGGATGCTTAGGTTTTAAGGTGCAGCTTCAGGACCTCAGTCTAAGGTGCAGTAGGTAAAAAGATTTACGATTGATGTCTTTTCGCAATAAAATCGCACAGCTTTGCGTACAGTATTTACTGTATAGCGCACAATTTATCAGGATGACATGGGACCTGAAATGCCTCCATATATACATCTACCCCTATACTGTTATATATCTATAAAGTGTATTCCTCCAAGGCATTTGAAGACTAATACAATGGCAGCAAAAAAAAGCCAGTTTCAGTCAACTCAAGAACCATCTGACAACTTCGGAGGTGTGAACAGATTATTTGTATGATCTGTATGGAGAGCCGAGAAAATAATCATGTACATAAATATTGACATGGTATTTTCACGACTTTGAATTAACCCACATAATTCTTGCTTTATTGTTAATATTAATTTGATCAATTTTATTATTATTATTATTATTATTATTATTATTATGAAAGCCAACATTTGTAAATTCTACTCTTCCTACAGTATATGCCCCAAACTCACCAGAGTCCTTCAGACATCTTCTCACTTAGTATGCTTTGTCTTTTCTTACTAACTGCATTACAGATTTTCCATTACAGAAACTCACAATGGCCAAATGCCCATTAAAAAGCTTTGACTGTAAAAACATATAAATCTTTCAATCTACATTCACAAACATGCGACATTCATCCTGTCTCAGTGTGTTCTGCATTTTCTCAGTGATTCGAATTATTCAGTTTAATTTAAATTCAATTTTATTTGCATAGTGCTTTTAAAATGGACAATTTCTCTCTCAAAGCAGCTTTACAGGGATAAAGTGGTTATAAAAGATTGTATAAGTTTTTCCTATAATTGTAAATTTGTCCCTACTGAGTGAGCCAGTGGTGACTGTGGCAAGAAAAAACTCTGAGATGGTATTGAGAGGGCCTAAAAAGGAACCCATCTTCATCTGGGTGACATGGAATGTCCATTCATTACAGTTCCATCATTGTTAAGGTGTTAAAGGTGATTAAATGCATCATGTGGTCCCGAGCCATTGGAGAAGTTATTTTTATTATATTAATACAGTCCAAATCCATCCTTAAAGTTCTGGTTATGTTTAAGTCAGAATTCTGGTTTTGAACTGTTAAAACTTGTATAGATGTATAGACTTAAACATGTTTTGCTGTAGTAAATGATAACATATCCCCCAAACTCTTATAGACGTTTAGTCTTGGAAAAGGTTTGGAGCCTGGATTGGAATGTTCATGATTCAATTCAATTCATTTTTATTTTATTTGTATCCCCAATGAGCGATGCATTGATGGCAAGGAAAACTTCATTAAGCAATGTTAGGAAGAAAACCTAAAAGTAACCAGACTTAAAACAGAGCACATCTTCATTATAATTTGAACTGTAAAACTCACACCACCGGCATTCTTATGGCTTAAAGCTTGTGGCTTCTCTCTCTTTCACACGTTGTGCGTATAACAGAGACTCTCACATCATCAATCTCTCTATCAATGCCACACACTCTCTCCATCCATTTCTCTATCAATTTACAGGTTGTAACACACACACACACAATCTCTTTCCACATATTTCTTTCGATCAATCTACCTGTAATGCCCACTCACTCACCCACTCACTCACTTAAACTGACTTTCTGACTTGTATCCCTCTGTTTGTCATCAGTCTTTCTAGCAGTATCTGTCTTGCTTGCTATCTGTCTGTCTGTCTATCTGTCTGTCTGTCTGTCTGTCTGTCTGTCTGTCTGTCTGTCTGTCTGTCTGTCTGTCTGTCTGTCTGTCTGTCTGTCTGTCTGTCTGTCACCCTTACCTTCTTTCAACTTTAAAGAATTGTCAAGCTTATGAAACTGTTCCTAACTTTCAGACTGGCTTTGTCAAGCCAAGAACTTTATAGGGTTCAAATAATATCATAGAGTATCTACAGTACAGTTATAAGGAAAGGTCTGTAAGATGAGTCTTGACTCACTGACAGGTCCTGCAAGTTAAAAAAGGAAGGATACAGAGATACAATTATACAACGTGTTGTAGGCAGGTACTGTATGGGTGGTATTTGTACAGTATTTGAACCTCTACTTTGTTAATGCTATACTTCTGATGACACTAGAACGATATTAGTAAGCAATTTGTAACAAAGCGAATTTGTCTTGTATTTGTGTGTCATCATGCCATTCTAGTGCCATTCAGGTGGATTACTAAAGCAGTTTCCAAACACCTGAGTGACTCATCAAAATAGAGCTGTACCAATTTAAAGAGTCTGACTCATTTCTGTTTTGCTATTTTCTATATTTTATAAAAATCTTCTTTCGGCTGCTCCGGTTAAGGGTCGCCACAGCGGATCATCCATCTCCATACTACTCTGTCCTCTACATCTGCCTCTTTCAAACCAACTACAGTACCTGCATGTCTTCCTTTACCACATCCATGAACCTCCTCCTTGGCCTCCCTCTTTTTCTGCTTCCTGGCAACTCCATCCTCTTCTACCGATATACCCCGTGTCCCTCCTCTGCACATGTCCAAACCATCTCAATTGCGCTTCTCTTACTTTGTCCCAAAACATCCTACATGCACTGTACCTCTAATAAACTCGTTTCTAATCCTGTCCATCGTCATCATACCCAAAGAAAATCTCAGCATCTCAGCATCTTCACCAGAGTCCTATAAACTTTCCCTTTCACTCTTGCAGATACTCTTCTATCACAAATCACTCCTGCTATCACTCTTCTCCACCCACTCCACCCTGCCTGCACTCTTTTCTTCACTTCTCTAACACACTCTCCATTACTTTACACTGTTGACCCCAGGTACCTAAACTCCTCCACCTTCTCCACCTCACCACCTCTTCTCCCTGCAACCGTACCACTCCACAACCCTCCCTCTCATTTACACACATGTACTCTGTCTTACTCCTACTGACTTTCATTCCCCTTCTCTCCAGCACGTACCTCCACCTCTCCAGGCTCTTATCAACCTGCTCCCTACTTTCACAACAAATCACAATATCACCTGCAAACATCATAGTCCATGGAGCCTCCTGTCTGACCTTGTCCATCAAGTTTAAACAGGAAAGGGCTTAGAGACGATCCTTGATGCAGTCCCACTTCCACCTTGACCAGTCTGTCATTCCTACTGCACACTTCACTGCTGTCACACTGTCCTCATACATGTACTGCCCCACCTTTACTTACATCTCACACACACCTGACTTTTCATACAATACCACAACTCCTCTCTCGGCACTGCTCTCCTGCACTTCCTCATTCCACCACCACGTCTCTTTTTCTTTCTTTCAATTTTCAATTTCTAACTGTCTCCCTTATCACTTCTGCAGTAGTTGCCCAATATCCCAGCACCTCTTCACCACCACCGAGCCCTAGTCTGACCTCTTCCCTGAACCTCACACAACAGTCTTCGTCCTTCAGTTTCCACCATCTTATTCTTCTTTCAGTTCTCACTCCCTTCCTCTTCTTCTTCACCTCCAAAGCCATCCTACAGACCACCATCTTATGCTGTCTAGCTACACTGTCCCCAGCCAACACCTTACAGTCTCCAATCTCCTTCAGGTTGCATCTCCTACATAGCACATAGTCCACCTGTGTGCACCTACCTCCACTCTTATATGACACTCTATGATCCTCCTTCTTCTTAAAATAAGTGTTCACCACTGCCATTTCCATCCTTTTAGCAAAATCTACCACCATCTGCCCTTCCACATTCCTCTCCTTAAAGCCATACCTACACATCACCTCCTCATCACCTCTTCACCTACATGCCCATTAAAGTCTGCCCCAATCACTAATCTTTCATTCCTAGGTACACTTTCTACCACTTCATCTAACTCACTCCAGAATTTTTCCTACTCCTTCAACTTACAACCCACTTCTGGAGCATAAGCACTGATGACATTTATCATCAACCCTTCAACTTCTACATTTATGCTCATCACCCTATCAGAAACTCTCCTCAACACAAATACACTCTTCCTAATCTCTTCCTTCAAAATCACCCCTACACCATTTCTCCCTTCTATCCACACAATGATAGAACAGTTTAAACACCTCCAATGTTCCTGGCCTTACTCCTTTTCCACTTGGTCTCCTGAACACACAACATATCTACCTTTCTCCTCTCCATCATATCAGCTAACCCTCTCCCTTTACCAGTCATAGTATCAACATTTAATGTACCAACCCAAACCTCCACTCTCCTCCACTTTTCCTTTCCCTGCTGTCTCTGAGACATCTTCCTCCTCCCCTTCTCCTCTTTAGGCCAACAGTAGCCCAGTTTTCACCGGTACCCTGTTGGCTAACGATACCTGTGGTGGTCGTTGTTAACCCGGGCCTTCCTAACAAAACCCTCCCCATTTATCCGGGCTTGGGACCGGCACTAAGAATAACAACAATAATGGCTGAGTTTTATATATATATATCTGAACTAGAAAATTTGTGTTCTTAATTAGCAAGTACAGTCTTTTTACTCATTTTGGGCAACTTTTCCACCACATTTTAATTAAAGATAAACTTAGGGACTCATTTACATTTTATAAATGTAAAATGAATATTTGTAATATATTTATTTCTGAAGATCTCCTGGAAAGAGCTGTGGGAAATGGAGACATTCAGGGCAAGCTTTACCATCCGGGCTGCCTATGATATCCTGCCTTCTCCCGCAAAACTAAGCCAATGGTATGCTGAGGACCCCACGTGCCCTCTATGCCCAGGTCTAGCAACACTGAAGCACATCTTAGTGGGATGCAAGACCAGCCTCACCCAAGGGCGTTACACCTGGCGGCACAACCAGGTGCTGAAGTGTCTTGCTGCAGTGTTGGAAAATCGACGGACAAATGTGAATGCCCTTCCTCCCCCATCATCCCAGTGGCAGCCAACACCATTTGTTCGGGAGGGCGAGGGTCAAGCCAACCTCACCACCATAAGATCAGACTATGGTCAGCTGGGTAGAGCACGGGACTGGAAGCTGCTGGCAGACTTGAATAAGAAACTATGCTTCCCAGCTGAAATTGCAGCCACCAACCTGCGACCAGACCTTGTTCTATGGTCAGCCTCGCTCAAACTTGTCTACATCATCGAGCTCACCGTTCCCTGGGAGGGTGCAGTGGAGGAGGCCTATGAACGGAAATGGCTGAGGTACGCTGAACTTGCAGCCGATGCACAACAACAAGGCTGGAATGTAAAGGTACGCCCAGTGGAAGTAGGTTGCAGAGGGTTCGTAGCCACCACAACATCCAGGCTACTCAGGGAGATGGGAGTACGAGGGAAGGCCCACTAGCAGGCGGTCAAAGACCTCTCTGCAGCTGCGAAAAAGGGAAGCCAGTGGCTGTGGGTGAAGAGAAAAGACTCCGCCTGGGTCTTTAAGCGAGTTAATGGCATCTAGGGAGTGAACCTGGGACACTAGGATTCACTGCTGAACCCTCTGGAGGTGTCGTGGGCCTATCAGCGAAACACCCAGGAAGGAGGGCGCCCACTTGACAACCCAAAGGGTGCCATTACTCAGTGGACCTTTCCACAGAGTCTTAGCGGTGCCTAACTATACTGAGTTGAGAAAGGAGCCACCTCAGGAGAAGGAAGTACTGAGGAGTAGTGTGGCAGAGGGTGCCACCACTGAATAGATCATCCCACAGAGTCTCATTGGTGCCTCAAGTATGTATCAAGGGATATCAACATCAAGTCCTACACAACAGATCTGGAAAAATGCTTCGGGACAATATCTATTGATAAAAGTGAACAGAAAGCAAAACTGAATTAAATTTAATACAAGTGTTAATTATACTTGTGTAACAGATCTATGAAGTGACATGAGGCATGGCTTCATGATGTGCAGTGGCTAATAGGAGGTGAATTTCACGACATAATCCTGATTCTGGAGTAATATTTAATCAGGGGATTGTAAACAAGTAAATGATGTATGTTTTCAAACTTAAAACATAAAACAAAAAGGTACAAAACAAACAAAAACCATAAAGAGACAAATAAGAGATGCTCGTAGGGTACCAATGATCCTGTTCCTTTTCTTCTTTCCAGACCTGACTGATTCATCCTGACACCCTACCTCTGGATTAGGTTCTTTTTGATTGAAGACCACTTGTTGCTTCTGAGGATAGTTCCATTGTTTAAAGATCCGTTAAGTAACTGGGGAGGGTTCCAATCAAGAACCAGAAAGATGAATCTGGACTGTAATTAATATAAACATTGTCTGCTACAATAGCTTAGGACTACATATGCAAACAATTGATAATCTCAACAATAATGGAACTATAATGAATAGACATTCAGTGTCACCCAGATGATAATGGGTTCCCTTTTGAATCTGGTTCCTCTCAATGTCCTCATATCATCTCAGGGAGTTTTCCATTGGCATATAACCACTGGCTCACTCATTAGGTATAAACTTGAGAGTCTCGTTTACAAATGTAACATTTATATTCGTAATCTATTTATCTCTGTAAAGTTGCTTTGGTTGTAACAATACACAGCTGTATAGAAAACGAGTGTTAATTAACCGCTAGCGTGATTCTGATGCATTAACAGGCATGTGGAATGGCCCTGTGATGTGCAGTGGTTAATGGGAGATGTATTTTGTGACATAATCCTGACACTGGAGTCACATTTACTCAGGGGATTAGTACTTTTACTCACACAAAGGAATTATGTACTTTGTCCATTACTGATTTCAGTAGCTTACAAGCTATGCTAGTCAGTGAGTTGGATGCTAGCATTTGGAAATACAGAAGTACACTTTATAAAGGACATTTTGGATAAGTTGTGTAACTTCATAAAAGTAGTGCTGTGGTGAATAATAATATCTACAATAATTATAAATATCTTTATAATTCAATTAGCATTATATTTCATCCGCAACAATGCAAGTCTTAGCTTTATGAGATAGCTCTATTAGTCTCATATCTACTGTAGAACATGTATATCTGTATTTTTATACCCCCAAAGTACACTGTTGCAATATTTTACTACATATTACTTTAGATTGCAGTATTTGTTTTTTTTTTTTATAGCAACTAGGTGTAATTTTGTAATATTTGCCTTGCAAGACTTTCCTATAAGAGATAAAGGAATGAACTTGTAAGGAACAAACTTATAGGCACTAAACCTGTTTGGGACAATTTCCAAACACTCTACAAATCAACCTGAGTTTAATTGAAACCTATGATCCTGTATGTGTGATATTTTTTCCCAGTGTAAATATATATAAATCATATAAACATATATATGAATGAGATTCCAATAAAAACAAACTGAAAACATACCTGAAAACTCTTGGGGTTGAGGCTGCGTGGGTTCTCCGAAGCCGTCTTCAATCTACCATCCACCGTTTTCATCAAGTTCTCCGTGTCCCTGACGTACTGTAAATCCCTGTATGTCCTTAAATCCAACACCTCCATCGACTGGGTGATGTTCTGGACCTGTCAATCACACACATATACACACATACACACTCGGGTCACTGTGAGTTAAGCCTTTGAGTTTGTTTGGGTCTGAAAGGATCGCATGGCCTCAAGAGGTTTCAGATGTCTCTATACACACACACACACACACACACACACACACACACACACACACACACACACACACACACACACACACACACACACAGTATGGAGTGTTATTATAAAAGAAGCCAGTCAAAGCTGTTACATTCTGAAGGCATCTTTGAGATCTCGTGCTGAGTGCGACTGACCCCAGGTGTCCTCATTAGTGTGTACTTTCTTAGACAGAGGTGTTCGAGACTCACAGCTGCTGCCTGAGCCCCCCACACGCCAACACACACATTATCCCACTCCATAGTGTGCTCAATTGTGTGTCTTTCTTTGTGTATGTGTGTGTTTTATTTTTTTGAGCTGCCAACATTCGCATGTTTGGTGTAAAGCTCTACGCTTTAACGCTAAAGTCATCATGGTAAAAATGTATCAATGTGTTTTTTTGTTCCTTTAAATGAAAATTACAGATCAGCCAATCAGCATGAATCAGGACTGACTACCTCACTCTGCTTTCTGTGTATATTACGTTAGTAATCTTCACTCTGGTGCTCTCATCTCGACTCTTATCCCTTTTGAAAGATGTGCTAAAGTGACGCATTTGCTTTCTATTGAGGTCAATGACGAATGTTTTGAGTTCACAAGTTCAGTTAAAAAAAAATCAATAAATGTTGGTCGCTGGAATTAGATGTTAAATATAGTTTACAAATTTAAGTTTATACATTTTATAAAGTATACATTTATTAAGTCGTTACCAAAGAATAAATGTTCACAAATGTCTCTTTGAGTTCCTTAGAAGTATTTGACATGATCACATTAACCTAAACATATATCAGATTATTGAAACTAGATCTAGATACACTATATTGGGACACCTGATGTTTCAGCCATATGGGCTTTCATTCCCTGAAATGGTAGTAGAAGATTGGGAATGCACAATCGTATAGGATTTCTTTGGATGCGGTAGCATAACATTTTCCCTTAATTGGAACTAGGAGACCCATACCTGTTCCAGTATGCCCTGTGGACAAGATATGCTTTACATGGATTGGAGTGGAAGATCTCCTGCTATAGAGCTCCAACTCACCTACATGAGTACCTAAATTTACTAACACACTTGTGGCTTAATGAATCTCACACAAATCTCCACAAACACAGACAAAATCGAGTGGAACATCTTTCCAGAAGAGTGGAAGTAATTATAACAGCAAATAGGGACTAAATGTAAATGGGATGTTCAGAAAGCAGATAATCTAATGGTCAGGTGTCCACAAACTTTTGTCTGTATAGTGTATGTCTGTGAAAATTCTCAGTCATCCAGGTGCCAGTGGTTAATGCAGAGATACAGTAGGTAAAATATTACTTCAGAAAAAAGGAAAAGTGGTCCCTTAAAACTTTCACTTGAGTACAAAATGTATTTAAGTATCCAATATTGTGATTATTACTGCTATAATTTTCCTACTATCAGTTTTGTCTCAAGACAAAATCAACTGCTTTATTGCTTAATTAGCTCTTAGCACACCAATCTATTAATAGAATGATATTAATGAGTCAAACACTAATTGATATCTATTAAAATGATCATGAGCCCAAAACCTTCTTTTCAACGACTTCAAAAAAATTATGTAAATAAGGCCACAGAAGTTAAAGTCAGGAGTTTCTTCCATCATTTATTCCTCTCTAAATGTTCTGCTTGCTGTTAAACTGTTTAGCAGATTCCCTTCTCCAGAGCAACTTTCAATTATCTTATTTATACAACTGAGCAGTTTCAGTTCACGGTTGAGTTCCAATACACTAAAGTTTACACCTGACCACTAGATTGGTATGTGCTTTTTCAACATCCCATTTCACATTTAGTCTCCATTTGCATTTAATAATAACCTCCACTCTTCTGGGAAGATGTTCCACTACATTTTGTAGTGTGCTTATGGCAATTCGTGTGAGATTCATTCAGTCACAAGAGTGTTAGTAAAGTCTAGTAGGTGAGGAGGCCTTGAGTGCAGTCAGCATTCCAATTTATCCCAAAGGTGTTTAGTTGGGTTGAGCTCAAGATTGAGCTCAAGAGCTTAAGATCCAGACCTTCAATGAAAAGATGCTTTTATCCAGAGCGACTTACATTTATCTTATTCATACAAATTAGCAGCTATGGGGTTAAGGACCCTGGTGTGGTGGTTTTGTTTTAGTTCGTTTGACCCTTCAGGTCAAAAGACTAATACCTCAACCACTAAGATACCAACTCCCTACACATTATGTCTGGAGGAAACCAGGCACCTTTCCAAAACTGAAGCATGGTGGTGGCAGCATCATGCTGTGGGGGTGTTCAATCTTCAGCAGAGACTTGGCAACTAATCATGGTTGAGAGAAAGCTGAATGGAACAAAAAGTACTGAGATATACTCAATAAAAAGGACCTCAATCTGGCACACAGCCAAGACAAAACAGGAGTGGCATGGGGACAATTACATTAATATGCTTGAGTGGCCCAGGCAGAGCCCTGGCGTGAGCGCTATTAAACATCTCTGGAGAGACCTGAAAGGGGCAGTCCACTGACGGGCCCCATTCAACCTAACCCAACTTGAGAGGATTTGCAATGAAGAATGGCAGAAAATCCCCCAATCCTGGTGTGCAAAGCTTGTTGAGTCAAACCCCCAAAGACTGTAATTGCTACCAAAGGTACTGTAGCGAAGAGTCTGAATATATATGCACGTGATCTTTAGTTTTTTTCTTTTTAATCAAATTACAGATTTCTTGGATTCTGTTTTCATTTTTGTAAATGTGGTAAAATTGACAAAAGTGAAGGGGGTCTGAATACTTTTTGAATGCACTGTGTATATATAAAGTGTTCCTTTTCTAACATGTTTCAGGGGATCTCATGGCGATGGGCGAGACAGGATTTTATTGGCTCACAGAGAATGATTAATTGTGTATAGTAAATAAATAGTAGTCTTGAAAAAAGGCGTATTCGGGTGTGAATCGATTTCTTCACACTCCCTTGCCTGTCTGCCAGCTCCATTCGTCTCCTCTCAGGGTACCTGGACACGATATTAACATCTAGATACTCTGGACATCCCTTTTTTTTCTCCCTCTCTTTTTGCCAGTCTAAGGAGTCAATCAGCTGGCTGTGTTGTGGCGCGACTCTGAAGCTTTCTCATGACGCATCTGCAGCGTGTGCGGAATTTTAATGGCAGCCGTTGTGACCACGGTCGGGTTATGTGGAGACAAATGTGGGCTCGGAAATAGAGAGATGAAGCAAACGAGATGGAAATGTCGATGGAGGTGAAAATCAGATAGGCAAGGCAGGAGAGAGAGATGGATTAGGAGATAACAGGAGCAGGGGTTAATATTCGTTCACAGAGGCGCCCCATTGATTAAACTGCACATCTTTTTGAGTCAACAGCACAACTCATCCCCAGCATCACCTCTCTCCTATCTTTTCCTCCAACTTCCCTTTTTTTCCCTTTTTTTTTACGCTATCTCGGGTCTCCTTGCATGGGCACATAATAAGCAGCCTTAGGCGATTCTCCAATATAGATTCCTTTCCCTCAGCACAAAAACCATCGTGTCCTCATTAGTGTTAAGATTCACTTTTGTGGTCAGTACACTATTGTCCTTCGATGCAATCTATGTGATATGTGTGTGTGTGTGTGTGTGTGTGTGTGTGTGTGTGTGTGTGTGTGTGTGTGTGTGTGTGTGTGTGTGTGTGTGTGTGTGTGTGTGAGAGCTTTTTCTTGGGTTCACAAAAATGAAGATGACATTATAGCCCACTGCAAAAATGATCTCTCTGCAAATAAAAACATCTTAATACAGGCAAATTGATCAAATATTTTTTTCTGATGAGATTGTTATGAAACAAATAAGACTATTCAGCGTATATTTATTTCATGTTCGAAATGATCATTCTTTGAGATCATTTTGCTCATTTCGGGCAGTCATTTCCTGCAAAAATGGCAAAATAAAATGTATTTAATTTCAGTTAATAGTTCAAGCAACATTAGTAAGCTCAGGATCAGGGTCAGAAGGAAAATGAAGCTTCTTTATGAAGACTGGACGTGAGCTGGGACATGAATTCATCACAGAATACCCCCAATACACATACAAACACACACAAATCTCTTATTCATCACATGATTTTCACTTCAAACTGAAGAAACATAAAGACACAAAAGAACAAGCCTCAGACACAAGAACATGAGCCACGTGAGACATGATTCCCAAACAAATGTATATAATTGCTAAAACGTGTTAACTGACAAGATATAATCTAAGAAATGCCATGTTTGTTCATATCCCTTCATGAACTATTAGATATATTTATTTAAACTGATGCCGTCATTTGATCCCCGACTACAGTAATCATTTTTACATTTGGCAGACGCCCTTATACATTATCTTATTCATACAACTGAGCAATTTAGGGGCCCTGCTCAAGGGCCAACAGTGGTAACTTAATAGTGGTGCTGGGATTGGAACTCATGACCTGATCAGAAGTCCAACATCTTAACCACTGAGCTACCTCTAATCAACTGACCGGCTGACTGTTTAGAATAAAGAAAACCTGTGTACTGTTTATTAGAGGGAGGTAATAAACAGTTCCCCAGTTCTGTGTTCTCCTGTTCTGTTAGTGCTCCTAATGGAGCTGCATGTGGCTTAGTATATGAAATCATATTTCAATTGTTTGTACATAAATATATATATATATATATATATATATATATATATATATATATATATATATATATATATATATATATATATATATTATTATATATATATATATATTATTATATATATATATATATTATATTATATTATATTATATTATATTATATTATATTATATTATTATTATTATTTTTTTTAAATATATATATACACGGTAGAATATATAGATATACGATGAAATTTGGTTTTCATTTTGGAGCTCAGTAAGGCTCCGGTTAGTTTGGGTACCTGGGAAAAACACTGATGAAAAAAGTTGGTCCCAACTGAAAACATTTCTGAGGACCTTCGAGTTCAGGGCAAATCATGGAATGGATTGGAATGGAAACTGATTATTTCACCTCAGTGATAGAAGCAGGAAGCAAAACATCAACTATGATGTAACCCCATAGGGATAAATTGAACCACTCAGTCTCCAGATAGACAATCCTGTGAGTGGGTAGATGGGGACCTGAGGTAAATGTTTAGAATGGTCAAACACAATAGTGACCTGTGAGCCATTATCCAGTAAAGCTTGACAAGAACATCATTTAACTCCACTGAAATAGTTAGAGCAGGGCCCACTAACCCTCAGGGAAGATGACTTATTCCACATACCTCAGTTTGACTCCTTTTGTAGAAACAGTCTAAACTGCTAGTTATAGTCTCCGGTTTCACCCATCCAGTTCCTATCAGTCTTAGCTTTCCGAAGAGCATGAACCAACTTCTGTATTACTTGTGAGGTATTTTCAGGTGCCTGACACTTGATAGCTATGTGTCCATTCTCCCCAAACTGATAACAGATGAAACCATCTTTATGCTTACTGGGCTTTTCTCTATTTGACTCCAGATCAAACCTAGTCATGGTCAAAGCTGGCAGAGGCTGGGTAGTGAAACCTCCAGATATTACACAGCACTCGCCTCAGGACTTGAAAATTGGACAGCTTTTACTATGTCAAGAGCTGGGTCTTTTACACTCTCCATTATCCTTCTACATTTTTCCTTTTCAGAACACTCATATTCCTCTCCAGTCGGGGTTGGGCCAATACCGGAAAAGATGCAGAACCTTAGGTAAGCATTAATTTCACCTGATGGTCTTGCTGTCTTCTCCAAGGGTTTACCAACAGCACGAATAATGGACTCAAGGGAGGTAGAACTGGAACTGTGGGATTAAATAGTGCCTGTATACTCCACTCCACTGTTTCTCTTTCTCTCCCCATCCTGAGGCATCCTGAGGTTACTCCAGCCCCAGTCACATCCCACCTCATGAAGATAATAGACCTTTAAAAAAGTAGATGCCGAACCCGCAAACATTCCGAAACATCTAGAGACGTACCAGTGCCAATTGGATCCCACTTCATGTGGAGTTGTGACATTGGACCTCCTGGAGTGTTAGGCTAAGTAAAGGCTCTGGCATGGAGTAGCTCCTAGTTTTATCACCACAAAGACTGTATAAGACTGTAGAAAGAACATTACTTATAATCTTACATTCCAGTGCTCATTTTAGTTCTCATTTTTCAGTGTTCTGTATTGTTTAAAGACTATAATCACACTCTTGATATCACCCAAATGAGGATGGGTTCCCCTTTTGAGTCTTGAGGTTCCTCTCAAGGTTTCTTCCTCATGGCATCACCTTTCATGATTCCTCTCCATCCAGTCGTAATAATTCAGCTGGAATGTGGGAAGGGTCAATGACCTCATGACGCTCGCATAGAGCCAAGAGTGTACCCGGACTGGGTCCCAATTTCAAGTCTCGCACTCTTCCCAGGACTTTTTACCATTTGAACAATATCTTCGATACATGTCACTTCAATAGTTGCAGCCCCCAATTTATGTAGCACCCCGACCCTCACTGGCAGAACACCGGGTTCTACCTATGTGTCTCTCTACTTAATATTAGTTTTCCCTTTTCTTAACCCATTTATTTAACATAATCCCAGTGTATAAATGTACCCTCCCTCAACATTAATGATATGCTAACTAACAGTAACCCTACAGATAATAAACTAAATCAACACATAAGTGAATTTGAGCAAAATACCAATTACATTTATTTATTTTAGTTTTTTTATAAAAATGTATATTATTTAAAAAAAAAAAACTAAACAAATAATATACTGGAATTATTAAAAGAAATTTAACAAAACAAAATCAATAGGAAGGAAAGCAATGACACCAATGCCTAGAGTGAAATTCCTCCTTTTGAAAACTCCAGGTAAATAACTGTGCAACACTTCACCTTTTCAAGAGTTGAAAGACACTGAGGGTTAAATAATCTGAGGTTAACGGGCACTTTAATACAATCAGAAACAGCAAAACCTTATTTTAACAAACAAAAACAAAAAAAAGGGTCTCAGGTCAGCAACTCTCCCTCTCTTGTCCAATCAGCTGTCTCACTATATCATAGGGATGTATCACTACCTACCTAACTATTAAAGGGGGAATACACCAGTACAAGAATACTTGTATTCTTATATAATAAGAATATGAATATAGAATAAGAATTATATAATATATGTATAAAAAATAAATACTGCTTTTATTATCATTTTATTATCATGTGAATGAAAAAACTTCGAGAGCAGGGTTGCCAGATTGAGCACATAGTGGCTCCTTATTGCAGATATACTGTATGTAAGGCATATAAACCACAGTCAAACAATCTGTCACTCTTGGGGTCCTTGAGAAAGGCCCTTAGAGGTGCTGTGTCATGGCTGACCCTGTGCTCTGACCCCAAGTTTCTAGCATTGCTGGGATTAAGCAAACAAAGAATTTCACAATGCTGTAATGTACGTGTGACATCTACTCTTTCTTTCTATCTATTTTTGTGTTTATTTCGTTTATGTACACAACCAAAATTAAGTATTTGTATTAAATTACATTCCCACTACAGAGAGATAAAGGAAGTTAACTATTTCTGTATATAATGCTTAGAAATCGAGTTATGTTCATGTGTTTGTCAGATTTCACATAAACCATATTCCCATGACTGGAGGTCAAGATTTTTGAGAGTTCGAGATCGTTTTTTTTTTCATACATTTACATTTACATTTTTGGCATTTATCAGACGCCCGTGTCCAAAGCCTCTAGCTATGAATAAATCTACACTGGTACACTAGATTACAATTTAAGATAAATCAGACTACAACTTGGAAAGTGCTAATTTAAGTGTTTTCCTCAAGGTTCTTGAGGTACATATTTAATTTCATGCATTTTGTGAGTGTCAAGACTTGCTTGCTATTTGTAGAACAACATCTTGGTTCCATTTCTAAAGCTAAGAAACCTATGATAGTGAAATCGGACTCATTTTTTTAAAAAGCAACTGAACAACACATCCAAGAGAAGGGTGTTCCCAATGTCATTTACAATTCAATCTAGTTTACTATCGATCAATATCTGTTATTAATCTGGTGGTTTTTTTCTATGTAAGATGTTCACATTCTAAGAAATACATGCTGTATATTAAAGTAAAATTTGACTTATGTAATAATGAAACATACGAGACAAATGTTTCCACTTGCTAATCGCAAAACAGTAGCCAGTTTATGACGTTATGGTGCTAAAATGTTGAATATGTTGAAATTTTTACTTGTTTTTACCAAATGATCGATACATCTGAGGTAAATTTTATTTTATTCAACCATTATATTTTGCTTTCACTGTCACTGTCTTTTCATTGCCCCTGATAATGCAGATCTTCACAGCTATGTGCTAGCTAGCTAATTTCAGAAAACTCATTATTTGTCTTTCCTGTCCAGCGTCCATAATCTCCTGTTGCTTAGCAACAATGCTCTCATGACTTTCAAGAACGTTGAGCTTGTGTGTGTTCACCAGTGAGTGAGAGATTTGGGATATTGTGTGTGTGTGTGTGTGTGTGTGTGTGTGTGTGTGTGTGTGTGTGTGTGTGTGTGTGTGTGTGTGTGTGTGTGCATGTGTGCGTGCATGTGTGTGTGTGTGAGTGTTCCATTTCCTTCTTTTTGGATTATTTTTAACTTTTTTATAGTTCTTTTCTACTCTTAGTCAGACGGGGACAACGGCAAAAAAAAATTCAAGGGGAAGACTAAATAAATCCGATTTCACGGCGATATTTAGGACATGCCCTCTTTAAGAAGCACGCTTTCCTCGGGTACTCTCACAAACTTCTAATGGAGAACACGAGAATTAATGAAGAACTAATCGTCTGGCCTGGTCGACTAATGACTATCATGTTGAGTGTGTGTGTAGGTGTGTAGGTCAGCCGTGTAGTGGATTAACATACATTATTCCCTGTATATGTGTGTGTGGTCTATTTTACATTATTGATTAATAAGTTGCAGCTTTACATTATGTAATGGAATTAAAAGAATAAAGTGTAAAAGTGATGGGAAAAAAATTATCAACATGGTTCCGACAGCTTGTACCATATTAATTTGCCAGTAAATATATTTATTAAAAAAATAAAAATAAAATACTCATACTCATGCATATACTTTTGAGATCTTGCCCCAGTTTTATAAAGTTATAAGAGACAGACAGAGACAGAGAGAGAGAGAGAGAGAGAGAGAAAGAGAGAGAGAGAGAGAGAGAGAGAGAGAGAGAGAGAGAGAGAGAGAGAGAGAGAGAGAGAAGAGAGAGATTATGTAATACTCGCTTTATTATTTAGCAAGAATTGGGGTGCTGTGATTATTTTAGGGAGACATGAGACATGCTCCAGGCTTAAGATGTAACTAAATTACAGTTAAAGATTTTTACATTGTTATAAATTAAATTTTTGGGTGAGTGGGACTTGATGCAAAATTCATCCCGGCCATTTGTTTTCCTGCAAATAGCATGATGGTGGTTAGTCTACTTCCTGCACAGATCGCTTTGACATGTCACATTCATACGTTCAAAATCGTTGCTTTTTGAAGTGGATAAACATTTTCTGTGTCGCAGTTTGGACTGTGAAAACAGAGACTTTTGAAAATGATAAGGCGTTTTTAGTCATGTGATCGTGCCTTTCCTCGACATTGCCGCAAAGTTTTAAAGCGCCGGAAAGTAAATAAAGTCGAAGTGTCTTGCGTTTTTTCTCACGCGCAGATACAGTAGGGACATAAACATTTTCAGTGTGGTTGATCAACTTTTGGGAAATGTTTGAAAGCGATTGTGAGGATGCAGAGCATTTTTTTGACAAAAATAAATGCCGTTTTCAGATTTATCTGCATTAGTCTAGACGTACTTTAGGTCTCCCCAATGTGCTGAGAGTTTTTGCATGGGCGAATTGCTGTAATACAAGTGGAATAAAAAATTTGCTTGTAATCGGAATGAATCAACTCGATGGTGTTAACTATAATAACACACCTTGGAGTGTTTCATTCCTTACACCTACTGTTGGTTAGATTTTATCAGGTTTGTTGTAGTATCAGATCGCACCAGTCCATCTGTATGTGTGTATAAATGTATTTTGTTTATTTAGCGCATGCCGGTGAGCGATAGCTGCCTGACAAGCGTGTCAGAGGAAACACACACCTTCTCCATGAGTTGGCGGAGCTGGCGGCTACGTGGGTCTCGATTACACATGTTCTGGGCCGGAGCCACCACCGTGCAGATACACTTCCCATCTGCATCCTGTGCCGAGCTGTAGATCTGCCAGCCTTCCTCCGGGCTCGGGTACAAGGCCTAAACGGAGAACGAGAGAGAGATGGAATGGGAGAAGGTAATAAAAAAGTGCACCGGTAAAGCAGTGAGAAAGGGAACGGGATGAAGTAAGGATGCATCCGTTTGTGAGCGGCGTAGCTCTTAATCAGTTTGGACATTTGGTAGAAAGGGAGATGCTTGGAATCGATGGAGCTGCTCTCCGCATTGGGGAGTGTGTGAAAATGGATGCATCTCTTTTAGGCCTATTAGAAATGCTTGCCAGCAAACACACACACACACACACACACACGGCTATACATGACAACAGAAGGCGATGGTAATGAAACCGATTGAAAAGAAGCATCTTACTCTCTCACTTTCTCTCTACTAAGAAAGTCTACCTCGCTCAAACCCCCTCCCCCACCCCTCCTTTCTCCCCCACATTGGATTAAAATGTCTTGGTGGACAGGATGCTGTGTGATAAGGGTGTAAACTAGCTACCTCCCTGTGTGCTAGCAAAGCTTTCTGTCACATCTTATTACCACCACTGACCCCCACAATCTTCTTCTTGCTCCTCTTGCTCTCTTTCTCTTTCTCCATCGTGTTCTATTTTTCACACCTCCTTCCATTTTCACCTTCATGCCACAATTTGCGCTCAAGGTTTATTATCTCTTTGTGCTCCTTTACCCCTTGCTATCGTCATTCTGTCTCCATTTTTATCCCCTGTGGATTTTACCCTACTCAACTTTTTTGAGAACATATTCATCTGCATTCTCTCGGATCCCTATTTTTTACCCTAGTTCTTCACCCTAAAAAATACTTCACTTTAAAAATGACACAAATGCTTAACAATGTAAAAATATAGCAGTGTGTCCTACTAGGTTACAACACACACATACACATACAAAACTATTTATCTTCTCCTGTTTAAGGTTCCTACAGTGCTTGAGGCTATGCTACACACGTTCACTTTGCTTCCTCGGTTCCAGACTCCCCTGGGTGTGGCCATGTGGGGGGCACAGGGTGGCAGCTATAACTCTTCAAATAAGCTTTTCCACACCGTCAGCCCATGCAGCCCTAATGAATCGTATTGAGCTTATGTTCAAGCAAATAATCATTGTAGCATTGTGGGTTTTCCAAAACTCTGTCAATATGGACAAAACTAGTTTTGTAACACGCCAACAGGCTGCAGGCACAGTCACAGGGAGCACCATACTTCATAAGTCAGTGTGCCAAACAACATCGTCCTGTGTATATCCTAGTTTCCCGTCAGGAACAACATGATCTTATTTCCGCACCCACCATATTCGCCAGATTTAGCTCCGGTGAACTTTGCCCTCTTCTTGAAGATGAAGATCCGGCTCAGTAGTCGCCATTTTTAAACCATTGCAGAGTTCTAGTGCGACTCGCAGAAGGAGCTTGACACGCTTCGAAAAGAAGACTTCCAGAACACATTCCAGAAGTGGCAGAAACGCTGGGAGACCTGTATTGCTGTGCAAGGGAACTATTTCAAAGGTAAGAGTGTTTAAATGTAGATAAAGGCATTACTTCCTTGTAAACAGAGCTAGTCTCGAAACTTTTGATATCACCTATAAAGAACCCTTGAGAAACCTTTCGAGCGAGAAGGTGGAGCCTTAGTCGTTAAAGCATTGGGATTTGGATCTGAAGGATGTGAGTTCAAATCCCAGCCACAACAATCTTTTACTTCTTGGCCCCTGAGCAAGGTCCTTAACTCCATATCTGCTCATTTGTATGAATGAAATAAATGTAAGTCACTCTGGATAAAGGCGTCTGCTGAATGCTGTAAATGTAAATGTAGCGCTGGCAATAAATGACAATTTTTACTGATTTGAATCTGATTTACTGATTTGAATCTTTTGCTGATTTGATTTCTTTACCAACAGCGCTCACAATAGTTTGTTTAACAGCTCAAATAGGAAATTGTGTATATATATATATATATATATATATATATATATATATATATATATATATACATATATACACAAGTATTTATATATACATTCTGTATATATATATATATATATATATATATATATATATATATATATATATATATACATTCCTCACTGTATATATATATATACAGTGAGGAAAATAAGTATTTAAACACCCTGCTATTTTGGAAGTTCTCCCACTTAGAAATCATGGATGGGTCTGAAATTGTCATCGTAGGTGCATGTCCACTGTGAGAGACATAATCTAAAAGAAAAAATACAGAAATCACAATATATGATTTTTAAACTATTTATTTGTATGAAACAGCTGCAAATAAGTATTTGAACACCTGTCGATCAGCTAGAATTCTGACCCTCAAAGACCTGTTAGTCTGCCTTTAAAATGTCCACCTCCACTACATTTATTATCCTAAATTAGATGCACCTGTTTGAGGTTGTTAGCTGCATAAAGACACCTGTCCACCCCATACAAACAGTAAGAATCCAATTACTAACATGGCCAAGACCAAAGAGCTGTCCAAAGACACTAGAGACAAAATTGTACACCTCCACAAGGCTGGAAAGGGCTACGGGGAAATTGCCAAGCAGCTTGGCGAAAAAGGTCCACTGTTGGAGCAATCATTAGAAAATGGAAGAAGCTAAACATGACTGTCAATCTCCCTCGGACTGGGGCTCCATGCAAGATCTCACCTTGTGGGGTCTCAATGATCCTAAGGAAGGTGAGAAATCAGCCCAGAACTACACGGGAGGAGCTGGTCAATGACCTGAAAAGAGCTAGGACCACTGTTTCCAAGACGTTATGGTTTGAAATCATGCATGGCACGGAAGGTTCCCCTGCTTAAACCAGCACATGTCCAGGCACGTCTTAAGTTTGCCAATGACCATTTGGATGATCCAGAGGAGTCATGGGAGAAAGTCATGTGGTCAGATGAGACCAAAATAAAACTTTTGGGTCATAATTCCACTAAACATGTTTGGAGGAAGAAGAATGATGAGTACCATCCCAAGAACACCATCCCTACTGTAAAGCATGGGGGTGGTAGCATCATGCTTTGGGGGTGTTTTTCTGCACATGGGACAGGGCGACTGCACTGTATTAAGTAGAGGATGACCGGGGCCTCATGTATTGTGAGATTTTGGGGAACAACCTCCTTCCCTCAGTTAGAGCATTGAAGATGGGTCGAGGCTGGGTCTTCTAACATGACAATGACATGAAGCTTTACAGCCAGGATAACCAAGGAGTGGCTCTGTAAGAAGCATATCAAGGTTCTAGCATGGCCTAGCCAGTCTCCAGACCTAAACCCAATAGAGAATCTTTGGAGGGAGCTCAAACACGGTGTTTCTCAGCGACAGGCCAGAAACCTGACTGATCTAGAGAAGATCTGTGTGGAGGAGTGGGCCAAAATCCCTCCTGCAGTGTGTGCAAACCTGGTGAAAAACTACAGGAAACATTTGACCTCTGTAATTGCAAACAAAGGCTACTGTACCAAATATTAACATTGACTTTCTCAGGTGTTTAAATACTTATTTGCAGCTGTATTATACAAATAAATAGTTAAAAAATTATACATTGTGATTTCTGGATTTTTTTTTTTAGATTATGTCTCTCACAGTGAACATGCACCTACGATGACAATTTTAGACCCCTCCATGATTTCTAAGTGGAAGAACTTGCAAAAGAGCAGGGTGTTCAAATACTTATTTTCCTCACTGTATTTCCCCATTGGACACTCCCTTTTAGTTACCATAAGGATAAATGCACATTTGTGCCTTTTGAATTCAGAGCCGTGGTCTTCATTTCCTCTGTGCACACTTTAGGATTCATATCAACAATTATGCAATAATGGAATAGGGAATAGTTATTATGCACTAGATGCAAAGTGCCAGCCAAACATTTTCTCATTTAGCTGATGCTTTTGTCCAAAGTCCAGCTGTAAGCAGAGGCTCTGCTGCAGCCATTTGGATAATGGACTTGTGCAAGGGAAGCAACGGTAGTGGAAAGCATGGGCTGGGACCTGTTTATCCGATTTTCCACTAATTCCATTTATGCGAGCCAATTTTTACCACACGCTATCTATTTCTCTTCCTGTCACATGGTAGTTACCAACAAGCGAACACGTGAACTCAACCATAACTTTAACTTCAGCAACAGGACACTGTTTATACTAATTAACCGATGAGAATCAGGACATCCCTCCAATATATAAAATATTCCTTGCTATAGATACAGTAGCTGAACACATAATCTTATGCCAAGCCATTATTGAGCCATTAAGGATCGAATTGGCTGAGAGTTAAAAGATTAAACATAGATCAATTCTTTGAATATAAAGATACATCATTCAAAAAATATATTTTCAATTTGAAGGATAAGAATGTCTTATACTCGTATTTCCTTTATCCTTGAGTCACTAGTGGCTTTTAAACAAAAAAGAAAAAGGCCCTCTATACAGTATGTTGTTTAATGTTTTGCTTTCTGCCACCACCACTAGAGGTCTGTTTCTATACTACTTATCTCACAAAGGTGAGATAGGAACCTGAAAGCCTGTCACAAGAGAATCAGGGTGAAAGGCTTGAGGCTGTCCCAGGGGACACACAATAGGAGGCTTAAGCCTTTCTCTGAGGACCCAGGATAGTATCCTTTGAGCCTATCACAGGGGACTCAAGTCAGGAGGTTTGAGCCTATTATAGTGAACTCAGGGCAAGAGACTAGAGTATACAGTATGCAAAGGGATCCAGGACACCCTGGACAATGTGCCAAACTATTGTATGGCATATTCACACTAGGACATACAAGATCTTTGGAAGCCAATCAGGATACAGAGCAGGTCTTTGATAGAGGTTGACCGTTTGATCGGTCAGCCGATTAATCAAGCAGATTTTTGGCATTTTTTATGAATTGGCATCGGCCGGTTGTTCTGCGAATTAGGCCAAATATTAGGCAGGTGCATCTGACTCACCAAGCCATGTATGTAACAAAACTCTCCCACACCAGCAGGTGGCAGTAGTCTGTAAAAGGTATCTGAAAAGGGAAACCAGAAGCGCTAGAACTGTAAATATTTAAAGCAAGCAGCGTTTACACCTGCCACTATCATTACTAAAAAATTCATGTAGCTTTTTTTTAAACGTGTCTGCTAAGCCAATGTCTGAATAGCCAATCGGTGTTACCTTTCTCGCTGAAGTTTTTCGGCTCAAAACCTAACAAGTGCACTAATTCGAGAGGCTTGTGTTGTTCAAATAATGCTGAATTAAAGCAATTTTCTTTATCATGTCATTAATTAACTATTAGAGTTATGAGATGAAAGCAGAAAAAAGAAAATCGGACAAACGTATTGGCCAAAAGAAATTGGCATCATGTATCGGCCATTGGCTGCTGTGATTTCGGCATCAGGCAGAGAAAAACCCATAATCGATCGACCTCTAGTTTTTGAACCCAGAGTACCAAGACAAAACCCCAAAAGCATGTGTAGATCTTGCAAACCACTAAACCACCAAGCTATAAAGATGTATCAACGCTACTAATCTTTACTGCCAAGTAGATTTAGGAAGGATTTTCTGCATCAACCGACTCCTTTTTAGCTTTGCATTTCTTAGACTAGCTTTTAAATTCAAGAGTAAAATTTGATTAACTAACTGAATTACAGACACAGTCATGAAGAGGGTACTAATGGGTACTACCTCACTGATTTAATTCTGGGCTTATAGAGTTCTCTCTGTGTCCATGCATGTTTCTGCAGGGTTCTCTAGTTTCCACAAACCTCCCAAAGACATGCTGGTAAGGAACATGCTGCTGTTAACAGCTCCTTTTTACTGTTTGTGTGAATGTTTGTGTGCATGTTGAACTGCAATAGACTGCCCTAACATTCAGGGTGTATTTTTAGAGTTCCCAGGATTCACAGCAACCCTGAGCAAGATGAATGAAAACAAATTGTTTGCAAATGGTCAGCAGTGAATCATCTTAAAAGAAAGTGTACATTTAGAAGGACAATCATATATTCAGAATAATAAGCTTTAGCCATCACACCGCTTTGTTATTGATTATTTGCCTGTAACAGCTGGCAAGGTTGTGTTTTATTGCTTACTTGCAGAATGTGCTGGATGTACGTACTATTGTTCGTCCTTGAGAAGAAAACACAGATTCTTAATCTTACATCAAGAATTTAAGACATCAGATTTTATACAAAAAAAAAATCTGCTATTTTTTATCACTGAAAGGAAAAGATCCACAATATGACATGAATCAGAACAGTTGCATTAAGCCAGACTCAAGTTGAACGTCCTAGACGGTTTGTATGTCAGTGTCTGACAAAAACATCCACAAGCCTATTGTCCTTTGAATGATCTACTCTGACAACCCAGACATCTGAGCTTAGCTGCATCTGCTTTTTTATTACTTGGGTATTTGCGGGCGCTTTCCCGATGAGCTAAAACACATCTCCCCTCAGCCCATGAGCACATCTAATCTTATCTTCTCCAATTCCCCCAGCCTGCCTCTGAGCACCGCAGCCTTAAACTCTGTTTCGTCTTAGCCCGCTGTTCCTTCAGCTTCCTGTCAGATGCATTTTAGCTCCAGATTTGGGGTTTTGTCCATAGCCCCAAGCAACCTGCAGCCTCTCAGTGCAATATCGTGTCCCATCAGTCACCTGAGCAGCATGTGTTCATCACACGTGGCGGGAATCTGCACTGCACGTGACAGACACACGAGCGAGGAAGACAGGAGCAGCAGCCAGCAGACTCTCCTTTGGAATGATTTTATTCATTTCCTATTCATTTTGCATAAAACACTCCACTACTGCTGCAAACTTGAGAGAGGAGACTAAGGCATATATAGACAGAAGGGTTATATTGCAGTGGTATTAAATACTAAATATATCTGGATCTGATAAATGCGCCAAATATCCATATCTGTATTCAGGTGGGTGTAGCTAAACCATGAATGTTTAGGAATGCCAGACTATCATCAGAGTCAGAATATGAACGATCGATCAAGTTCATAAATAGTTCCAAGTAGAGATTATTATTTGTTTGTACGTGCCTGTTAGCATTTCCCCACAAATTTACTGGTGCAAGTTTCCAAAATATACATAAACCAGTAGCTAAAATCCTAATCCCAAATAATCCATGTTCATGTTACTGAAGGTGGCCTATGTCCATTTCTGGGAAGTTGATTTTTTTTTTTGTATTTGTCCAAAAAAAAAAAAAATAACAGACCAGATGCACCTCGAGTCCCAACCAGATGCCCTGTGACCCTTTCCAGCAACAAAAAAATTATTTAAAAAAAATAATAATAAAGTACAGGAATATTGTGCCGCAAGTCTCCTATTTGTATATGTTTAAAGCACATAATCTGTTCAATTCAAATAAGTTATTCATATCCAGTTTCATCCCTAATTGGCAGCATATGCAGGTTGAAACACCTGCCTGCACAGAAATGACTCACATTCGAATTTATGAGCTGCTTCTCCGCTCCAAACTGCGTAGGTGTGTGATCAATGTGTGTGCAGCTATGTTGAAGAACATTACAGATATTTATGTGCACACAAGGCAGCGGGGGTAACGATGATGCGATTAATAAGTCATGCCTCAGATCCCAATCTCATGAGTTGCAGAACGTGTTTGCATCTATACAACCCTTTTACTGACTCAGGTCTTCGAGAGCAACCACGAATGTCCTTCACAAAGGTCGAGCCATGCTCATGAGGTTAAATGGTCTGGAATCGTCCAGTGCTTTAAAACCCTCCACTCGATGTTAAATTCATGGTTTTCATTCATTTTTGAACAACCCCAATTCCAAAAAAGTTGGGACACTGTGTGAAACAGAATGCAATTATTTGCAAATCTCAAACTTATATTTTATTTACATCTGTGAATATTTGCCATTTAAAGAAAAAAATTTAACAATTTGATTGCTGCAACACATGTCAAAAATGTTGGAACAGGGCCAAGTTTACCACTGTGTAGCATCACGTCTTCTGTACCTAGTTTTTGGAGAGAAACATTGTCCCATATGTGTCTGAAACAAGATTCTAGCTGCTCAACAGTACTGGGTGTTCTTTGTTGTGTTTTTCGTTTCACTATGTTTTCAAGTGTTGAAACCTCCAGACTGCAGGCAGACCAATACCGGATACTCTTCTACTATGAAGTCATGCTATTATAATATAATTAGTTAGTGTTGTCAAAGTTTTCCATGAAAAATAAATTTTCTGCATGATAATTCAAAATTACCTATTTTTTTTCTTTTTTTTTTTTGGAATTGGGCTTGTATTTAGTTTTAGTAACCCAATCTAGCACTTACACAAGTCACCATTAATATCCATCTAAAGTTGTTCATCCATGATTGAGGTATGTATTGGTATTAGGAGCAAACAGCACCCTAGAAAATCACATTAGCAGTTAAAAATGTTATGTAATTAGCATACACATTTGAATATGACTCATCTGGGACAAAAAAGGGACACAGAAAAAAATGTGTTAGCAAAAACAAAGAAACCGTTAGCATTGGCAGATTGCTGTAGGATGTGCCATTACAGAAACCTTCGGGCATCAAGCCACAGTGTTCTTGATTATTTTCCTATTACATTTTTTCTTCTTCCTTTTTTCATCCTGATCACAAAGTTTAATAAAAAAAACTTTAAAGGAAATCCCTTTTAGAATGCTTAGCCTTTTATCACAAATCTATTCCAAACCTGTGCACCATTTTTCCAAACCTAAAGGTATGAATTCTCTGCCAATTTGCCATTGAGTATATACAGTGGAACCTCGGAGCTCGCGGCCTCAGCGCTCGCGACTTTGCGACTTTCATTCCGACCGGCGACTCTCATTCAGATCGGCTCGTGAGCAACCGCGAGCTGCTCAAAACGCTAGTTTAAACATTTCTAATCAAGGTTTATCTCATTAAAATTGTCTAATAATTAAGTGTTATGGAGTGAAATAGTGTTATTTACTCATTTAAATCGATTTCGTATAGTGTTCTTTGGGTTTTTACTGGGCTGGAAGGGGCGTATTAAAAGGTCGCGAAAATTCGGAACTCGCGACCGGTCTTGGTCCCTAACCCTCGCGAGCTCCGAGGTTCCACTGTAATATAAAAAAGTAAAACTTACTGTTCAATATTATGTGGGAGAATCTGCATTACAAAATCAAACCTGCTCAAGACAATGCATTTACAGCTATAAAAAAATATATTATCTTTCCCAAAATGTGTTTTGAGTTTCCACACATTTTTAGGAAATGTGCACCTTGATATGTTATGCTCTAGAAATCCTATATCAGGTGATAAAAAAAGCACGAAATGTTCTTAAGAAGGAGTAATACACACTCAGTGATAGGTACTGTAAACTTGATCTGGAGAAGCTGCTAATTAAGTTGTTACCCATCAGTGTCAAAAATTTTACCCTTAAACACCTGCTCGAGTGGTTAGGTGACCATTTCAATCCTGGTGTGTATCTAAACCCAGCAAATATAAAGGTGGGTGTGTGAAAAACATTATTGAGCACCAGAGTTAGAAAAGGTCCAGGACTCCTCATCCTGTCAATAAAAGCATTACCGCAGTTTTTGTACGAAAGTTTTTGTACAGGTTGTCTGCGAAACAAGAAATGAACACAGGAGGAAGGCAGAACTGAGGCGTGAAAGAAAATTCACTGAAAGTGCAGAGTGTGGATTTCTGTATGTTTTATCCCACACACCCGGTTAACACGAAGCTAACATGTCGTCTCCTGACATGCACAAATGTCAGGCTAAAGGTAGCAAAATGTACACACTAATGGCTTTATCAAGCAGCACTAGACAACAAGGAGGAACGGAGCTGGCAGGTAAGTGGATGGGGGTGGGGGTTTAGTGGCCTGGGAGGTCGAGAAAACGAAATTGAGAAGAGGAAAGAAGGCAGGGTTAGCATAGCGGGCTGAGAGATTGAGAGCGAGAACGTGCAGAGAGACTGACAGGAGGCCGAATGAAAGTGAAGAGAGCTGCAGAGGGCTGATGGCGAGCTCTGATTTCCAAGAGTGCTTGGCACTTTCTCTCACACTCAGCCCATCCTCTGCCAAACAGTGACACCAGCGCTATTACAGCCATTACCCATGAGGACCTGCTGCTGCTCTCTGTCCATCTTTTCACCCCTCTCTCGTTCACTCAGGCTCTCATTGCAAGTCCAACAAGCGCCGCTTCCATCAGCGTGCACTGCCGAAACCAGAATGCATCAGCAGTACAATAACAGATACTTTGTATAAAAAACAAATACCCATTCCCTCGCTCGCGTACCCACGTCCTTTCAATCTCTCTGTGAATGACCTTCTCTGGTCCTCCTTCTGCAATCAGGTCTCTTTGTTCTACCCAGCTGGCAAATTCCACATGTGCTCCCATCCACCTCCCATTCCACCACCATCCTCCCGCACACAAACTCTCTCCCCGGAGTCAATCAGCATATCGGCATTCAATCCGGCAATCAATGTGCGGCTCGATAGCACCGGGAGCTACTATTCAGGGTGACCTGGCGATCATGCCAACTCTCGCTTTGCAGCGAAGCGAGAGCGAGATTAACCAATTAGAGCCGTGCGCGAGCTGGAGGCAGGATTGAGTCGCGAGCTCATTTCATTAGGCCGACCCTAAGGGCCCGCGACTGTAAAGTCAAGGGGATAAAACGAGGTCGTAAATCGGCTGTGCCCAAGTTTACGAGCATGACGGGAAGTCTATTAGAACTTTTAGAGTGCTGGCACAGGCAGGACGTGGAAAAAATAGGGGGATAGTCTGTCCTCTCTGAAAGACATTTGTTTCGGTTTTACTGTTTTTGCTATACGTGCTGGCACAGGCAGGACGTGGAAAAAATAGGGGGATAGTCTGTCCTCTCTGAAAGACATTTGTTTCGGTTTTACTGTTTTTGCTATACGTGGACAATGAAATTTGGTGTTGGGATCAAAACATGAATATGAGATGACAAATCAGCCTTGGTTTTCGATATTAGATGGATTAAACAACGGAAACATGGCACCTGTTAGAAATGGATAAACAATCTGTGTTTCTTGCTTCTTTAATTCAAAGCTCAATATGCCTCTTGTTAAGCAGGGGGCACAATGTGATTTTGGCCACTCTTTGGTCGTCTAAAACAAATTTTGAAAAAAAAAAAAAAATCCGATAATCATTAAAAAAATCTGTAGTCTTTAATCGCTGGTTTGACATTCACCAACAGATTAATAGTTGTCCCACTAATGAACGCCGTCACAAGACTTTTTTTACTCTTTTTACTCTGATCAAATTCTGGCAATGTCAAAAAATTGTGTGACGAACATCAAACCATGAACCAATAGGAGAACCTGATGACGTAATTATCGTACTTTTTCTGCGTCGGTTTTTGACTGTCGTACAGTCTGACATTATGACAACTGAGATCCTACAGTGTGACAGGGATCATGCTTGTACAGTCTGACAAGCAACAATCGCAAAGGACTATTTAAAAAATCACACAGTGTGCACCTGGCATTAGTTGGATCCCTGGGTTTCACCTGTGAAGACTGCATTTATTGGTAAATAAAACAATATAATGACATGAGAGCTGAGAGTGAGGTACAGTATATGGGTATGAGCTGTAAATGCTTTTCTTAAGCAGAGAAAAGAGGGCGTAAAATTGCAAATACAATTTGGAATGTCCTAAAAACAAAAGAAACTACTGGCATGCCAACCAGTGGGCATAAAAATAGATCAGCCAAGAAATCAGCAGCTGATGACAGAAACATTGTCATCACTAACAACCTTCTAAGGGCAGGATGAAAGAATGTCAAAGAAGACTTTGAAAGCAGAAATAAAGGTTCTATATTACAAGATTCAAAGAAATGCATTTACATTTCATAGAAACTTTATCTCATTCATACACCTGAGCAGTTAAAGGTTAAGCGCTTTGCTTAAGGGCTCAACAGCAGCAGCATAGTGGTGCTGGGATGTGAACTCATGACCTTCTGATCGGAAGTGTAACAACTCAACCAATAAACCATCCATTCTTCCAGAGGTGAGTTCTGGACGTTTCTGGAGCCACGATTAACCTTCTACCAAATCGTGAAAAAGGAAAGGATCTACTTATGAGCCAAAGCATACAAGATCATGGAGCACAGTGGAGGTAGTATAATAGCATGGGTAAAGAATGCCTAAATTCTGTTTTCAGAAAATCTATTTCTATTCTATTATCTATTTAGTTACTTGTGACTAAAAAAAAAAAAAAATTGTTTTCTCGTAATCATGACTTAATTTTCTTGTGATCTTGACATAAACATTGTTTCCTGGTGATGAGTTTTTAATTTTTCTGCCTATTGGGCATAAAAGCATATAACCATTTGAGGCAGCGGGCGTGTGGGTGCGCGCCGTTGTGGGTGCGTGAAAATGAAGTCATGATAACGACTAAACAACTTTCCTTATGTTGAGATCACAAGAAAACAAAGTCGAGATCGCAGAAAAGCAGAATGAAAAGACTATTATAATGCATGGCCTCTTAGGACTTATGTACAAACCCATATGTCTTCACTGTACAACAACACAAAAAAAAAGGAATGTTCCAATACTTTTGGAGAAACCTGTATCCCAAACTTTTCTCCCTTTTTGCCTCCAGATCTTAGGTGTTATATTCTATTCATGATCCCTCCTACTCTCTTGCTCTCTCTTCTACCAAGATGCCGTTCACACTTACATACTGATTGCAGTGCACCAGCCTAAGGGCAGCAGGAAAATCTGTCACGCTCTCTCTATTTCTCTGCTCATCTGTCCTCTAACATCCTGTCCTCTCCGTTACCCAGAACACTTTCCTGCTTACTAAATATGCTATTGCGTTCATTTCTTAGTAGCTACGCATCTCGCTTACGCACGTTAAAAATGTTGTTATTCGGGATTAGCATTGTACCGAACTCTAATGACACTCTATTATAAATAACAAAGTTAGTTTATAACCACAGTGTTAGCTAGCAAGATATTTATCCTAGGCTAACATCTTTTATTAGCGTTTAAAAGAGCACCCTATAACTATCTGTCTATCTATCTATCTATCTATCTATCTATCTATCTATCTATCTATCTATCTATCTATCTATCTATCTATTTAAGTTTACAGTCTATTGTTGGTAGTAGCTAACTATTAGTACATAGTGGTAACTAATGTTAGTGCACCTGCAAAGCTGAGATTATATACAAATAAACAAGCCAGCGTTCAGCTCAAACAGAGGAACCCACACAGAGATAAAGTCATCCTGGGAAATGCTTTACATGAACAAACTTTGTGTTTATTTCTCCATAACGCGTTGCATAGTTTGTTCTTATTAGCTTCAAGAAATGTTAGGCAGGAAATCACTTTTTTTTTTTTACTGTAAGTGATTAGTGGGACAAGCAAAAATGTCCCATACAACATTAAATGTAACAATAACCGTAAAAAAATTATGATATGCACATTTTTTACTAATAAAATACGCTTGGACTTGTTAGCAAGCTGCTGCGGTGTAGGAATAATTAGAATAAAACACTTCAGCACACACTTTATTGGAAAATTATTAACAAATATTGGAGTACTAATAGTAAAAAAATATGTTGATGACTTTTCTATAAAAGCAAAGGATTGTGTTATTTTCTACCACATGAACTGTTTAAAGAGTATTTTGGTATATTGGAGTGCAAGTAACAGGATGTTTATTCTCTCGTGTTAGTATGTTCATTAGCTGTGTCTAATGACACTTTGTTATCAAAACCACTCTCTAAATAAGTTTATGCTCGTGCACTGGCACATTAGCCTGTTTATGTGTTGGCGTGTGTCAATGTGCGGCAGAGTTTGGTGCTTTGGAGTGTTTGGCGCAGGCGGCGCTTCTGGCTCTGGGTCTGGCTCCGTCCCATGCTGAGGTCCCTGCTGAGCAGACTGCAGGCTTTGACTCACCCCAGCTTGTGTTCTGGCCATATGGTGCTCTCTTTACAGGCAGATCGCAAACATCTCCACAACAACATAGCTCCCGATTCCCACTGAGATGCTAACTTAGCCAGTAATGGGAATTTCTCACATTACTGTCTCCATGTTTTGGCTCTTGTAATCTTCTCCCTAAGGCACTGGATCAGTTTACACACACACACACACACACACACACACACACACACACACACACACACACACACACACACACACACACAAACACACACGTGATATTAACGTTCCATGTCTGGGTCTAATGAGACCAAGCTGCTGAAGTGTGTGAGGATCCAGCCATTGTTTGCCTTTGCTTTTTTGAAGCAGGCACATTGCCTCATTGCTCTCTTATTAGACCAAAAATCAAAGAGACAGCATGCCTCAGTGTTGGCCTTTGAACCAGCGACACACACACACACCCCAGCATCCACCCACACACTCACACACCCAAACTAGCATCAGTGCTGATGTGTCTTTCAGTACAAGTCAGAGGTTGCTGTTACCATTTTACCTCAGTCCTTTCTCTGATGGTGTACTAATCTCCCACAAGGGATATATTCCACAAAGCCAGGCTGGAAAATCCAGGATAATTTGAAACGGGTTTGCTTAAATTAGACAGACAGGTGACTCCAGGCTCAGAGGATTCAGTAACAAAACCCAGGTGTGACATTTTCCCTCTAATCCAAGTTAAGCTGTAGTAATTAAGGCTCACTTGAACCCCCCATGCATGATGTATGCCAACCCTGACAATACAGAAAGCTAAATTGTGGCAAACAAAGAACAATGTTTTTAGCACTTAAAAAAATTAAATCAATGATGTTTAAAATTAATAACCAAAAAAGAACAAAATAACTGATGGAATGTAAAAATAAATATACATACAGTACATTTGACTTTATTGAGTAGGCAATAATCGAGCCAAAAGCAGAGGCAATGATTTAGAATTAAACCAAATAATACACTAAGTGTTCATTAATTATTTCATTACAGTTATTGATTCATGAGCACGAGAAATGAAAGCCTCAGAAGGTCACGCTTATGTTGAGAGGAGAAAAAGGATCTTAAAATACTTTTGATAACCAATACTAAGGCTGCAGGCCAGTAATAAATATATAAACAACACACTCTGATGCAAAACAAGCCTCGAGGAGAAATTCCAACTTTTATTATATACTGTGTCATGAACACTTCCATGGTAAGGAAATGTGGGGTTTTTTCGAGAGCTTCTTAGTCATCTAAAATATACCACATTTTAACTGCTTTATTACAAATACACAAATTTGTATGGCCGTGCCAAGCAGACAAAAACATGAACATGATGAATAGGACATGTGGTTTTGTATGTTTAAATTCTTACATTTGTTGCCATTTATTTAGACAATTTGTAGAGGACAGTAAATCTGCACTGCTATACAAGCTGCACATTGACTACTCTAAAATATATCCAAATTTAATTTCTCTAGTATGGTCCCTTGAGAATACATACTAAAATGTATATTAAAAAGGGGTGTACTCACTTGTTATATATAAAATACACTAAAAATAGACGCTATATATTTAAAATAGGTAGAGATATAGACACCACACATCAGCTGGTGAAGAGTAAAAGTCTTCCTAGTCAATGATTATTTTCCTACAATGGCACAGCCCAAATGTTTTCATTCTTACTTACTTGTGCTGCTCTCCCACAATCAAATATGTAAAGACAAATTTACTTTTTTATAGCAGGACGATATATTTACTCCAGTATCACTTTCTATCCAGATATTAGTAACATGCACCAATTAGCATCTAAAGGTATGCTGTGGTACCTGGTTGTGAGTCAGGGCTTTTATTAATCTGATGTCACAGATGGTTGCATGGATGCATTTGTAGGCCACTGCATACACAAGAACTAACGACTGTAAATCAGGGACACCCCACAAGACCTAACCATTGTATACCAGGGACACTCTACATGACCTAACTACTGCATACTGTTAACACCCCACAAGACCTATCTACTGTATACCAGGGACATTTACATTTATGGAGACGCCCTTATCAAGAGCGACTTACAACTAAGCAGGGGAGGGTTAAGGGCTGTAACTTGGTGGTGGTGGGGTTTGAACTTGGACTCTGATCCAAAGTCCAATGCCTTAGCCACTAAGCTACCACCTTCGCGGACATCCCACAAGACCAGAAGACCAGAAGAGCAGAAAGGCTCTAACCAAGTCATCTATCTATCAGTATTTGGCCCTTACCCTTCTTTCCTGCTTTCAGCACCTCAACTTTGAGAACAGAATGTTCATTTGCTGGCTAATACAGTATATCCCACCCCTTGACCCCTTTTAATCTAATGTCTGGTCTTTTCACAGTCAAATGTTCAAGTTCTAGTTTGAAGTTTCTGAACTCTTGTTGCCAGAAAAGTGTACAACTCCAGACCAGGCCTCATAGTATGCGTCTTTATTATGTACCAGTGTTAAAGACAGGTTTTGACTGGTTTTTTTTTTTTTTGGACATATTATTTTTAAAAATAGCTTAAACAATCCCAGACGTCAAGGTCAGATTGGCACATCCCATTAAAGCTCATATCCTGATGGTAAACTTGAATATTAATGCTCAAATAGATTAAATGCTCACAGCTTCTTGCCCTCTTGCACATAATCATGAATCCTCCCTTCAACTGTCTGTCTTACAGCAACGTTGTATTTTCTTTCTCTCTCTTTTAGTTCACACATAAATAACACCTTCTGTTGCACTCCTCTGTGACTAGCTGCCAAACCAGAGCTCTTCAGGCTTAGTTTTTAGCACAGAAACATTGGGGTGAAAAGAGAGAATGTCTGATATGAGTGAATACAGTGCAGTCAACTTGCACAAAAATAAAATGTTTTTAAAAACAGCTTGGTTTCTAAGCACATTGTGCCAAGCAGATATTATTAGCCGGATTTTTTCCAGTACAGAATTGAAACCATATATAAAAAAAGAGCTGTACAAAATATTATTTGTTGAATGTTAATGAATCAAATTCTAAAATTCGTTTCCTGTGAGTGAGGTCGTTCATTTTTTTTTTTTATGTGGCTGATATTAGGAATCATATATTAGAATTAAAAATGATACGATCCAATAAAATAAATGCAAGATCAGTACAAAAAACTAATAATTGCAATATATTAGCTCTCGACCCTTATTGGTCAGACGTTTTTGATCCATTTCACACCGACAGTCCGAAAAGGAGTTCTTGTTTGCTAAACACATCTATTGTATGAATGCACTTATTCGAATACTGTATGTTAACTTACAACAATTAAAGATGCTCAACATAAATTTGATTAAAAAAAGTGCAAAAAAATGGATTTTGGAATTTTTCCAGTTTCAGTAAAACCCAGTAAAGCTAATTCAGTTTTCCAGCTTGTTTTTTCGAGTCTTCAGGTCTTTCAATTTCTCAGGTAAATCAGGTAAACAAACACATGCCCAATCAATTCAATTGCAGATTCCAAATACGCTCATAAAAAATTACAATCCAATGCAAATATATGTTTCTCTACCGCTACACAATTCATTTGATTTAAATGTATAACTTACTATGTATATTTATTTACATTTTTTAATCTTTACTTTCATTTTACTGTGAGAAACTGCAACCCAATAATTTCCCAATAGGATCATGAATGTACAGTGGTACCTCAAAAAAACGAATGCCCCCGAATACGTATAATTCAGAAAAGGATCACATGAATGTCGCGGGGTAAAATTCGAAGGGACGATGGTCCTTTCCACGCCCCTCAACCCTCAGTTAGCATCTTCAATTCATAGTGAGAGCACTGTCTTAGCGCTGTGTCTTTGTTTTGTTAATATTCACTCCAGTCTCAGTCTCACCTCAGTGCTATTTTTAAAAGTCGCCAAAAGCAAGTTTTAATAGATAAATCTTTTAAGAAAGTTGAAAAAAACGAACGTTGTGAAAGCAGTGAAGCGAAAACAGTATCTAAAAAAGAGAAAAATAAGTGATAACAGTGATTCGGGTGACAGTCTGCCCGATATCATAGTGGAAGAAGATACGTCTCCTTCCAAACATACAAACAATAATTCTCCCTCCTTCTCCTCCGAACGTCATCTCCATCATGCCGGCATTCACTCTTCTCAAAGGTAAAGTGCCCAGTAAAGATAATGTTTTTCTTTTTTAGATGTTGAGGCACCAATATTAAATGCTAAATACTAAATAATATTATTTGCACATTGGTTGTATTTTGATATTAATATTTGGGGTCGTTCGGAATGAATTATCCCACTTGACATTATTCCTTATGGGGAAATAAATATCGGTATACGAACGGATACGAACTGATAGATTCTGATTCTGATATTATTTTACATACAGTATATTCAGAACAAAACTTCTGTGCAATTGCAGATCAGTTTTAGCTGCTTCCACACTAAACAGAGGAAGGTGAAGACTCATACGCCCCATAAACATACAGTACATGTGTGTATGTTCAAGGTGTTTTTGAATCCTAGTAAGAATTAAAAAAAAATTTTGCATTGCTAATTTGTTTCCACTTCTGATCTACACTTTTCTCTTTCAGGATGCAAGTGCAGTATTAGAATGGTTCGTTTGAGAGCAGGCAGACAGATCCAAAAAAAATAAAATATCAAAAATGTAATAGGTGGTATGTCTGGTGCTCAACAAACAACATGAACTGGGCAAAGCAAGAACAAGAAATGATAAATGAAAACATGGAAGAAACCAGTGACAAGAAACCTGAATAGAGAAACAAGGAGGTTTGGCAATTGTTAGTCAAAAACGAAATGCACAAATGAATCAAACAAGGATGTGATAACAGCTGAATGGTACAAAACGTGAACATGAGGACCAGTGACGAGACACTAACGACATTTGTGACACACTTTAACATTAGTAAAACAGGACATTTTATGGACATTCCAATACATTATATGTAACTATTAATAAAACAAAATGCTTTAATGGGAAAATAGTCAGCTTGAAAAGTTAACTTCGATTATTTTCCTACAATACACAATACACAGCCACAGCTCTCTAATACCCAATACGTTAAGACATTTATGAACAAATTTTGCTTTTTATAGCAGGACAGTATATTTACTCCTGCATCATTTCTCCATCCAGTCTCTATCCATTCTCATCCACCTGCCAGCATCTCTGACCCTAAAGCATTAAAAACTCAATTCAGGACTCTCTAGAGAGACATTTAGTGCTGAAAACCACAAAATCCACACCATATAAAACTTTCAAAGATCTGCCGTTTTTTTTTCTTCTCTAAGTTGAAAAGCTTTGACTTTTCCTGAGGCGGCTGTCATGGTGTCCCGGAAATCTCTTATTCGATATCATAAAAAAAAAAGTTAAAGTTCCTCATTAAAGCGATACGCTTGATTACATTTTCAGTGCTTTTTTCACCTCATAAGCAGGTTGTTGACATTTGAGCAGCTTTTTGAGTCCCATTTTACAGCCTTTCGATTTGAAGTGCAAATTGCAGCTCATTGAATCGGATCAGATTGAAATGGATCGAGTTGGACGGTAAACATTTCGATTGCAACTGCAACCACAATGCCTTTTGTTTTTTATTTATATCATGGGCATTTATGTTTTTGGAAAATTGGCTGATCGAATATTGAGCCTAATAGTCCATTTCTTTGATAGTGGGTCGTTGCTCAAGTATGTGACATGCGTGTCTATAATAGTGTCCTAATCGCTATACCATACAAACACCAACATGCATTAGGGCTATGCAGTACACACCTGCTGCATCACACCACTGCAACTTTCTAAAACTTTCCAAAACTTTGCATTGCAGTGAAGTGAAAAAGTTTGTGCACACCTGGGACAAACTTCGTTGCACAATTTTGTTCGTAATGTTCGTTTTTGTTAGTCAAAATCGAAACCTCTTACTCTGATAGATAGTCTCTCAATTACAACCAAGATTCATACACATTTTATATCAATGGAAGCCAGTGTGCCTCCCAAAGACAGATTTTTGACATGAGTTTTGAATGTGAACACAATGAACAGAAATCCTAATCGCGCCTCAAAGCTTTGTTCTCAGGGTGTGTAAACTTTTACATTACGCTGCTTTAATACTTTAATACCCATAACTTTAATGCGATAGTATTTAAATTAGACGTCGACCAATACCGAAATCTGGGTTGGATCGTACTTGCCGATAAACGGATTAATCAACAGTTTTTAAAATGGATACTGGATAAAGAAAAACAACAACAACCATAACACATGTTAAAATAATACTGAACTTTATTATAAAAAAAAACAGTAATGTATAATAGAAATGTGCTAAATGAAATAAATATAAATATATTACTTATAATAATAAATATAATTATATATATATATATATATATATATATATATATATATATATATATATATATATATATATATATATATATATATAGATAGAAAGATAGATATAGATAGAAAGATAGATATAGATAGATATATTAAATAATAATTTATCATTAATAAATATAATATCCATCTCCATGCAGCACGCAGGCGTTTGTGATTGCCTCTAGTGGCTGCTCTTGTAATGACAGCCGACTTCCTCAGCCACTCCAGCAATGGACGCTACCTAGAATAAACTATCAGTATGGATTTTTGCCCAAAGCCAGTAGTTCCAGCAATAAAACTATCGGTGCAGATTAATCAGCAAAACTGATGAATTGGTCAAACTTTAATTCAACTGGTTAGCTATTGCATTGAATCATAGGTAGCAAAGTGTGGGGTTTTTTTGCACACACTTTTCCGATCCAATTATTTAATTCCCATAAATAAAAAGAAAACTCAGCAATTTCCTGATTCTTTCCAATTAATGCAGATTAGTAGCAAAACTAGTGCTAGGAAGATACACAATCAAAAAAACAGGCAGAAAGTCGGATTAGCAAACAGAAACATATTACCAACAACCTTTCACAAAAGCTAAATAATGAGTCAAATTGACCAAACTCTTTAAAACAACAATAACTACTTCCTGGAGCAACAAGAAAACCAAACTGAACAATCCTTCCCACTATGTGAAAGCTTGGAGGTCAGAAGTCAGAAGAGCTGGAGGCCATGTTTTGTAGCTGTGATGCAGTATGGGAAATAATGTGTCATTATATGACAATAGTCACTGCTCTTGCTATCCTTCATGATTGTTACCTGGACATAATATTGGTTCTTTTTTTCTATTGTTGAAAGATTTATGACCAAACTTTTGATGTCACCCATATGAGGATGGGTTCCCCTTTGAGTCTGGTTCCTCTCAAGGTTTCTTCCTCATATCATCTAAGGGAGTTTTTCCTTGCCACTGTCGCCACGGCTGCTCATCAGGGACAAACGCACACCATTCACCTTCACTGTTGTTTTCTGTAAAGCTGCTTTGAGACAATGTCTGTTGTGAAAAGCGCTATACAAATAAACTTGACTTGACTTGACTTGACGTGCTTTCTAAACATCCTATTTCACATTTAGTGAAAAAAAAATACATGTATTGAACAACAATGGGAATAAATTTTTTTTTTCCTCTAAAAGTCATAGAGTGGCCTAAAAGTCTTTTAGATCTGAATGATTAACATTTTAGAGATTCTAGCAGCAGCCAATCTGTGTTTTTTTTTTTTTTTTTATATCCCCAGACAGACGACTCGGTTGGCTTGCGCTGTTTGAACAGATTGAGCTATATTACCTCACCGAGACATGTCTGGCTCTGGATAGTAAACCTGTGTTTAGAAATGACCAATGTGCAGCTCCAGTCTTCCATATAATCACTGAGCGTGTGGGTGTAGGGGGTTCATTTTGTACTAGAAAAATTGTAATCAGTGAAAAAAAAAACTGATGACAGAAAATAAGGTGTGTCTCTGGATAAAGTGCAGTTCTGGGAGCAGTGAGCAGTAGTAGCACCTCCTGGAGGTGGGTGTGAAGGTGCTAGAGTAAGCTGTAAAGGGAACACGGTCCAGACGGCTCTTAAAGGAGCATGACCACATTTATGGCTAATGTTGTCCTCCTTAGCCCATGCATGACCTTATGTACAGAAAACAATTTTTGCATTTTATTTTTTACATAATTCCAAAGTGTAGATCAGTTCCATGTGACTGAATTGAATTTAGATTAAGACAATTTAAAGGTGCATTATACTTGTCACATGTACATTGAAGCAGAGTGGAATTCTTTCTTTGCATATCCCAGGAAATTTTTTTGAACTTTGGTCATCCATGATACAGCAGATAAGGGCCTTGCTGGAGGGCCCAAAAAGTGGCAGCTTTGCAATACTGGGGCTTGAACCACCGACCTTCCTATCAAAAACCCAGAGCCTTAACCTTTTAGCTACCACCTCAATTATATGCAGCAGATTTCCAACGTGTATTTTTTTAAATGTCACCTAAACTGAGAAATAAACGCACGTTGGTTGTTCTGGTCAATGCCACTGAACACATATTTCTTTGATTTAACAAGAGTTAAACATTTTACTTTCTTCAAAAATTAATCCTTTTTAAAAAAGAAAAACCAGCACTGCACGATACACTTACAGTTTTCACTTCACAACCTCAGTCTAAATTAGGCTAGCAGTTTGTTTTTAATTCTTCAAAATAGAACCAGTCAACGTTTACGCATTCATTTCAAAATCGCAAGTTCAAATCCTGGAACATCTAATCAAGTGACAAACAGAAAATTGTACACAACCCAGATGATATGCCTCGACTAGACAATTGTATCTGTGGGCTCATGTATGCGGAAGAGGGCAGACGTATTTTGGAAAAAGCATGTGGTCATCTTCACACTTCTTGGTTAGTAAATGTTGCACTTTTATCTTGGGCTGAGAGCTGATTAGTGGATGAGAAATGATCGTGGTACAAAAAAAAAAAGTGAATCCCAATTTTGAATTCAAGTGATGTAGCTGAGGTTGAGGAACTATCATGGAACTACATTTACCTTTTTTCCAGTGTTATTGGCGCATAGTGATAGGACTGATATTTAATTTTAAAATATAAAAAAGAAAGAAAATAATCTTTCTGGTTTAGGCCACACCCACTTACCAAATCCAAATGCAGATACAGGTTTGGATAATTGGGGTGTTAGAAAGAATGCAGAAAGTGTCATCAATGGTTTTACACCTTTGGTATGTGTGATTACAAGACACATGAGCTTCGACACCTTTTCCCTGTACTGATGTGAAAAAAAACACTCTGATTAATCAAAATTCACTTAAAGTATGATGGTGCGTTCACACTGCAGAGACGTGAAAGGTTTTGCATTTGCTGTAAAAACTGGTGTGTGAGGCAAAGCCAAACTGTGATAACATTGCGAAAAAAAGTTTTTACTTTATGCAAATAAGAAATGAGGATCAGATTGTTGAATGTGTTGTGTTAGGGTTTTCATCATGAGTCAAACCCAGGGGCATGTCACATATCACTGTGAGAACACAGACTGAACCACAGTGCAGCAGCTACACAATTAAATATATGCACACAACCCATGATTAAAACAGTGAAATGGAATTTGGATTTTTATGCCTCTACTGCTTTCTGTTGCATTTAAGTTAACATTTAGGGAGAGATAAAATATATGCAAGCCTTCCACAAGACATTAGTGCTATGGTTGGTTTTCCAGTGGTATGTGGTTCTTCCCCAAACTGTTAACACCAAGTTGAGGTGCACAATTGTATAGGATGTAGCATTAAATGTTTTCCTTCACTTAAACTAGAAGACCCAAACCAGGTCTGTTTGGAGATTGAGTGGTTCTTTAAGATGAATTGTAATGTTTATCACACCCAAGGCCTCCTCCTCTCTATAACAAATAGGGACCAAATGTGGCATGGGATGTTTAGTTGTCCACAAACTTTTGTTCATATAGAGTACAATGATTTGAATGTTATACAGTATTCAATGTGGTGAACTGTAGGCGAAAGAAAAAGCATTCGATTTTGTGCATTATAAATGTTCCCTGAAGGCATAAGGCGGTCAATAACCTTTTATTAGAAAAGTATTTTTTTTGCAGATTTTTATCCTATTCAGAAACGGAACTATTTTTAGACGGAAGAATTTTCTAGTGTGTTATGCTTTACGTGTGTAGTCACTAGAAACCATTTAAGTAAATCTGATGTACCACCCACTTTTCATCTCGCTTCAGTCATAAACCCTGCCCCCAACGCATTTAATTTCATTTAATGTACTTAAGTTTATCCAGATACACAGCAGAAGGAACCTGAGTTGTGAAAGTGGAATTGAAGTTTCCTGAAGAAGGTGTCTGGGAAATTAGTTTGAGCTAATATTTTCGATTTGCTGCTTTATTACATGGTTTATTATTCATAATTTGCTTATCATGTAAAAAATCATGGGTGGAGGAGCTGAAGCAAATGGTTATGGAGATAAATGTATGAGACTGCTGCCCCTGCAACCCATACTCAGAGAAGTGAAGGAAAATTAATGGATGGATGGATGGATGGATGGATGGATGGATGGATGGATGGATGGATGGATGGATGGATGGATGGGTCGATATAGGCATGGATCAATAGATGGCTGGATGAATAGATTATTGACTGGGTGAGCGAATGGAGGGATGAACGGATAGGTCATTAGAAGCATGGATGAGGGTTGGAGAGACTTGTGGATAGAGGGATGGATGGATGGATGGATGGATGGATGGATGGATGGATTGATGGATCGATGAATAGATGGCTACATGTAGAGATGGATGGTGGGTGGAAGTTTGGATGGATGGATGGATGGATGGATGGATGGATGGATGGATGGGTGGGTCAATATCAGCATGGATCAATGGATGGATGTATGAGTAGATGATTGACTGGGTGAGCGAATGGAGGGATGCATGGATAGGTCAATAGAAGCATGGATGAGGAATGGAGGGACTTGTGGATAGAGGGAGGGATGGATGGATGGATGGATAGATGGCTAGATGTAGAGATGGATGGTGGGTGGAAGTTTGGATGGATGTATGGGTGGGTCAATATCAGCATGGATCAATGGATGGATGGATGAGTAGATGATTGACTGGGTGAGCGAATGGAGGGATGCATGGATAGGTCAATAGAAGCATGGATGAGGGATGGAGGGACTTGTGGATAGAGGGAGGGATGGATGGATGTACGGATAGATGGATGGATGGGTGGATGGATGGATGCTAGATGTAGAGATGGATGGTGGGTGGAAGTTTGGATGGATGGATGGGTGGGTCAATATCAGCATGGATCAATGGACGGATGGATGAATAGATGATTGACTGGGTGAGCGAATGGAGGGATGGAGGGATTTGTGGATAGAGGGATGGATGGATGGATGGATAGATGTAGAGATGGATGGTGGGTGGAAGTTTGGATAAAGGGATGGATGGAAAAATGGAAAGAGGTATGGATAGATAAAACAAAATCCACACAAAATTTTTGTGTTATCAGCAAAGCTCATGCACTTAAACAAAATTGCCACCTATCGCATTATCACACGTCTCATGCTTTTAAGAAATTAAAAACAGTACACATGTGCTGCAGAACAGCTCACAGTGGAGTATCCTGAAAGTCACTCCACCTAAAAGTACATAGTGAAGTGTTTGATCTTATCTCTTACAACAATCTGCCCTATTGGCAAACAACTGGCTGTAGTACTTTCTAGAACCCAGCCATTAGGGGTGCACAAGCCAGTGCACTCTTAGTGCCGGTCCCAAGCCAGAATAAATGGGTCCAGTTGTGTTGGGAAGGACATCCAGTGTAAAACATGTGCCAAATCATATATGCGCATCACAAATCAGAAAGAAGATTTTCTCTTATAACTAATATTAATATAAAACAACAGCTGTCACTAAATGCTAGAAGTGGAGACGCCTCCTATAAATGCTACACAAACATCTCAACATACCCTGATTCAAGATTTCAGTTTGAGTTTGTTCGGATTTCTTGTTTATGTCCAGAACTTGTCCTCTTCCATGGCTCTATCTTACAGTAGTCTGCGATAACATTAAAAAATAGTACTCCTTTATATCTCTTCCAGACAAATGCGAATGGGAAATGGACTGTGATGAAGTCATAGATTAATAGTCAATTTCCTACCCAACCGTCCAGCTGCTCTGCCTAAGAGCTGGGGGCATTTAGAGAAGGGCAGATGTTCAGAGAAAGTACTCTTCACTCTATAGACACCAAGCACTATGACTCACCTTTAATGATCCTGGAAATGTCAAAGGCACTCACCTCCCTTACATTGACTTCATACTGTGTGTATGAGTGTGTGTATATGAGTATCTCTCTCTCTCTCTCTCTCTCTCTCTCTCTCTCTCTCTCTCACACATACACACACTGCTACACACTTGTGCACTTTGTGTTGGTAAGATTGCAGCCAGGATCCACTTAAGAACCTTTTAAGATATTCTGAGCTCTCTGAGAATTTGCTTACATTTCAGCCACTGCAGCCTCTTTCTTTAATTTGATTGAGGCTGAGCAGGCGATGCCAGTCAGCCTGAGCAACCCTAGGGCTCAACTCTTTCATTCCCCCCCACCTTTCTTTAAAGGCACTATATTGAGGCTACAAATAAATGCAGAGATGAATAGAAACAGGGAAGGGGTGTGGGTGCATTTTTATTTTTTAGGTTCAATGATTCTTCTTTCAAATATACTTAAAAAATTAAATGAATAAAATTCTGCTGCAAAATCATTATTCTCTCTCTCTCTCTCTCTCTCTCTCTCTCTCTCTCTCTCTCTCACTCTCTCTCTCTCTCTCTCTCTCTCTCTCGCATGATTTAACATTAAAAAAGCTTAATTAATGATGTAATTGTTCAGAACAGATGAAAAAAAAGATATACAACCTAAAGCCATGAAGTGGTAGTGTTGTGTTAAGTTTCTGTAGCACATCCCTGTAACCTGCAACTTCAGGCAATTAGTTGCTAATACCAGATGACTAGCGGGATACAGATTTAGCCTGACACTTAACTTGAATTAAGTCTATCGACCCTTAAAACATAAATTCAGAGCCTGACAAGTTTTCGTTTTTAATTATCCATTAGCATTTTTACTTCCTTTTTTTCTGCATTTCTTGCTACTACAAAGAGCATAAATAAGCCACGCCCCTAAATGCTACGTGTAGCAGGATCGCCCAGGGTTTCGCCAACAGTGGCTAGCAATTTTGGGTTCACGTTTCAAGACCACTTATTAAAACATGCGTTTTGCACAAATCCAGGAGTAAAGTCTTAAACTTTTTTTTTTTTTTGTTTACATTTTAGAAAAAGAATAAATTCGAGAGTTGAAAGAACCACATCGATCTTCTTTCATCATGTCAGGGAAAAATACCAAAAAAAAAAAAGCACAAGCTTAGATGACACATCTTTACTAACAAAGCGAAGGGATCTCCTCTCGGCTCTCCAGAGATCTGTGGTATCTGTTCACCCTCCATCATATCTACTGAGAGAGAATCAGCCATGACGATCTTCATCTATCCAACCCTGGCCTCAAAACTTAAAAATCTATCACAGAATTTCACGTGTCTTATAATCCCTAATATACTACACGCACACACGCACACACACACACACACACACACACACACACATCTCATCAGTCTTACACACTATTAAGCTCAACAGATGGACATGAGGTGTATAAAGTGCGTGTGTGTGTGTGTGTGTGTGTGCGTGTGTGTGTGTGTGTGTATGTGTGTTAAAATAGGATTACGCACGCTGACGATCCTCTCCGAGGTTCCGGCGCGGGACACGGTGGTGCCGTTGAGCCCCACGAGCGACGGCAGCGTCTGAGACATCCAGTTAGTGACCATCGCCATGGTGCTGAGCACCGCTCCGATCTTCAGCAGTGGCACGCTCATGGTGCTCACAGCCACCTGGCCTTAGCGCCCCCCCCAGCCCAACCTGCTGAGCCCCTCGCCAGGGGGCCCACACACTCTCACCCTCTCTCTAACACACAAGTGTTTAGAGGCTTGCGTACGATCCACTTGCACACTTAACAACAGGCTGGATGAACAAATACAGTGGTGAACGCAGGATCCAGAGCCATCGCACTCCTTCAGTCCACCGGCTCCTGATGTCTAAGAGTGAATGCCAGTGCCTCACACACATACACACACACACACACACACACACACACACACACACACACGCTTTCTCTCTCACTCCTCCACCCTTTCTCTCTCTCTCTCTCTCTCTCTCTCTCTCTCTCTCTCTCTCTCTCTCTCTCTCTCTCTCTTTCACTCAAGATGCAGAGCTGCGCATTGGCTGCCTTCCTATCTCACGCTCTCGCTCTCATCCCCACCCTCCCACCCTCGCTCTTTCTTCGCCTCTCCAGCCGCTTCACTTCACGCGCACATCCTATACTCATCTCGATCTGAGGTTTTTTTTCTCTCTCACTAAGCAAATGAACAGCGGGAAGCTTCGCCTCTCGGATCTTCTGCAACAATTAGTCCTGTTTTAAGCCTGGTTAAGGTTCACTCCCAGCTGCATTGCATGGGATTAAGGCTACTGCTATATTAAGATCATCATGAGGATCGTGTGTGTGTGTGTGTGTGTGTGTTTGTGTGTGTGTGTGTGTGTGTGTGTGTGTTGGGGGGGTGGAGTTTGCAAGAGTGCAGGATAAAAGCAGAGAGAGTAGATAAATAGCTCATGGTGTATTAATGAAGAAGATGTGTGTGTGTGCGCACCTCTACATATGGACACTTCATCAATCATACACTCGGCCTGACAAGTCCATAATTATTCCGTAATATGGAAAAGCGGTGCAGTGCAGGAGTCCGGCGTAGGGCATCCTGCCCTCTCCTTCCCTTTCTGACTAACCTGATCTGAGTCACACACTCACACACTCTGGGTCACGCTCTCACAGGAAACAGGCTGTCACGCTCACACAAGTGACTTCAGACGTGCTTCAGAACCCGAGCGTGACACATCAAACACCCGTATATATACCATACCTGGGTGAAGCACTCATTTTATTCACTATATCGGATGATGTGTATAAAAAAAATGTTTTAGGTTTTACAAGCAATCGTGTAATCATGGAGGCGTTCCTGGGGGATTGAGGGGGTAATAGCTATTAGCTTGTTTAAGTATAACTGACCGATTTATCCCAACAGTTAAATTATTCTAAATATAAAATAAAATAAATAAATCCCACAGTTTAGTTTAGGACTTCTGCACTGTATTTCTTGTTGCCATGTGCTTTTTGTATTGTTTCATGTCTGTATATTTCACGAGTATTTGTTTCCATTGTCACGTGTTTGCGTTTTTATCCACATAAGGTCTCCACCCCCGTCTCGTCATTGGTCCTTGCATGTTTCCATTCACGGCTGTTCCCAGATTTTGTGTTTGTTAGTTTGAGTTGAAATTTTCTTTTTTCTCTGTTTCGTTTTTGCGAAAAATGTTCAAAATACCGAGTCAGATTTGTTCCACATTTCATGGTTTCTGATCCCGTTTCTCGTATCTCACTCTTGTTTTGTTTGTGTTGTTTGCTAAATTCTTTGCATATGCCATAAGCAACCGTACGCATTCACGTTGCACGACAGCATTAAAAAGCAACGAAGTAATTAGCTAACAACTAACAAATCTGTTCTAATAGTTACAAGCTGATGACTCGAAATACAGTAATCCCCCGCTTTACCGCGGTCAATACAGTACAGTGCTGTATACCTAAAATAGTATTTTTGGGGTGGTGTCCATTTATCATGGAATTCCGTTTATCGCGGGAGGATTTGGAACGTAACCACCGCGATAAACAGGGGATTACTGTAATAGTTCATAAAAGTTAATAATGATCAGATAAACACTTCATAGTATTGTATATATCTATTCATGACACAATGCTAACTTTTACTAGCAAGAAACAAAAAAGTCACTAACTTGTATTAACTGATAAAACTAAGACTTGACTTGGGAAACAACTAGTAAAAGCAAGAGAGTAACTTTTAATAATAAGCTACTAACCTACAAAGACCAACTAATAACCAACTAGAAGTTTTATATATACTAACAGCTAACAATGTAGCTGTAAACCTCACAAACCAAACAGCCCTGCTTTGTCATTACTAGGCAGCTAATGCTAATTACTCTTTTTTCTTGTGGATGTCTTTCTAATAAAGATGACAGTTATTACAGGGATGTTATATGAATGCACTGATTTTCAATCGAGAAGTCAACAATTTATCAAGAAAAGGATCAACCACATGGGCGGGGCTGTCAATCATTACGCTTAAGTGATTCCAAAATCAATGTTGCACCAGACGATGTTAATGAGTTGAATTAGTTAGGGAATTGAAATGGATTCACAATTGACTGAGTCATTAGCATTTTTTTTATTATTATTCATAAATACTAGCTCAATCATTGGCACTGGAAACCAGACAAGATACTCTAAATCATAGTGTAGATCAAGTCATAGGCTTGGGGCAGCTAGCGATAGGCTTTGCTTTGGGCCTATGTACGCAGGCATATTAAGCAGGCATTTATAGACACCTGACCATAAAACTGGTAAGTATTTTTGAACATCTCATTCCACAAATAGTCCCTATTTGCTGTTATAATAACCTCCACTATTCTGAGATGATGAAGTGTCCTTGTGCAGATTTGTGAGAGATTCCTTCAGCCACAAGTGTGTTAGTAAAGTCAGGTAGTGATGTAGGTGAGGTGAGGAGACCTGGGGTGCAGTCAGAAACATTCATCCCAACGTTGTTCAATAGTGTTAAGGTCAGAGTTCTAGAGCAGGAGATCTTCATGGAGCTGCCTCTGTGCACAGTGGCATTGTCCTGCTCGAACAGGTTCGGGTCTCCTAGTTCAAGCGAAGGGAAAATTGTTGTGTTGTTACGGCATCCAAAGACATCCAATAATATTGTGTTTCTAACTTTGTGGTAACGATTTGGAATTTTTTGCACACAGTTTAATAAGGCATATGAATTCAACATGAAGAAACATGTGACAAGTATCAGCTAAAGAGTACATTTTTAGCAGTAGAATGTTGTGGTGGAAACGTGTTTGTTCTGTAATTAGAAGGTTTGAACTCGCTGCCTCTGTATTCTATTAGTCCTGAAATATTAAATTACTTTAACTTAATCTGCCTTTATATCTCTGTAGAAAATCATATTAGTATGATGCAGTGTTAGTTGCAACACCATAACACAATTAACGTTCGAGTCCACGCAAATTAGGACGAGCCAATGAACCGATGTGTTGCAGCTTCACTGCTTAATTGTTCCAGCTCCTGAGCTCTGTGGCGTTTCCTGAAACTGACAATGCTAACATTCCATGTCCAAGGAGACCCTGGGGTGTGTTCAGGATCAAACAAATGAATGTCCAATGATTCGTATTTTATGACGTGAAAGTGAAAATAAAATACCATAACGCATTAACCATGCTTTAAAAAACAGTAAACATTAACACTGTGAAAAAGTAAATGTTGTAGGCAAAAACATTGAACATTTTGTTCAGAGCTGATAAGCCGTGTCTTCCCCCAACCCGCACCTGTTTCCACTCGTTTAATCAACTGGGCTTTCTGATTATTAGCACAGCTTCAGCTTTTCAGTGCAGGAGCACTTTTACCAATCAGAATAACAGACTAACAGAAAACATTCACTTTCTTTCTTCATTAAAAAAATCACTGTTACACTGTTTATTCCACATTAATGTACACCAAGTGAATGAGTTTCCTTTCGTATCTTTTTTGTATAAATGACATGATGTCATCCTGAGTTGTGGATTGTTTCATCAATGCTAATGTTTTGTTGTTTAATCAGGGACATCGAGTGAATGTTAAGAGTAAGAGGAGAAAACAGTTATAGTAACAACCCATAACCATATTTTACTATAAAACAATTGTTGAGTTTCACTGAAGAACTTCAGCTGAAGTGTTTAAACCAAATAGTATGGAATTGAGAATACTGAGTAGCATTAGGTGTAGAACGTTGGGTTTAGGCTAATAGTATTTGATGTAAAGCGTTAAGTGTACAGTATTAGGTGTAGAGGATTAGTAATAGGTGTTGAGTGTTAGGTGTTAAGGATTAGTATTAGGTGTTAAATATTAGGTGTAGAGGATTAGTATTAGGTGTAGAGGATTAGTATTAGGTGTAGAGGATTAGTATTAGGTGTTGAGTATTAGGTGTAGAGGATTAGTATTAGGTGTTGAGTATCAGGTGTAGATGATTAGTATTAGGTGTTGGGTGTGAAGGATTAGTATTAGGTGTAGAGGATTAGTATTAGTATTAGGTGTTGAGTGTTAGGTGTAGAGTATTAGTATTAGGTGTAGAGTATTAGTATTGAGTGTTGAGTGTTAGGTGTAGAGTATTAGTATTATGTGTTGAGTGTTAGGTGTAGAGTATTAGTATTAGGTGTTGAGTGTTAGGTGTAGAGTATTAGTATTTGATGTACAGTGTTAGGTGTATAAAGTGTAGAGTATTAGTATTAGGTGTTAAGCGTTTGGTGTAGAGCGTTAACTGAAATCATTCTGGTTTCTTCTGGAACTTGTCTTTTATAAGTTCTTAAAGAAAGAAAGTTCAGCAACTTGGTAAATATAATTACCTTGGTTTTTTTTAGGCATTTGTGCTCCTATAATGAGCAGATTGCCACATTAACATTCGCCTCTTGACACGATCCTGTAACGCACAATAGTGAATTGGTAATCAATGCCTGAACAGAATCTCAGCGATTTTTAAAAGATTGAAATAAAGGGCTTTGTGTTTTGCCCGTCATTATTTCTGTCGAGTGGTAAACGATGTTTCACTCTGCTTTATGATTGGACTCGTGAACGAGTGAGACGCACTTTGCAGGGACAAACCTTCTGCAATCAAGATCAAAATCAAAAGCGACAACTGCTAGACAGCCACTCTTACAATACTCCGGTCCCGAAGGACCAGACAGGAGAAAAAAAACATTCTGTACATGACTTTGGATTTTTTTTTTCTTTCAAAGAAACAGGGCTTCAGAGAGGGCATCAGTGAGGCGTTTTGGTTTGGAAATCGTTTTCAGTGGTATGGAGTGGCACTGCCATCCTCTGGTAAGAATGCAGTACTGCGCTCAGCACAGGTCCTGATTACGTTTTGTCCCAGCAACTGTTGCTTGGCAGCAAACAGGGTTTCTGAAAGCATTAGAGCAATGCGAGCATCATAACATCACACCAAGCTTTTTCTTTTCTGAGCTGTAAATATCTCTCATTGAAAACTGCACACTTGTACAGCACAGATCAGACATTACCTAAAATCTTCTGCTTTTCTAGCTCTTTCTTTACTCTCTTTTTTCTCTCTCATTCTCTCTTAGTAATGTATCATGTGTACATGCAGGCTGGATGCCATGGCTCCAGAGGATGGAGGAACCTGTAGAGAACATGCTGCTGGTGGTTTACACTTAGAATTTAAGTGGCTCAAACAGTGGTTTGCTGGTTACACACACAAAAAAACCCCCACACACACTCCTTCTCTCTCTCTCTTTATAATTTTAAATTATATTTGCAATAATGGTGTCCAAACCTACTCACAAAGAACTGGTGTGAATAGAGTTTGTCTTTGCAGTTAAGAGGCACATTTGTACACAATATAACAGCACACCTACTTCTGTTAAAAGAAACAACTCGTTGCAATTTCTTTCAATGATTTCTTATAAGTTTGATCGGTTGCGTTTATGTCCATTTTCTCTCAGATGATTTAGTCTAAGCTGCAACAACTTATATACCGTATTTTCCGGACTATAAGCCGCTACTTTTTTTCCACTCTTTAAACCCCGTGGCTTAAACAATAAAGCGGCTAATTTATGGATTTTTTCTGGGTTTTTCCCGGTTTCATAAACTTCAAGCCAAAAAACTGAACCCCATAACATTAGACCAATGAAATTGCCGAACGGCTTCAGGTGAACCAATGAAACTCTTTATATTAAATCAGATGCGCTCCCACTGAATCGGGCCGCACCACATCATAAATATGGATGATGTTCCTCTGACGTTTGACCTGCCGCTCACTCGGACTGTCTACAGGAAAAGCGAATCATTCGTCACGCTGAAAACAACCGGGCATGAAAACACACTTCACCTGTGTTCTGAGCTGCACGGCATCGGGAGAAAAGCTTCACCGATGGTGATTTTTAAACACACGACGATTCCAAAAGATAAACTCCTGAGAGAAATAGTTGTGAAAGGAAGGAGGAAGACGGTGAACAATGACTTTCTTGGTAGGCTACTGTTTAGATACAAGCCGTGTAACAGACACTGTCTTTTATTAAAGCCTGTGTAAAGTTCATTAGATTCAGTGTAGACACGGCTTATAGACAGGTGCGGCGTATTTATGTTCAAAATAAACATCTTTGTCAAATTTAGAGGGTGCGGCTTATATTTGGGTGCGTTTAATAGTCCGGAAATTACGGTAAGTGGATAGATGGATGGATGGATGGATGGATGGATGGATGGATGGATGGATGGATGGATGGATGGACTGACTTTTTCAACCATATGTTATCTTATTATCATATTGAACACCTTTGGGATTAACTTTTCACAATGACCGCACCTCAGAACTCCTCACCTCACCTACATCACCAGCATCATCTGTACCTTCCAATACACCCTTGTGGCTGAATGAATCTCTCACAAATCTAAACAAACACACAGAAAAATCTAGTGAAACATCTTCCCAGAAGAGTGGAGGGAATTATAAATGCACAGACTAAATGTGGGACGTTCATGAAGCACATACATTACCAATCTTATGTTCAGGTGTCCATATACTTTTGATGAGATAGAACGATAGATAGATTTCAGTGTATTTGGCACGGTTTCTCTATCCTCCATTCCCGCATAAACAATTTAACGATCATTGAATTTTTTACCGCAAAAAAACACAACATTTATTTTTATAATATCTCATGAAACGCCAATAAAACTTGTCCTCGTTTCTGTTGAATTTCTTTTCACAAGGCTGTTAAAAGTAATGAGTTTACACGATACAAAGCAGCAGTTTGGTTTCTGGCCACCAGAGGGCACTCGTATGCCACAAATCCACACAGGCCCTCATTTACCACCCCCCCCCCCCCCCCGCCCCTCCGTTGGAGAAAATGGTACAGTGTGCAATCATGATTAGCTTTCAGAATCAAATCGGCATTCGTGAAAATAATTGCCCCAGTTCTGAGTGAACAGGGTGTCATTATAGCTGTCTATACTTTATTAACCAGTGGTGTGTGCCTGTGTGTGTGTGTGTGTGTGTGTGTGTGTGTGTGTGTGTGTGTGTGTGTGTGTGTGTGTGTGTGTGTTTGTTGGATGGTGAATGGAGGAGTTACATGGTGGGTGTGTTCTAGTCACATCTGTATGCAGCTCCACGGCTGTGTGCTCCACTGCGCTCAGCTCGGCTCGGGCGGTGTGAGCTGTAGCCCTGGCAAAATGGCAGACACACACACACACACACACACACACACACACACACACACACACACACACACCCTGCAGGCCTTTCGCTCTGCTATTTCAGGCCACAGCCGTCACTTCTTCATTTAATAATTTGCTCATTCCATCAGAACACACACACACACACACACACACACACGCCAATCCAAGTGGACTTTTAGGCCGAAAACTGCACCAGCACACATCTATTCAAACGTTGTGCTTTAGCGAGCGCTTATTCCACTTCATCATAAACATCGATTAAACATTCTGTGCTGTTATGAGCCTGCAGGGCTTTAGCTTGAAAAGGCATTTTTAATCAGTTCCTATTGGATGAACTTCAGTCGACCTGAGGGCGCATCGCACACCACGACCTCCGGGTGGCAGCAAAGAGTAACACCGTTCCAAAACAAACAAACAAACAAACAAACAAACATGGCTGTGCTTTAAGCCAGCCACACAATAAACACCCTTTCTGTTACCCAGTCATCTAAGCATGCTAAAGCAGATTCATGGAATTAACTGATTGATTGAATGATTGATTAGGGTGCAGTTAAGACATTCCTGATTTATATTGTAGGTTGTACAGTTAAAGTTGCAGTGCATTTGAAAACATGTCTCTGCCCCTGTCATACTCACATTATTATTTCATAAACAAAGGTTTAGACTTTAAAATGTACTTGGTCTGGTTTTGTTTTGCTTTTCTTTTATTTGCATATTTCTGGCCCGGAAATATGCGGCTTGCGCCCTATTTAATGATATATGAAAAACGTTAAATTCACCTGAAGAAATTGAACATGAAGATCTAGGGGAAAAAAAAAAAGGGGGATTAAATCGAGGAAAGTCGGGGCTTACAGAAAAAAAATCTAAAAAAATAAATACCCCCTTGTGATGGCATTCGATGTGGAAATTCAGAATCAAGGAATCATTCAGTTGTTTAGATTTGAATGTGACTATTTTTTGTCTTTGTAATAGACGTTATTCCAAAACAAAAATAAATAAATAAATAAAAAATTTTGTGAAAGAGACTTGGATCAATCAATAATCGTGCATTCGGGATGAGAGAATCGGGGGTATATTTAAAGACTGATTTTGCAAGGAGCTGATAGAACAGCATTTATCTATATATCTATTTATTTATTTCTCTTATATTTCTAGCATCCAGCAGACCCCCACAGCAGACCCCCACAGCAGACACCCACAACCAAAAAAAACCTCTATATTTTAAACCTGCGGTAATAAACTTTCTTGCGGCTTCTCCCGTTAGGGGTCGGAACAGCGGACCATCCGCATGTTTGATTTGGCACATGTTTTTACGCTGGATTTCCTTCCTAACGCAACCCTCCCCATTTATCCGGGCTTGGGACCGGCACTAAGGCTTGTGCAACCCTAAAGGCTGAGGTTGGTTCCCTGACCGGGGATCGAACCCGGGCCGGTGTAGTAGCGGTGTAAAGGTACATAAAATGTACAATTCAGTACATAAATATATATCGGTTTTTAAGTCACAGTTTGATTCAATTTCGGTATGGTTATGGGGGAAGAAATCTTTTAATAATACACTTTATTATTATTATTATTATTATTATTATTATTATTATTATTACTATTAGAGGTCAACATTTGAACAGTTTACATATTAAAAATCATTTTAAATATATTTTATACATTTTGGATCAATAATATATTATTTTATAATATGTTATACAAATAGAATAAATCCAATTTATGCAAAACACTTATTATATTGATCGAATCGAGTAATCAATTAAATTGCCACAAATTTAATTGATCAAATAAATATTATATAATATATTATAGATTATATAAAAATGGAAGAAAATGTATTAAATAGTTTACATTTGTTAGACCCCATTTGGGTAATACACATACGTATGTAAGTGTGTGTGTGTGTGTGTGTGTGTGTGTGTGTGTGTGTTTTACATTTCATAGTTAATTTTCTAAAGATATGATCTACTTCACTGTTCTATTTATTTCTTTAACAAATGTCTTCATTCCTTCCATCCTTCATTCATTCACTTCGACAATTCACTTCAGAATTGTCAGGATTTTCTCCTTTTAAGAGAAATTCTTGAAGCTGGACATAAAACACTAAAGAATCAATAGTGCCTGCGTTAGTCGTTAACCAGGAAGTGGCTGCATGTTGTATCCTGCATATAATCTAAAAAATCTTGAACCTTGTATTCATAGTGCTAGCGTTAGCTGCTAGCCACTTCCTGGTTAGCGACTAACGCTGGTGCTATTGATTCTTTAGCGATTTCATGCATGCGCAAAACACATCGCATTTCCAGTACGGAGTGAGTAGCCACAGTGACAATGCACTAACTGTAGTTTCTTTTTTGATACCCCGGGCATTGTTGTGTACGTTTTCAAATTAAAAAATAATTATAAAAAATGTGAGGCGGAAAATAAACGAACTTGCGGTCCGCCACTTTATACGTTCCTGAGGAAACGCAGATTTTAACTATGTTCCGCACTTAAAAAGGATTGCATTCAATACACGTGTACCGAATCAAAAGCCTTGTAACGAAAAATTGCGGAATTTATTACACATACGTATGTCAAATGCCCTTATCCAGAGAAACTGTATAGACAGTTATACTGTTGAGCAATTGCGAGTTAAGTTCCCATTAGTGGCTGTCAGGAGGTGGTAGGATTTTAACCAATGGCCTTCCGAGCAGAAGTCCAACATCTTTTCCAGTTTGCTACCACTTCCTTATCTAGTTCCGACTTACTCTCTTGAAAGGTGCCAATAATGCCGGAGCCTCTTCAATGTGTGGCTAATAGAATGTTGTCAGAATGCATGATGCATGTTTGTGTTGCAAATAAACCGTTTTCAAATTTTAAAAAAGTTACACTTGTTTTTATTTTTATTATTATTAGTCATTTAATGTGTGAGTAAACCCAGGCCAATCTGTTGTGGAGATTGCTAGTGCTAACCTAGCTGACAAAAAAAAGCTAGCAAGAATCAAAACTAGCAAAGAACGGGAGCTAGCTTGACTCAGAGAGTCACCCCGAGAGCTTTGCATTCATCGTTAGCAAACGTAGCACTCAAGATATAAAGTACAATGAATGTTTCGTGCTTTCTCTCTTATACACATATACACACACACACACACACACAACCTGCTATCTTTTAACTCCAGCACTTAGCCAGTGATTTTTGCAGACTGCTGCTCTCGATAAAAACAGTCCTCTCAGCACACAGCTGCTACTCAATGTTCCAGATGTAAGCACAGTACAGCTCGCCCACGATGCAGTTCAGCCGCCGTCACACCGACAAAGCAGCTGCAGGGAATTCTGCATAGCTGTGTGTGATATGGTATGTGAGAAGGAAAACACTTGTAAGAAGGTGTGCAGTTCCAGGAAAACAAATGAATCAGAGGCAGGGGAGTGTGATGTTGCCCGGCTTACGCGTGGACTTATTGTTTCAACCCTCAAGTCAATTATTTCCCAAGAACAGCACATCAAAACGCATTTATTCCTCTGATAACACAGCAGTCTGCCAAACGCTGACATATAGCCACACAAAAAACACCACCATGGTGTATCAGTGATCCGAAATACTGTCTATAGCCCACACTCTAGATCCCAGACCATGCACTCTTTATTGGGGTGATCCTTTTTCTAGCAGATTTGGTTTTGTTTTTAGTTCCCCAAGTCTGGATCAGAGAATCACTGGTTTAAAAGACACTAAGACCAGCAGCATGGACTGGAAGAGAATATCACATTGTGGTGTAAATGGTTTAAAGCTAAATTTAAATAAATAAATACAACTTAAAAATATGATCTGGGCCCAAAAGAAAATCAGCAAAACACAAATTTTTACTTAAAAAAAAAATAAGATCTAAAACACAAAATATTTTAATGTTGACAAATCTTATATAATAATTATTATAACAATAATGAATATTCTTCATACTTTTATTATTACTATTACAATAGTAAATTGTGTTCTGTAAATGGTTGCTTACTGTTTATATATTTTTTTATTATTCTTATTCTAATATTATGCTATTAAAACCGTATTTTGGCCACTTCCTGTCCCATCGTTGTAAGAGAAATCGTAGCATCGTTATCTGCAGGACGTTTATTCCAAGTATTGAATCTGAATAGTGCCAAACTGATTCCTGTGTTAAACTTCGAAATCATGACCAAGTTTTAAATATATTGTACTCTCATCTGAGGTGGTATCAAAAAGATTCGAGACTAATGGTGTAACTGGTACGTTGCCAAGTCTGTGATTTCTTTATGGAAGCAAGTTAGGACAAAGAGCAAACGTGACATTTCGTGTAAAATTCTGCATAAAATTCAGCAAATCTGCCACACAAAGGTTTGACATAACATACGTTTGACATACTGCGATGTTGCAATTTTTGTTCGAGGTGTTTTAAGTGGCACACGGACTTCAAGAGCGGAAGAACAGCACTGGAAGACGACAAGAGATCAGGAAGACCTTCAATAAGCTCAACCCCAAAAAATGTCGAAACCAGCAAGTTCAGCAATTCCAGAAGAGGCAGAAACACTGGGAGCACTGTATTGCTGTGCAAGGGGACTATTTTGAATGTGATGGTGTGTAAATGTAGATAAATAAAATACTTTTTTGTAAACAGATCTACTTTTAAAAACTTTTTATACCACTTCATATTTTTTACAATCGAAGATCATACCATATATGTAAAAAAAAAAAAAAAAAAACATGCACTTAATAAAGCAAACATATACAAAATAAATGGGACGTCTCCATCCCACAGACATAGAAATTTCAAGTTGTCAGGTTAAAATGAGATGAAGGTGGATGCAACTGCACAAGTGTAACAACATCCACATAAGAATAAGGCACAAAGCATGAAAGACATTGTTCAAAACAATTATTGACCCGGATTGAAAAATGCAAACCTGGCAACCTTGGCAAAGGCATGCAATGAACTTGCATTTGATTCTATCAGATTTTTATTTTGTATAAAGACTTTTAAGAAAATATATATTTTTTTAGAAAGCAGCTTTACCAAACCCAGAAAACACATTTGGACCCTTAATGAACGAATCAGTGCGACGAAGGCAAAGCTCCAAGAAACTGGGGATGGAATCCATTCTCTTCTGGGTGATGGTGTGATTCAGGAGGAGAGGTGTAGCTTGAAATCATGAATAAATAACAAGAAACAAAAGCGAAGTTAATAAATGTTGGGAAAAAAATCCATTAATTATAGAAAATCTTTTTTTTTCCTTAGTGGCTTTTATTGCTTGTAGGCAGGGTTGAATTACAACTTTGTGTCGTACGAAGCAGATCTGTGGAGCAGTAAGGACTCTATTCTACATCTGGGTGCTATAAAAGACAAGTGTGTTTACAGGATGTTTAGTATGAGCAATACTGAGATAAACATGGTGTCATGTATTGCATAAAATGCACAATAGTGGATGCAAGTGCTGGGTAAGAGTGTTTTCTTTCTAATAAATGCACTGGCAAACTATTTAAAATGACAGGTATCAACATCAGTAGAACAGACAAGGGTCGGGTGATCACAAGCAATGCGAACGAGGTAAAAGGAGAGCGGAAAATGTGAAACATGCTCGATAAATGACAAGAAAATGAACGTATTACACTAACGGCGAGACATTATGTGATACGTGAGATATGTAAATGCGAGGACCAATGACAACACAAGGGCGGCGACATTCCCAAAAAGTAAATAAAAGTGCCACACGTAGCAACAAACCCAAGTGTCTGAACCTGCTCTTTATCTTCTATCCAGTGGACTTTATGGGGTGTTGGCCATTTTATATTGGTTTAATTTTAAATTCTAGGAAAAACTGCTTTAGATGGTACGAGGAAATAACCTTGGGAGGAAACAAACTCAAAAGGGGAACCCATCCTCACTTGGTTGACACCAAGAGCGTGATTTTAAATAATAACAACATTACAAACACCGGAGATAATGATAGTGAGAAATATCATGAGTCCCGGAGTGTGTGATTATGAGTAACGTCCTTTCTAGTCTTATACAGTCAGCTGAAGTTGTGGAACCAGGTGTTCCTGAGCAACTCATAAATTAGCTCAACATCTGAGATCATTATATATTTAACACCAACTCTATTTATGCCAGAGCCTATACATGTTCAATGATGGAGAAACAGCATACTGTATGTAGAATGTTATTTGATTAATTGGTTGTTTATCCTCTAAGTCCAATGTCCGTTATCTTTATGAAGTGGGATCCATTGGGCCCTGGTACCTTTTTGGTGTCCAAATACATACTCTATATTCGTTCACTCACATATATAATGATTTTGAGTGTATTTTAGATGTGCACTCACCAATGGCCATTTCCCATAGTTACAGGAATGTTTTTTTTTTTTTTTTTTAAACCAGACACATTCTTATTTCATGTTATAACTAACTCCATTCTTCTGGGAAGTTGTTCCAACAAATTATGGAGTGTACTTGTGCAGATTTTTTGGAGATTCATTGAGGTGCAGTCAGCGTCCTATACAATTCTGTGTCTTCAACTTTGTTGTAATTGTTTGAGGAAGAGCCAGGTTAGGAAATGTCAGGTGATACAGGATACTGTACACACACACACACACACACACACACACACACACACACACACACACACACACACACACACACACATACATATACATACATATACATACACACTATATTGCCAAAAGTATTGGGTCACCTGCCCTTTCCTGCTATATTAGGGTTCTTTTCCAAACTGTTACCACACAGCTGGAGGCACTCAATTGTACAGGACGTCTTTAGATGGCGCTATAATAAAATTTTGTATTCACCTAAACTTGGAAACCCAAAACCAGTTCCAGGATGGTGATGCCCCTGTGCACAAAGTGAGCTCCTTGAAGATCTAGTTTACATGCTTTGGAGAGGATCTTGAGTGGCCTGCTATAGAGCTCTGATCTCATCCCTACTAAACACCTTTGGGATGAATGTGAACGCTGACTGCACCCCAGGTCTCCTCACTTACATCAGTACCTGCCTTTTATAACACCCTTGTGGCTGATGATCATAAATAACCATGTGCACACTCCAAAATCTAGTGGAACATCTTCCCAGAAGAGTGGATAGATATTGTAGTGTTGTGAAAACTCTGGTTATCTGCACTCTGTGGGAAGAAGATGTTTACTGACACACAGTACACCCTTTATGATTAAAGCAGCAGGCCTTACGTACAGATGTTTAGTTTTGTCGGATTAAATGTCATAAATAAGCAAGAATAAATGTATCAGAGTATAAGAGTAATGTTTATAAATGCCACGATCATTGCATACATGATGGTACTTGTCATTTTTCACACCATTCAAGCCCCTTTTTCAACTCGGCCTGTTTTTTTTATTCTGATGGTGTGAATATCGAATCCACAGTGACCCCCTGCCATGAAACTAATTACTTCTCTCGCATTCATCTCATAACTTATTATTACTGTGATCACCTCTGCACCTCCACCACCTAATTACATCCCTGACTAATTCAACAGTCACCCCAATGACCTCTGCAAAATCTTCTTGATAAAACAGGGTTTTTTTCAGTATTGAAAGGAGAAAATAAAGAAAACACACAAACACACTTCAGTCTGAGTGAGAGGTAGACGTAAGAGAAATCCATTTGTTTAATTGGTTTTCCTCGACACGATTCGGCTCTTGCTCCGTTTCTAGATTTGGCCTCGTCAATATTTTTTTGGGAAATAATTATCCTCTGTTCCTAAAAAAAACAAAAACAGAGTAAAAGCTATTACCTGCGACACTCTCGGTCCTTTTTAAAATTTGCACTATGGAAAAATCGAGTTGGAAATCTCACGCTCGGATGAAAACGACGTCTTAGTTTGTAAACCCTCGCCCCTACAGCGTTGTGTATCTTTCACGGGGTGCACTTTTATACTCCATTTACCTTGACCATGAATTAAAGTTGGCCCATGAATAGCAGAAAATGAACCCCGTGTTGTTCTATTACTCTATGAGAAAGTGCGAATGCTGGGTGCGAGCGAGGTGTAAATCACAGCTATGAGCTCTGAGTAACACGTAATAAGATTATTATGTAAATATGTTGAGTGTAAACACCCCCCCCCCTCATGGATGAAACAGCTGTTATGAAACACCGTCTTCAGCATCATATCTCGTCTATCTATTAATGGGTTTAAAGCTCTGAAAGGACGTCTTCGAAACCATTTCAGCTCAACCGTGTAGTCTTTACCAAAAGCACAAAATAAGTTTGCTTTCATGGAATGATACACACTACATGGACAAAAGTTTGTGGACACCTGAGCAGAATATTGGTACAGTGTGGTTATTTACATTTATAGCATTTGGCGGATGTCCATATTCAGAGCGACTTACATGTTACCTCATCCATACTGTACAGCTAAGCAGCTATGGAGTTAAGGGCCTTGCTCAGGGGTTTAGAAATGGGAGGTGGGTGTAGCTGGGATTTGAACTCATGACCTTTAGCTGCAAAGGCCAATGCCTTAACCACTAAGCTAGAGTACCACCTCTGTACCACCTTGAGATTTGTGCTTTTTCAGCCACAAGGGTGTAAATACTGATATCAGGTGAATAGATCTCTCCAGCTCATTTATTCATATTAAGTTTAAACAATGGCTGTTGTATAGCTGCTAGCATCCCAGTAGGGTGAAGACTTACACCTGCTTCCTCATGTTACTGCAAAAAAAGATAAAGAATCAAGGTGCTGGACTCACACACACACACACACACACACACACACACACACACACACACACACAGACACACACACACACACACACACACACACACACACAAACATACCAAGGTCGGAAAAGAACTTGACCCAGAGGAAAGATATTATCTCTTGAATTTCATAGAACAGGAATGAGGCCCAAACCCATATTATATAAAAACACTGGAGAATTATTTAACACTATATGAGAAAGATTGCAAGTAGGAAAAAGCCTAGAGGGGCTTATAAGCCTTTAAGAACCTCTTTAGATAATGGATACACCAAGTTTATTCATTGAATAATCCTCATGGAGGCATCCATGTTAAATAGAGCCATCAGGCTAAACCACTATACGAATGATGTCTTCAGCAGGACATACGGTAGTCATGTTCTGTAATTACAGTGTTTGTTGTTTCAGGATCTACATAGACATTCAGAGATCATCTTATACAACAGTTTTGCATTTAAGCACCTCAACTGAACACTGAACACGCTCAACAATGATGGAACTGTATTGAATGGATATTCGGTGCCACCCAGACAAGGATGAGTTTCCTTTTGAGTCTGGATCCTCGCAAGTATTTTTCTTGCCACAGTCACCACTGGCTGGCTCATTATGGATATACTTTTTACAATTATAAGAACAAACTTATAGGCACTGAACTTAGACACTCTTTTATACACATTTACGCCATTTAGCAGATGCCCTTATCCAGAACAACTTACAACTTAGCAAGAGATGGTTAAGGGCCTTGCTCAAGGGCCCAGCAGTGGCAGCTTGGTGGTGGTGGGATTTGAACCTGTAACCTTCTGATCTAAAGTCCAATGTCTTAACCACTGAGCTAAAACCTCCACTACCACGTTTATAACTGTTTTACCTTTGTAAAGCTGCTTTGAGACCATGTCAATTGCTATATAAATAAAAAGAACCAAATTGAATTATGACTAATACAGTCTTCTTTAAAGACCGACTGTTTAGTCAAGAAGCCAGCATTGGGTCACAAAGAATGTAAAGAAAATCACCAGCTTCCTCAGCTGAGTGTAAAACAAAGGCAAGATTATATGATTGGCAGGCGAGTAAATAATAAAAAAATAAAACTTCCACCCAGAGAACACAAATTATTAAGCTCTCCTTGTCACAGAAGCCTGTGGCGTCATATATATTCAACCTCATAATTTTCCTACTAAACCGAACTCTGTGCTACTCGGGAGAAATTACCAGGAAATATAATACACTGAATTCTGAACTGTTAACTATTAAATCCAGCTTCACACCCCAAGCGTTGTGGGTTTAACAATGCCGTCTACTGGGAACTTCCATTCAGGCCCAGCGTGTAAGCACACAATTAGACATGAGTACTAGTTCGAGTCTTTCGGTCCTGCAGGAGAGGTAGTGTGTGTGTGCCTGTGAAATGTAGCACAAGGTGATTTTCTGTCATGGTAATGGAGTGTTAAGCTGCTGTTAAGCGAAGAAAGGTAATTGTTCTGGCCTGAGATATCCTTTTCAAGAAAGCACGGTATGCTTTTGTACCTTGAGAACAGTCCTTGGGCGATTCATTCTTTTATATACATCAGTATAACATACATAATAGAATAAACAGCAGGGACTCCACTTGTAAGGAGCTCCTGTACATTTACAATCAATGAAGCTACTGTTAAACAAGCCGCATTAACGCTGCAGTTAGCTGAAAGCACACGGCTTGCTATATGCTACACAGGCTGCGTTTACATTGCTGTCCTTGATACACACCTCTTTGATTTTTTTTGTCCTGTATCTTTACATATATCCTTGATCAGATCCATGCATGATTCCCATTTACACAATTGTACTCAGCTGAAAAGAAAAAAACAGCTGTGGATGAAGAAATGTTGACCAATTCTCTTGTTTCCACACCCATTGTGGCCTTTTGCCTCTTTCTGTGTTGCTATCGTGTATTTTTCTGAACAAAAGTATCAAGCTATTTATTTACACAAGAGAAGAACAGAGTATTGATATACTGTAGGTGAACAACAGGGTTAACGTCAGAGCTCTATAGCAGGCCACTCAAGATTTATCCTATAGGTATAAACTAGTGAGTGATATTGGATAAAAAGCATAATGTCTGAACATCTCTATTGCATAGACAGACATTAAAATGCAATATAATTTTGTTCGTGACCTTGCAAAAGACCTTGTGTAGATCTTATTGTCAAAGAAATGCGTTACATTCACAGTGTGAATAATTCCAGTGTGGAAATTAAAATGGGAAGGGAGATTTGCACTTAAGTTCACTAAATAAGTTATCACAACACTGTTTTATGTTCTTTGCAGTGTTCATTTATCAAAATGTTAATAATCCTATTAACTTAATAACACAATATACACAGATCAGGTGTAACATTATGACCGGTGAAGTGAATAAGACTGACTATCTCTTCATCATGGCACCTGTTTGTGCGTGGAATATATTGTATTATGCAGAAAGTGAACATTTTGTCCTCAAAGTTGATGTTAGAAGCAGGAAATATGGGCGAGCGTAAGCATTTGAGCAAGTTTGACAAATACTGATGTCTAGACGACTGGGTCAGAGCATCTCCAAAACTGCAGCTTTTGTGGGATGTTCCTGGTGTGCAGTGGTCAGAATCTAAAAAAAGTGCTCCAAGGAAGGAACAGTGGTGAACAGGCGACAGGGTCGTGGGTGGCCGAGGCTCATTGAGGCACGTGTGGAGCAAAGGCTGGTCTGTGTGGTCCGATCCATCAGACGAGCTCCTGTAGCTCAAACTGCTGAAGAAGTTCATCCAGTTAATGTTCGACAGGTCAGAACTGTTTTGCCAGCAAAAGGGGGACAAACGCAATATTAGCAGGTGGTCATACGCCTGATAAGTGTGAGCGCTACAGTAATGTTAAAACGTCCATAACAAGCATGTAAAAAACTTGAACTAAATCATTAATATTTTATTTCTATTTGAGCTGTACATAAATTTATCACTGGTAATGTACTTCATGTGCCAGAGAACTTTACAACATCTACGTCTAGCTGTAGATGTTTTGATGTTGTAGCAATTCAAATGAAGGGAAATTTAAGTGAAGGTTAGAAAAAAAAGAAATAAATCAAGAGGGTAATCCAGGATCAGCTCGACAAACAACAATAAACTAGGCAAGGAAAGAACAAGAAACCGAAACGAGATCAAAAACCGGAACACGCGAGAAACATAAGGTTTGGTAATCGCTAGTAAACATGTTACTTTGTGACGTACACACAGATACGAAGAAGGATTTAAACACACAATAAGCAAAGGGTAAACTCAAAACAGCAGAAAATCACAAGAAAAGGTATAGATGTAACATGAATCAAATCAAGACGCATGGAACAATAGAAATGCAGACATGTGCTGCTAGCTGACATGTAGCATTTAATCTCTGTCAATGCTAATACAGTTGTAGGCTGTGCATTTCACTCCTCTGCCTGCAGTGGTGTCCTACCTGAATCAATCCACCTCTTTATACCATCACTATGACACAACTGCTATAGAAACCATCAATGTTATAGAGAAAGACAGTATAACAGAGTGCTGCATCACAGACAGAAATCTCATACGGCGAGAATGAATGTCAATGTTAAGGCTAGAAACGCAATAAACACAATTAATCAGTGAAAGTCTCCTTTCACTGTAGCCACAGCTGCACTGCCCACATGCATAATCTCTAGCAGAAGCTTTGATGTTAACCTTATGAAATGACCTTGGGTTTTCTGGAAATGAAGGGGAATTGTGTGTTTTTGTGCAAATTTTACCAGAAAGAAAACGTCCATTAAACGATTTTGAGCGGTTTTGACCGTCCTTTCCTCATGATATCCAGCTTTTTCTTGAAAAGTCAATTTTGAACACATCCTTAAGTGTATCTGTGACCAGATAATTTTTCTCTTCTGTCAGCCATTTAGGAATTAACAAACAGCTATTAAACCCACACAAATATATTTGAGCTTGTGCAGTTTGCTTCAGATTGCGAGGGTTACAAGCTCTGACTAGCATGCTCTCTGACTATCCAATCAAGGGACCTGAAATGCCAATGTGTTTAGAGGTCTAAATGTGTAAAGTCAGCGGATACTTTTGTCCCCGGAAACAAGCGAAGGCTAAAATCTGATTGAATAGAAACTGAAACCAAGATGCACAAACTCAAGAGAAATGCTATGAAATTATGACAACAAACTATTGGGAATAATTAAATACATATTCATGGAGAAGAAAATATTAAAACATAAGTCAATGATTCTGATTTTAGCCCAGCAGAGAAGGACTTTCTGGCCCTGATGGCCTGCTACTGTATGTTGATACTCTACAACCACAAAATTGAGTGAAATTGAATGAGATAAAAAAAAAAAAAAAAAAAAAAAAAACCCTTAAAAATTTAACATAAAATAGCACAAATAAATGCAGGTAGATTTTTTTTCTGCGATGTTAAACTATACAATCTAATCATGTTGGCAGTGACAACAACCCATGCAATTGTATATGTTTTTATAAAACAGCTTTAATCGAAGCTTTCTGATTATATTTTTTATGTATTTTTTCTAGGCTTTTCTTTTATCTTGTATCCTATGAAGAGGTCATGCTGTGACCCATCGACTTATTATCAGTCATAAATCAAGTTTACCAGAATTAAAGCAGGAAAAACGTGAACATTTTTTACACTGGGTTTGCGTTTTCCAATGCATCTATGAATAGAAATGAAAATATAGTGGTACCTGTGCCACACATCATTGTAAGAATGAACAAAGGGTAGTTGGAGAGGATTTAAAGCAGATAAAGCAGCTCTACCAAGCATTTAGAAACAACATTTAATCAGACATTGTATCTGAATTGCATAATGAATATAATCAATATATTGCCCTTAGAAATACTACACCATGCCCTGAAGGGACAGAAACATGTAAAAAGATTGTCCATGAGTGTCCTTGAGCTGCCATCGAGCTGTCCAGTGTGTGGAAAACATCAGAGGTGCAAGCAGATCAAGTAATTACTAGATTACACTTTTTTCAGGACATATTTACATTTGAAGTGTTCTTATGTCACAAATTGCATTTAAATAATTTTTCTCCTGTAACCAACATGTTTATCAGCTGCCTGCATTACTTGCGGGAAGGAAATTACAGGGGGCTATTTCCGGTTTCTTACCGGTCATAGTGCTACTGTAATCAAGCTTTTTGGAGGACATTCGCTACAGAGATAGTGTTTGTTTCTTTCATTGTGTGGAGCAGTGAGTGAAGTGGGAGGTGCTAATCAATCATACAAATCAATCAACCCTAGCACATAAAACATCTCATTAACAAGATCAGACTTTTTTCTCTTTTTAGTTTGTACCACCCACCACAAATCGCTACGTTCGAATGAATTACAGCCACGGGTCAATTGCACAGCAAACAGGATTAAAAGTACAACTGTCAATAACCACACATCAAAAACCCAAACTGGGAACCTGAAAATATGGACTTGTGCAAGCAAAACTCAAACAACCTGGTCACAGTTGCTTTAAATAGACAAAATATCCAACGGTTAACAAGCTACAGGTGTCACCAATCAACTACCAAGAACAGGAAGCGTGCCCTTATAAGAAATATGGAACGCCTAAAGGGACAAACAGGGTACAAAGTACGTAAATTGAGGATCACAGATTGGACAAAAATCAGTGTAAACCTTAAATCAGCAATGAAATGACTCTAATTTTTCGCACAGTGTTGAATGTTGACATCTCAGTTCTGATTGGTCAGAAAGTGTTGATTAATTTTCTATAACAGCAGCTCTGATAGGAAGCTACAAGGCAATTGTTTTGTAGTACCAACCTAAACAGGCACTCTTACACCAAAAAAACGTCCTGACGACGATATGCTTTTAGTGAGGAAGTGTTCGTTTAGCATTTTGAGAAGAAGTCAAGATATTTATTTGTCACAAACACCGTTATACGCAGAATATAACTTGTAAATGCAAACCTGATCGGACGTTTAGAAATTTGTGCATTAGATAAAAGGAACTATAAAATAAGTGAAAATATGAGAAAATGTAACAAAATAAGAAGATCTAAAATAATATATTAGATAATGATAGACATTTTTTTTAATATATATTGCAAATATATTTAGATGTGCAAAAGGTCAGAACAAAATGTAGTGAGGTGTCACAAACCAAAAACAATAAAAGTAACTATTTAAGGTGCTGTTTGAAAATGCAAAATATACACAAGTATGACTCGTGTTCAAAGTCTCCTGATCGGTTTATCACTGCTGATAAGAACAAAAACTTGTATTGTGGATACTTTCATAACATTAAATGTGTTTGTGTCTAGTCTGCGAAGTCTCTCATGTTCCAGGTTTTTTTTTTTTTTTTTTTTTTTATCTTGTTTGGTTTCTCATTTCTGGGCTTTGCCCAGTTTCTGATGTTTGCCAATCGCATAACCATAGCCTGTCCCATGTGTTTGATTCGGTCTGCCATTTTGGATTTGACTGTGAATTCTATAAATAACCCAGCACTTGCCTCTGTCGTTACGATTGTGAGTACTAGCATTACACGACAGGAAGGAAACAACTGCTTATTGCTGCTAATGAAAACGGAAGCTTGTCTTTAATTGAAAAAAAAAAACGAAGGAAACAAAACCAGAAGCAACAATGCTTACAACCGATTGAATAAATTCTCTTTAGTTCAACAGAAAGACAAATTTTCCTGTACATCCTTGTGGAGAAGACTTGAGTGAAGGATATAATGAAAATGTGAAATACGTCTCCTCATAGCTCATATCATGAAATTTTAAAAGAAAAAGCCCAAAGCCATTTGGAATCGTGTTTAATAACGACTTATTACTACATTTATTAGATGGGGAGAGGCGGAGAGAAAGAACGGCGCCGAAAGAAGACAGAAACGACTACATTTGCTCTCGTGTTATGATTCAGAATTTTTTAGAACCAGTGAAGCTGATGTGAAGGAGACTTTGCTTGCTGAGACATGTCTCTCTTGTAACTCTTTGTGCAGGTTATGAATGTGAATGCAGGCTGTATTAATGTAATGCGCGGTTGCTATAATTACTCGCATGACTCGAGACGAGATGAATCACATCCCATTCTCGGAGTGGCTACTTAATGGAAAATGTGCTTGTATAGGGCGGAAATGTGCTCGTATGAAGGGAAGAAACCCAGATGCAGGACTGATCATACATACAGATTGTTGGAATATGCCACATGATCTTTATGAGAATTGGCTTATTTATTCATAAACATGGAATAGCTGGTCTGGTGTTAAGATGCGAAGGCATGTACAGTAGGATGTTAGAGAGAAGTTTCTGCCGATTTTACGGAGAACTGATAGCATCCTTGCTAGCCGGCAATGCACAGACACGCAGTTCCATGCTGAACAAGTTATTTCATTCTTTTTTTTTTATTATTTATTTATCAAATTTTATTCCATTTGGATTTTTACACTTGTTTATACAGGAGAAAATCCTGCTTCTACTGAGAGCCGTGGCTTTCCCCAGGCTAAGCGCGAGCTAGATAAAAGTAGGCGTGGAGACATAATTCGATTAAATCCAGACAAATAAAAATGTCATGAGACTGTCAGATGTAACCAGAGCACTATACAGTGGTATGGCTGTTTATTAAACGTGATAAATTAAAAAAACTATGCTGTATTCAATCATCTGGCCGTCATTGTAACATGTGGCTGTAATAATGTAGTTATGATTGATGTTCAAAAGGTTTATATATATATATATATATATATATATATATATATATATATATATATATATATATATATATATATATATATATATATATATATATATATAAACAGTAGCTCTGACAATAGTTGAAGGCAAATAATTTACATTTATAATATTTGGCAGATACCCTTCTGCATTACAACTTACAATTATCTCATTTGTACAACTGAGCAGTTCAGGGTTAAGGGCCTTGCAGAAGGGGCCTGTAGTGACAGCTAATAAGAAGGCCAAAGTCCTAACCATTAAGCAACCCCTTCCCTCGCAGGTTTATACTAATAAGCCCAAGCTAATAGGCTACTGTTTCTATAGTAACAGCTCAATCACACTGCATAATCTAAGAGGCTAATCATAAGGACAGGTAGAGTAGAAATCCTCATTGTTCATTAGTAAAAATGTTTATTTAGCATTTGTGGAGCAGTTTTCCAACTTGGGAAAGACTACAGGACAACTTTGCCTGGTTTCCCAGTGCCATGACAAGCTGCTTTTATTTGTCTTATTCACTTCAAGAGAGTGTGGGAATTAAGGTTTAGATCTACTATAACAAATGATTTATGGATGTTTTATGCCATTAATTGTAAATATAAATGGTTTCAAAAAACTATGATATTTTTCTTTGTTGAAAAATGAATTGCCTGCAAAAACATAAAAACACCTAGTCTTTTATTGTTTTAAAGAGACATGCATGTTCCATTTTCAATAGTTTTCAAGAGGCATGGCAAAGTATTTCGGTTTACTGTTTTGCAAAAAACAACTGTCCAGGTGAAGATATGCTGTATGCAGTTGCATTCATTTGGAAATGTAATGCCATAATTTTCCACACTTAAACTAAGAAACACAAACCTCTTCAGGAACTTGAGCTGCATTAACAACGCTTTGGGAACACTTCCACTTTGGCCATGCTCTGAATCACGCCTGTAATCAATCCAATGGGAAGCGTGGCGTCAACGGTCTTCAGACCTAGAGTGTTGCTATATTCCAATATAGTTGGAAAAAAAGAGTTATATAGCTGAAAGACTGTGGTTATGAGACGATCCCCCAGGTTGAAGAGACATTGGCTAGTTATCTCTCCTCGGGTGCTGCGTCGTCCCTAAAAAAAACCACGTTGCCCACCAAGCCCCTTAAAACTTCCTCAGCACTGGAAGCAAAGGCTTATGCCTCAACAGGTTAAGCCGCAGGCTGTTTGCACACCATGGTGGTGCTGCAAGCCTATCAAGCTGACCTGCTGCGAGAGTTAGACATGGGGATATCTCAGGCAGCCAAAAAGTCTGGGAGCTCTGTCATGCATTTAGCTTTTAGGGCTACAAAAAAGACAGCTGGGGCCCTTGGCTAGTCCATGGCCACTCTGGTGTCTACAGAAAGGCACCTATGGCTCACCCTGTGGGATCTTTTTTGGCAGGCATATGGCCTCCTTGCTGGACACCCCTCTAGTGCCGACTGGCCTAAAAAAAAAAAAAAATGTAAATACGGTCATCGACAGATTCCAGGAGGCCAAAAAGCAGTCGGTGGTCTTGAACGTCGCTCTCATGAGACTGAGATAAATGAGACGGCGCAGCCCCAATCTCAACCCAGCACCCCTAGGCAGTGAGAGGTTCAGAGACAAAGCATCACCACTCGCACTCCCCCTGTTTGGAAACCTGGCGACACCAAAAATAAATAAATTCCTGAAGGATCACTCTGCACCTCATAATACAGTGCCCTTCCGGGCCCTGCGACCTCAGAGAGTTAGTCTGTTAACCCTGCTAAATACAGTGCTTCAGGGCACAGCAAGCTCTTGCGATTGCTCTCCTCGAGTTCCGAGCTGCACCAGCATGTAGCTCTGGCTCTAGGTACACAAGAGGTCAGTCTTGAGAGACTGATTCCCTTAAGAGACTACCCAGCAGCCTGGGAGGTTTTGCCAGATGTGTCTCATTGGGTCCTGTGTACTGACAGAGGCTATACGATTCAGTTTGGGTCTCGTCCGCCCCAGTTCAACGGGGTGTGCCTCACCCAGGTGGGGCCCGAGGCTCTGGTCATGGAACAAGACTCTTCTGAGGAAGAGGTGGTCCCTCCAATGGACAGAGAGTCCAGGTTCTACAGCCCAAAAAGGACAATGGGGTTTCTTCTTATTCTTGATCTACATCAGCCAAACCGCTCACATTTTGAGTCTTTAAGGTTCAAGATACTGACTCAATGCGATGTGGACAATGCAAAGTGTGGACAACGCGGAAGTGTTCTCAAAGCATTGGTGACGCAGCATCTCGTTCCCATCTCGGAACCATGGTTACATACGTAACCTGAAAACGTTCCAGCATAACAATACCCCTGTGCACAAAGCCAACTCCATGAAGATATGCTTTGCATGGGTTGTAGTGAAATGGCCTTTATAGCTCTAACCTCAACCCTAATGAACACCTTTGGGGTAAATTGTAATGCTGACTCCTTACCCTACCTCAGTACCTGTCTTTATTACCCTTGTGGCTGAATGAGCAAAATTCTCTATAGCCACGCTCTAAAATTTTGTGAAACATCTTTCCAGAAGAGCGGAGGTCATTATAATCACAAATGAAAACTAAATGTGGAATGGGAGGTTTTAAACACCTTTGTATTTAAAAAAGAAAAAGAATACAACTATAAAGGATGTGCAGTTGATGGAAAAGTCAACCGCAACACATGTCTGGATTCATTACACTATCTGGTTGTTGGTAAAACAACAATAATTTCTCACATAACTCAGATTGCCCTCAAATAAACAGAAAACTTTCAACAAACTCTGACATTATTTTAAAAAAGAATGGTCTCCTTAAAGTATTATCTGCATGAGACATCTGGGAATGTGAATAAGGAGGTATTGAAGACATCCACCTTCACCCTTTAGCCTTCTATTATTTTACAGATCAAAGCCTTTTGCTTATAGCTGAGCTCAAGCACAAGTCTGGTAATAATTATACAAAAGGAACAAAAGGAAAAACTGGGAGAAAAATGAGCTTTGAGCTTCTGAAACAGAAAAGCTATCGTAGTCAATTCACACACACGCACACACACACTGAATTATATATATATATATATATATATATATATATATATATATATATATATATATATATATATATATATATATATACACAGTATATCCAAAGAAAAACCAATGTCTTCTAAGAACATGATTGTCACCATCTCTTTATTGTTAGAAACTGAGTCAGTGCAGATCTGCCCAATCCATAACAACGAGCTTCTCCTTCAGCTCTGGAGGTTCAAGATGATGCCACGTTCTCAAGCACATCAGCGCATTACTATTCAGATCACCGGGGGGGATAGAAATACGAAATGATTCCTCCCTGAAGGAAGTTCTCCTTCCATTAATACAGCCGAGAGCATGAGTATTCGCTCCACTTCGCCTCATTAAGACATCGCTGTCAGCGGGCCGTTTCGCGTCCAGTCCTCCACTCGTTCCTTTAATAGCAGTGTGGACTTAATGGCAGCGTGGGCCCTGTTATGTGGCACATCAGCGAGCAGACAGTGTGTATGCCTTGCATCGTTCTTAACCAACATGAAAATGGATTTTCCAGGCCTGTAATGGGATGAGCAATACCAGGGCACTAATCTCGAACAATACGGCAGACGTATTTCTTCAATTAATGCACCTGAGGTATTAAAAGGCCATTGGATGAGACACACAGGAGGCTGGTGTATAGTTTTCATCCTGAGTTTTAATCAGGTAGATGCAAGATGTTGATGCAACATCATTATCGGATCCAGGGCCACTTACTAATGCTTTTTAAAGGGGATTTGTCTGAGATTCAACAACAAGGGTGTTAGTAAAGTCAGTTACTGATGCAGGTAAGGTGTAGAGGCCAGGGGTGCAGTCAGTGTGAACAATTTATCTCAATAGGGTTGAGGACAGAGCTCTATAGCAGGCCAGTCATCTTCCGTACCAACCCATGTAAAACATATCTTTATGGAGCTGGCTTTGTGCACAGTTAAATTGTCATTCTAAAACAGGTTTGGGTCTTGTAGTTCAATTCAAGGCCAATTTAATCCTACCACATCCAAAAGCAACCAATAAAATGGTGTGCCTCCAACTTTGTGGTAATAGTTTTGGGAAAAGCCACATATGGCTGGAAAAGTCTTATGCTCTGGTGCTTTGGTAGTGAAGATCAGAGACTCCACCCAAAGGAATTAAACAAACATTTGTTAATTGAAGACTATTGGAGGTCCCAGTGGCCAAGTTTTTCCTATAGAAACATTTATGTGTGCATTAATAACAAATGAGCATGAGCAGTATGTAATAGTTGATTCATGGCTTATTGCGCATATGATTTTGATGCACAGTGCCGAAGGCAAAGAACCACAAGGCACATAGCTGCTTTTGTTTAAATACTTCCCATTTAAGACGTTTTCACGTTTATGACGTTTTTTATCCTTGGACCATTAATTAACATTTTCAAGTTGTTTACAATGGCTGTCTGTGGAAATGCAAAATTTGGGGTCACTTTAAGATCAGTTTATGTTCTTTTCCTTCTATATCATTATATAGAACACCAGAGTGATATACTTTGCTTGTGGGCAAGGTCAACAGCTCTATGTTTATCTTTACTCTGGTGATATCCAGTCTTTGATTAGAGCCCATTCACTTTCCAAGTAAAGGGTGAATGAAATAGTCCATTTCATTGGGTCTGCTGAGACTCTAAGGGCTCCTGTTCTTTTTTCTTCCTTTCTCCTGTTTTTAACGACTGCCTATTCAATGCTTCTAGAACCACAGTCTATGTCTCCCTTATGTAGTTGAATACAGAACAAAACAGCACATTCTAATGTAGACTGATGCTCTCATCTGCAGTAAAGTACTGTATCCTGCTAAAGATACTTCCAAGTCTCCTGGTCTGCTTTACAAACTCCCAACATGTCTCATTCTTAATGTAATTCAGTATAATTAAATGTATCATTATTTGTGGAGCACTTGGGCAATGTCCCAAAGCAGCTTTACAGAAATAAAGAGCTTATAAAATTAAAATGTATGTTTAGTGCCTAATACTTTGTTTTTTATAATTGTAAGGTTGTCCCTAACGAGCGAGCCAGTGGAAACTGCAGCAAGGAAAAACTCCCTGAGATGTTATGAGGAAGAAACCTAGTGAGAAACCAGACTCTAAAGAGAACCGGTCCTCATCTTGGTGTCACCGAATGTCAAGTCATTACATCATTGTCAAGGTGGAAAACTGTTCATGCACACTGCAGCCCTTAACCACTGTAGCATTGTAGTAAGAGAGGTGGTAGCTAAAAGCACTGGAATTTGGATCTAAAGGTCATGAGTTAGAAACCCAGACCACACCAAGCTGCTATTTCTTGGCTCCTGAGCAAGGCCCTTAACCTGCTCTGGATAAAGTAAAATGTAAATGTAGTAGACTGTTGGTATTAATTACAGTATAAATCCACCCTTAAAGTTCCTGAGTTTCTCAGTAGCTTAATGATGATGGATCTTTAGGCTGTTATCAATGAAACTGTTACTGTATGTATACTATAGTTGAATTTGCTGGCAGGACGTTATTTTAAAATTGACCACAACTTCCTGTTGAATGCACAGCCAATAATAATCAGTCAAAGTGATTTCCTTTACAGAAAATCTATCATCAGGAAAAAAATCAATCAATACCTCCTGGGAAATCTGACTTCAGTCATCTGTACTGTGGTGTGTCATTTTACTGTACCATGTGTACAGTTTCTGACAAATCATACTGTCCACAAGCAGTTCCAGATCTCAGGCATTAGAAGCAGAACATGGGTTTGTTACTGTCACTCACTTCCCATAAAGCCTTGTTCGGAGCTGTCTAAGTGCGATCAACACGGATACCGGGCCGAGCGCTGCAATCGATCCTCAGCAAGCCAAGTAGAAAAACATGTCTGACAAGTGTGAGTTACTCGCCTTCTCTGCCTGAGAGCAGCTCACGTTCTCACATTCTGTCAGCCTCTCTCATCCTCACTCTCTCTTCCTTTCTATCTCTCTCCCCCGATCTTTCCTGATCACTATCAGCTCTCACATCTTCTTCTCTCCTCTCCTCGCTATCGCACATATCGTTCCCCGACTTCCCCTTTGGTCTCGTTTCCTCTCTATCACTCTGCTTTCCATAAAGTCCTCCTTGCAATCTCGCTATCGCACGTCTCTCCTCATCAGCAGGTTAAAGGAATACAACAACCTTTTCTAATCTTATCTCTGTCAAGTGGATCTCTAGTGTGTGTGTGTGCGTGTGTCTATGTGAGATAACCACGGACAAAAACATCTCACACATTTCCCTGCACGAGAAGACAAAACTAAAGCAGTTCTAAAAGTAATCTAGGAGAAGTTGTTGAATTCTTGGTGAGGAGGCATCGATTCGTTTTCTTTAACAGCAGCTTTGACAGTAGTTACGATTCATTACACCCTGTCTAATGTGTTAATGAGTTTCTATAGCAACGACAAGGCCTTGCATCTAATTCTCATAATTATGAGTTATTACTATCATAAATAATCATGAATCATTAAAACTATGAAGTCTGGTTTTTGGAGATGTTTATGCAGCATTTGGGGGAAGGAGTCTCCAGTATCAGCGCTTTGCTTTGACCAGTGCTGTAAAGCCTGGAATGATGGTTTATAGCCTTTATGATGTAACCAATAATGGAAAAGTGATTAGTAGACATTCCACAATATTAAACAGAAAAAAAATTTTAAAAAATGATGAAAAAAAAAATCTAAATTGGAAAACTGCCATCTCTGTATATGCTTTACATTTCCAGCTTTATTGCTTAATTTTTACACACACTACTGCACAATATATCACAAATGTCATATATAAAGCGGATATAAAAGTCTTTAGACAAGTTTACAGACAAGACAGTAAAATACATTATTGTCAAAGACAGACTTCAGCGGATTTTTATCGAAATAAATAACAAACTAATTTTATTTGTCACTTACAGATTCATACTGAGTACAACATGTACTGAAATGCTTTGTACACAACTACATGGCAATAAAAATAGAAATCAAATATAAAAAAGTAAATGAATAAAAATAGAAATATAGAGTATAAAAGTATAAAGTATAACTGTATGTATGAAAATAGGAATTAAAAAAATAAAATTTTATATATATATATATATATATATATATATATATATATATATATATATATATATATATATATATACATACACACAGTATATAGTGATTAGATAGATCTTATAGAAATGTATAGATTTTCTTATTGAAATATTGCTAAAATTAGAAATATGATGGCATTATATAATGCAGAAAAAATAGTTCATGCTTTTGTTACATCTAAATTAGACTGCTGTAATGTTTAAATGTCTGGGTGTGTAGAAAACATGACCACATTACCCCTGTTTTAATCAGTCTACACTGCACCCAATTAAATCCTGAATTTATTATAAAATACTACTACTGAAGTATAAAGCACTTAACAGTCTGGCACGGCAGTATCTGAGTGAACTTTTGTACCATTTTGATCCCCCACGCCTACATAGATCAAAAGGTGCAGGCTATTTGTTGGTAGCTTCCTGTGTTTGACTTGTTTGCCGCGAGTTACGTGTTTGTATCTCTCTCGGCGTTTTTCAAACAAACTTTGCTATCTATCCACCCGTTTTTCCTCTTTTAATAATCCTTAATTGTTTTTGTCTTCCTGACTTGTGCCTGTAGTTAGTTAACTCGACTATAACTAGTGTTGTTTATATTTATTTTCTCTCACTCACATCTCTGTATAATAAATCTGTTCGTGACGATAAGCACTATGCCGGTTGTTTGTCTGCATTCGAGCACAGGTGAGGACTCGTTCGAGTTGCAAACGGTGGCGTTGGAGATGGAGGCATTGGAGAAACAGATTCGCGAGCTGCATGTAAAGCATGACCGGCTGCGAGAGCGGAAAGCGGCGCTGGAAACATCCCGGGCGGACGCGCACTCATCCCAGGTAAACTCCCGGGTTGAACCTAACGCTCCCAGCACATCAACTCCGCGTGCTTCTATGCCCAGGCCCAGCGCACCTACAACTCCGGCACCGGTGCAACATGGACCCTGGATGCGGCCGCGGCGGAAGAGACAAGCCAAGCCCCGATCGAGGACGTCTCCACCTCCACCACCGGCCTTCGAGATCTCGACCGAGAACCGCTTCGTCCCCCTCCGTGAGACGGAACGCGACACTGTTATTCTCGGAGATTCCATCGTCCGGCATGTCCGCGCTACCCGAGCTAAAGGTAAGGTGCACACTCGCTTTTTTTTCTGGTGCTCGTGTTCTGGATGTCGCTGCGCAGGTACCCGCGATCCTGAACGAGAACTTCGGAGCGGTTGTTCTCCATGCCGGAGCAAACGACACCAGGCTGCGGCAAACAGAGATCTTAAAGAGGGACTTCAGGATCCTGGTGGAGACGGTACGCAGCACATCACCCACAACAAGGATCATTGTGTCAGGACCTCTTCCCACTTACCAGCGAGGGGCTGAGAAGTTTAGTAGACTTTTAGCTCTAAATGAATGGTTACAGTCATGGTGTCGAGAACATAAACTTCTCTTTGTTAATAACTGGAACTGTTTCTGGGAGCGTCCTAGGTTCTTCCGCCCTGATGGCCTGCACCCCAGCAGAGTTGGAGCAGCAGTGCTATCAGATAACATCTCTAGGATACTTCACACCATCTGACTGGTAAGACATCAAGAAATCTTCAACTATAAGAACACACATACTACAGACCAAATAGTTACAAGTTCACACACAGCCCAGTTTATAGAAACCGTATCTATTCCTCGGGTAGTAAAACCAAGAATTAAATACACAAGATCCAGAAATAATCTTATTGCAGTTAAAACTTAAAAATGCTAGATAAACAAAAACAACAAAGTTCTAAAGTTCGGTCTTTTAAACATTAGATCACTTGCACCCAAAGCACTGATTGTAAATGAGATGATCACAGAGAATAATCTCGATGCACTCTGTCTCACTGAGACCTGGATTAAACCAGGTGATTATATGGGTCTAAACGAGTCTACACCGTCAGGATATGTTTATAAGCATGAGCCCCGTCAGACTGGTCGTGGGGGGGGTGTAGGAACCATTTATAGTGCTTCTCTTAATGTTAGTCAGAGATTAGGATTCAGCTTTAAATCATTTGAAGTGCTCGTTCTTAAAGTTGCACTTTCAGACATGCATAGAAAACTCGCTCTGGTCACCGTGTACAGACCCCCAGGACCCTACGCTGATTTTCTTCATGAGTTTGCTTGTTTTCTCTCAGACCTCCTGATCAGCTTTGATAAAGTGCTGCTTGTAGGAGATTTTAATATTCATGTAGATGATGAAAACGATGCCCTAGGATTATCATTTGTCGATTTACTAAACTCTTTTGGAGTTAAACAAAACGTCACCAGACCAACCCACCATTTTAACCACACACTAGACTTAATAATATCCTACGGAGCAGACGTCACTGATATAAATATTTTACCTCAGAATGATGACATCACAGACCATTATCTCCTACTGTACACACTACCGGTAGAGCAGATTAACCGTGTTTCACCACGTTATCGACTTGGTAGGACTATAATTCCAACCACTAAGGACAGATTCATAAATAACCTGCCTGATTTATCTCAGTTTCACATTAAACCCATAACTGCTGATCATCTTGATGAGATGGCGAACAACATAGACCTTATCCTCACTAGCACTTTAGACACTGTTGCCCCCATCCGGTTAAAAAAGGTTCGAGAACAAGCACCTGCACCTTGGTATAATAGTCATACACATGCCCTAAAGAGAACAACACGTAATCTGGAGAGAAAATGGAGGAAAACTAAATTGGAGGTATTTAGAATTGCGTATAAAGACAGTATGCTTAGCTACAGACAGGCGCTAAAAGCTGCTAGAGCTAAACACCTGAGCAAACTCATAGAAAATAACAAAAACAATCCCAGGTTCCTTTTCTGTACAGTAGCTAAATTAACTACAAATCAGGGATCTGAAAATTGTGTTCCATCACAGTTTAGTAGTGAAGACTTTATGAATTTCTTCACTGAAAAAATAGATAACATTAGAAAAACAATTGTGGCAGTTCAACCTCTGACAGCATCTCCCGACACAATCGTACTTACAACCCCACAACTACACTGTTTTACATGTATAGGACAGGAAGAGCTGTATGATGCTATTATGAAAGCTAAATCAACAACATGTCAGTTAGATCCAATTCCCACTAAACTACTGAAGGAAGTGTTATATACAGCTGGTGAGCCTCTTTTAAATATTATTAACTCCTCACTATCGTTAGGTCATGTCCCTAAATCCCTCAAGTTAGCAGTTATTAAGCCCCTCATTAAAAAACCTAATCTGGATCCAAACACGCTATCGAATTACAGACCAATTTCAAATCTCCTATTTATGTCTAAGATTTTAGAAAAGATTGTCGCTGCCCAGCAATGTAACCACTTGCAGGAGAACAATATCTTTGAAGAGTTTCAGTCAGGTTTTAGGCCCCATCATAGCACAGAAACTGCTCTAGTTAAAATCACTAATGACCTGTTTTTAGCTTCAGACCAAGGCTACATCTCCCTATTAGTTTTACTAGATCTTAGTGCTGCGTTCGACACTATAGATCATGATCTTCTCCTCGATCGCTTACAGAATTACATCGGTATTCAGGGACAGGCATTAAGCTGGTTTAAATCCTACCTGTCCAATTGTTACCATTTCGTAGATTTAAATGGAGAGCTATCCAGGATAATGCTAGTAAATTATGGCGTGCCACAAGGGTCAGTTCTAGGACCCCTGCTTTTCACAATATACATGCTTCCATTAGGAAATATTATTAGAAGGCATGGAATTAGCTTCCATTGTTATGCTGATGATACCCAGCTATATATTTCATCCAAACCAGGCGATACAGCTCAATTAGCTCGCATAACTGAGTGTGTTGAAGAAATAAGAGATTGGATGACCCATAACTTTCTGATATTAAATTCTGATAAAACGGAGATTTTGCTCATCGGCCCAAAAAATAGTACACAGAAGCTCCAGCATGTCAGCCTGCATTTAGACGGTTGTTCTGTAACTACTAGTTCAACGGTAAAAGACCTGGGAGTTATTTTAGACAGCAACATATCTTTTAATAATCACATCAATCAAGTTACAAAAACAGCCTTCTTTCACCTTAGAAATATTTCTAAGCTAAGAAATATGTTATCTATATCTGATGCAGAGAAGCTCGTCCATGCGTTTATGACCTCTAGAATAGACTACTGTAATGCATTACTAGGTGGATGTCCTGCATCATTAATAAACAAGCTTCAGTTAGTTCAGAATGCGGCAGCAAGAGTTCTTACTAGGTCAAGAAAATACGATCATATAACCCTAATCTTATCGTCCCTACATTGGCTTCCTATTAAGTTTCGAATAGACTACAAACTACTGCTACTCACTTATAAAGCACTAAATGGTTTGGCTCCCATGTATCTATCCAGTCTTTTAACACGCTACAATCCGTCACGCTCCCTGAGATCTCAAAACTCTGGGCTTCTAGTAGTTCCTAGAATAGCAAAGTCCACTAAAGGCGGTAGAGCATTTTCACATTTAGCTCCTAAACTCTGGAATAGTCTTCCTGACAGTGTTCGGGGTTCAGATACACTCTCCCAGTTTAAGTGTAGATTAAAAACATATCTTTTTAGCAAAGCCTACACATAACACACATCACACACATCACATCACAACCTTGTGCTCCAGAACATCTAATTCCATGCACATTATCAACTTGTGCTGTTAATATCATGAACAGCAGCTACGCTAATTCCTCTCCACTGCTTCTCTTTCTCTCCCCATCCCGAGGCATCCTGAGGTTTGGCCAGCTCCAGTCACCTCCCACCTCGTGAAGATTATGGACCTATGGATGATCATGGAGAAGTAGATGCCGAGTGTTTAAAGGCCCTGGCATGGAGAAGCTGATGCTGGATCTATGATGATCACAAATTGTTCTGTATTGTTGAAAGATTTATGACCAAACTCTTGATGTCACCCATATGAGGATGGGTTCCCCTTTGAGTCTGGTTCCTCTCAAGGTTTCTTCCTCATATCATCTAAGGGAGTTTTTCCTTGCCACTGTCTCCACGGCTTGCTCATCAGGGACAAACGCACACCATTCACCTTCACTGTTGTTTTCTGTAAAGCTGCTTTGAGACAATGTCTGTTGTGAAAAGCGCTATACAAATAAACTTGACTTGACTTGACTTGACTTGACCTCAAATAATATAGATTTTTCTCTTATAAAACCCCTCAGGTATGTAACAGCCTTCCAGTTAGTGTTCGGGACTCAGACACAGTGTTCAGTGTTCAAGTCGAGGCTGAAAACATATTTATTTAGTTAAAAATTTTATCAGCAGATTTTGCTTGGGTAAAGGAGCAGATCTGGAGGGAACGTGTATATAGAGTCCCTCATGTCTTTGTTACCTTCTGGTTCTCCCTTTAAGTTATGTTGCCATAGCGAGTCTTGCTGAAGTCCCCAACTGCACAGTGTCCTTAACTTTAATACAACAAAAAGGATACTTAATAATCCATATCTTCCTCTCCCTGTCACCCTTCCCCTCTCTCTCTCTCTCTCTCTCTCTCTCTCTCTCTCTCTCTCTCTCACTCTCTCTCTCTCTGTCAAGTTAAACATGATCCTGAGGTACCAGTGACCACTGTTCCTGCCCCTCTTCTCTTCTCAGACCTGCCTGCTTT
>NC_139594.1:4627630-4795130 GCF_946808225.1 Silurus aristotelis | reverse complement strand
TCTGACCACACAATGGAAACAATTTTCCACTTTGCCACAGACAATTTTCCATGCACAGAGAAAAAAAGAGAAAGCGGCATTTCGAAATGTTCCACTGTGAAATATGGGTTTATGAGATTTGGAAATCATTGCATTAATACACAGTGTTTTACTGATACACAGTAAAAACACGTTTACAGTTTAAATAAATTATTGTAACAGAACATCATTCACTGCCTGCGCATTAATAAACCCAGGATTAAAACTGAGGTTTAAAATGTGCAACCTCAGCTCTAATTCTCACAGCTCCTTCAGCCTTATCCAAAAGAAATGCCAACCAATCCGATTGTAGTATTCAACTATATTGTAATGTAAAGCTGTGTAAACATTTGTATACCTTATATAAAGTCTTTCATTCACTAGTGCCTCTTTCTTTCTCTCTCTCTCTCTCTCTCTCTCTCTCTCTCTCTCTCTCTCTCTCTCTCTCTCTCTCTCTTTCTCACTCTCTACCTTTCTCTCTGTCTATCTTAACCCTTATACATAAAAATAAATAAGCTTATCAATTTACTGGAAAAGTTAAAGCAATGTTGCAACGTGCTGACACTGGAGACTCCTTCCAACCTTCGTAAATGCTAAATAATCATTTTCTCACAGAAATCATCCCTATACAGATAACAACACACATCCCAGTAACATTATTGTATTAGAGCAAAGCTTACATGACTGTCCGAGCAGCTGTTCTAGACAATTCATCAACACCAGGGGTGAACTGACCATCTGGCACACAGGGCATTTTTCCACTGGGCCAAAGTACTTTTTTTGGGCTGATACATCTCATTTTGTTTTTGTCTGATCGTCCCATAAAAATCTTTTTAGCCCATTCTTTTTTCTCTGCTAAATTAGTTGATAGCGCAGTTTCGTATTTGTCAAAAATATTTTTTCCAGCCCATAAGACATTTAATCAGCAGCTCATTGGATCTTTTCTTAATTGACATTGGGCTGACCCACTCATATCTTTAAACAACTCCCTTTTGAGGCTCTGTGTGAGGGTGCGTATGTCAAAATATTCAGAGAGAGATGGAGAAGAAAGACAAGGGAGGTGCAGAGAAATTGCATGAAAAAAGAAAAAAAAAGAAAAAAAAAAGATGCTGCAAATCGTGTCAAAATAGCAGACATGTTTTCTGCCACAGCAGGACATTCATCAGCTGCCATGGGACGTTACCACGTCTGCTATTCTGACCACCGAGCTCTCCTCACACGTGAGTTTTTCACCGGAAACGACAAGATCTCGCTTCCACACCCGCACAACTCCAGATTTGACTCCTGCGCGCTTCGCCGTCTACGTGAAGATTCAGCTCAAAGGTCGCCGTTTTGACACCATTGTTGAGATCCGGTGTGAATTGCAGAAGGTGCTGGATATGTGTCGAAAAGAAGTCTTCCAGGACACATTCTCTAAAGTGACAGGAATGCGGGGAGAGCTGTAGTGCTATTTTGAAGGTGATCGAATGTAAACGTAGATAAATAAAGTACTTTGTTGAAAACAGAGCGAGAACAGAGTCTCAAACCTTTTAAATACCACCTCGTATTTTCTCTGTGGGACAAAATCTACTGAAATCCTCCACATATACAGATTAGACAGAGGTTAGCATGTTCGAATGTTTCTTTAAATATGCTGAGAAGTAACCTCTGATCTTCTTTTCCCTAGGTCTTCTTGATTTGGCACCCCTGCTGCTACAAAAATCTGGAAGGTTGATTTCTAAAAAATCTGCACAGATGCTGCACAGTGGGTCTGAGCGGCTGAGTGTGCGTTTGTATTGTTTCCCGGACTGAATTCAGCCCACATCGGTGGCGCAGCATATTGCGTCGTCCGTTTTTATTAATTCGTTTATAACGACGCACCATCCATTATGCTGATGTGTGTGTGTGTAACAATGACTGGAAGCTACCGCCGAGCTCATCGGTCTCGTCTTCAAAAAACCACGAAGCGTGCCATAATGTCTTTCGTTTGTATTCAGCAGTGTTAGCAGCACTGTTTCAAGACAATATTTACCCTTGTTCTATACCCCGGTCTCTCACGGGTCTCTCACGGGACTCGCTCAATCCCCAAGCCCATCCTTCACCTGGCTGCTGTGCATCTCTGCAACGTATTTACAGAGGCGCATGCCGCAGAGGACCCGGTTCACAATGCAGCCAATGCACCATCTAGGAGAAAATGTCAGTTTGGATCACAATCTCGTCACTCATCCTTACCTCTGCCTCTCTAGCCTTCTCTCTTTTTTTCTCTCTTTCTCTCTGTCTGCCTCTTTATGCTTCACACACACAGACAGATGGAGACATACTCTCTCTCTCTCTCTCTCTCTCTCTCTCTCTCTCTCTCTCTCTCTCTCTCTCAGTTGCCTTTCTCTCGGTTTTTGGCTGTTACATCACCTACAGCGACAAAACTGATTCTCGTTCTTAGTCATTCTCCAGATCATCATTATTTGTGTTGCCTACCATCATGGCCATATGAATTAAATCGCATGGATTTACTAAAACAATAAAGAATTTAAACAAACAAACAAACAAATAAGAGGATTGCAGAAAAGGAGGTTTTCAAGCCACCTTTTGAAAAATTTGGGGACGTTTCTGCATTAATACTCTGCTCACACACGTTTTTCACCCTCCTGCTGTGTGGAAAAAAAACCCAAAGTGCTTGGGCTTCCACAGCCAGACTATGTAACAGCTTTTTCCCACAAGCCATCAGACTTCTCAGTGAGAGACTGGACTGACACACACACAAACACACACACACACACACACACACACACACACACACACACACACACCTTCATTGCATTCTTTTGCACAAGTAACTGCTACATGTACGGTTTTTATTATTATATGGAAATTATATAGAGTAGTTTCATGTTAAAGTAACTAGTGTTACTTTATATTGTTTTATGACTTGTAGTCCTGGAAGGTCATTGTTTCATTTCAGTGTACCTTACTGTATATGGCTGAAATGACAAAAAAGTTTCCTGACTTCAGTTACATTTTGTACATTTCTGTAGCAAAATTACAATCACTCATATTGACAACTGACAGTACATTTTAAATAATATTTTTCACAGAGCTTTCCTCTTCAAAAAACATTAGGAATGCCTATTGTGAGTGGAGACAGTGGTGGACAGTAACAAAGTAAATGTAATTTGTTACTTTACTCAAGTAGCTTTTTCATGTATCCGTACTTTACTCATATATTTTCATTCAGACTTTTACTTTAACTTCACTTTAACTACCGTAATTTCCGGACTATAAAGCGCACCCAAATATAAGCCGCACCCACTGAATTTAACGTATATTTTTATTTTTAAAATAAATAAGCAGCATCTGTCTATAAGCCGCAGTGTCTACACTGAAACTAATGTGTAACGGGTGAAATATGTTGCGCTTCCTTTAGGAGCATAGCGGTATTTTGGGAATAGCCTGCTGGTGCATTTTTCCGGTATTCCTGCATGTGTGGAGACCGAGGAATATGTCCTTATTATTTTCTGATGCTCATTTCTAAGTTTCTTTGACTAACCCGTAACGCTGTTGCCAAGAAAAATAAAAAAGCACGAGTTTTGGAAACCTGTCTGTGCTTATATGATTTCTGTTGCAACTGGAGTTAGCGAGCTCTCCCATTACCCAGACTCAACGCGTTACAACGGCTTGTATCTAAACAGTAGCCTACCAAGAAAGTCATTGTTCACTGTCTTCCTCCTTCCTTTCATAACTATTTCTCGCAGGAGTTTACCTGGCATCGTCGTGCGTTTAAAAATCACCCGATGGAAGTTTTTTCTCCCGATGCCGTGCAGCTCAGAACACAGGTGAGGTGCGTTTTTTTCATTTCCGTTCGGAAATTTTATTTCTCTAATGTTATGGGGTTTAGTGTTTTGGCTTGAATTTTGTGAAACCGGGAAAAACCCAGGAAAAAATCATAAATTAGCCGCTTGGTTGTTTAAGCCACAGGGTTCAAACCGTGGGAAAAAAGTAGCGGCTTATAGTCCGAAAAATACGGTACATTTCAAAGTCAACATTTTTTGCACTTCGGTAAGTCCAAAACAAAGTACATCGCCAGATTAATTGGCGAATATTAAGACGAATACAAAGTGACCGATCCGAAATCTTTAATTTCCTGATAGCATCTTAATGTTGTTTGCAGAACACACAATTGTTTGGTTGGCAAAAGTATTAGAACATAGTTTTAAAGTGAATGGAGTTAATATGAAAAATAAATGTCTGTAGTTCTTAATTGGTTCATTCATAATTTTTGTATAATGCCTTGAATTACATCTGAAAGTCTACACTCCAGTCATATCATGATTATAAATCCATTGTGATGATGACAAAATTGCAAAACCAACTAAATACCCTACAACCCTGATTGTATGTTTGTAAAAATCAGTCTAGTTTTTGTTTTCTCAGCCGAAACCGATAATTTGTTAGTATCTATATAAAACTAGTTCTAGTCCACTTAGCACATACTGTATAACATTTGTATTGATACAATACTACACACTGTCCCATAAAACACTATAATAAAAAATACAATTAAAATAACCTAGACTTGGGAAAAAAAAGTGTTGAACCTAAATGGCTAAAATACAGAGGTCACTTGTAGGGGATTGTGGTTATATGATTCCAATGGACCTGTTGCTATTATGCTGGACAGCTAATAATCTGATACTGGTCATGATATAAGATTTCTTGGACTATTATGCATCAATGTTTTGCACTTTTACATTTGTGCCATAATGCACTTTAAATATATACAATTTCCCACGTGATTGTTTGATTGTAAATTCATTATGGTTGCATTAAATAATTCATAAATCACAAAAAATCCTTCACTGTACTAATACTCATATACCCAACTGTGTGTTTGTAAAAAAACCAAAAAACAGTTAAGTTTCAATGTTTCCAGAGGGACTGGACATTTGTTAGTTTTTATACAGCATAGTCCCATTCAAACATACACCAATCTGTCATAACATTATGACCACCTGCCTAATATTATGTTGGTCCCCCTTTTGCTGCCAAAACAATCCTGACCTGTCGATCATTAACAGCATCAACCCGCTTCAACAATTTGAGCTCCAGAAGCTTGTCTGGTGGATCGGACCACACACGCCCGATTTCCACACGGACTTCCTTGGACCACTTACCTGACATTTGTATAGCAGGTGCAAGTTCAAAGTCACATATGTGGGAATGATGATAGTTATTTAATCACAGCGAACCGTTATACCCCACAGCTAATGCTCGGATACTTGTCATTTTTATCGACTTTTAAACGTTTAAACCTTACTCCAATGATAACGATGGCAACTTTCAAATAAATACTGACACAATAATGCGCAAAAGGTGTCACAGTGATGTAGCATGTTTGCTAACTGCCTTTACACACCTCCCACATCAGCAGTACAGCCAAAGAAAATTAGCTGTGGCGAATAATGTTTAAAAAAAATTGTAATCACCTCGAAATGACAAATTGAATGGAAATCCATTGTGGTTGAGGACTTTAATCCATGCATTAAAGCGAGCTAAATCAAAGTGATACAGCAAAAGGGCTCTTATTATTCATCTATTCTTCATTAGTATGATACAGTGATACAGTAACAAGTATCATCTCTCTCTCTCTCTCTCTCTCTCTCTCTCTCTCTCTCTCTCTCTCTCTCTCTCTCTCTCTCTCTCTCTCAATATATTCTATTCACACCACAGATAATGTAACATTTCTTATCACACTGAAACCTACACATCAGCAGTACTCTGGCATCCTCTCCATGTTGCTTTATATCTGTATATATAAATTACATATAGTCTTAGAAATAAGCCTTTACAACTTGGGCTTTTTGGTTTCATCATTTCAGCCCTGGCTTATGCATGACACTGATTAATTCTTCCTGCTTGTGAGCACACAAAGAAGCAGCATATGCCAGGGTGAGTATAAGCAAAATAGAAGAGAAACTGGTTAGTAGGCATATTCGAAACCAGTGTGAAATAATTGCTCTTATGAGAGTTCATTTGTCTCTTATGCAATATAAGCTTTTTATCCTCTACGACGCAGCCCAATTTCTAGTAACGGTGTAAAAAATATTTGCGTGGAAGTCAAGTGGACTGATTTTGATTGACAGGTAGGATGTTACGCACATCGCTATTCGTCATTTTGATCTCTTTTTAGGGGTCCAAGCACTCTAAGTTTTGGACAAAGCGGTTGTGATACTAAAAGCAGATTAAGGTAAATGAATCGATTGATTAATGGATGACAATGAATAGCAGAATGCATTAAAAATGTATTTAGGTCAGTCTTATTAAGGGTTTATACCAAATATGTAAGTGAATGAGTGGAGGTCTAGCAAGCAGTAATTATATTTAAGATTAAAAAGAAAAAAACCATAAAACATATTTTGACTTGACGTAAAAAAAAAAATGCTTAAAAGCAAAATTACATCGATCATTCTAATGAGTCGCTCAATCAATGGAGGGTTTTGTACTGAAACAGATTGAAGGGCAGAACTGCATGAATATTTATTAATGCATTCATGGATCTCGACTAGCTGCTGTATCCTGGTCATGGATTATGGTCAATATGGAGCCTACAGAAATCCAGGAGAACACCCTGGATCACATTTAAAATTAAAGTTTTATTAATATAAAAATCTATTTTGGTGATTTGTGTTATTAAATATTTTTAATGAATATAAATTATTGAATATAAAATATTTTGCAGGTCATTTTCTTGTCACCATGAAGTATGATCCAAAAAAAGATTGTGTTGGTACCAGACGGAAATAAAAAAAATATATAATTAAAATTAATAATAATATTAATAACTTTATATCAATTATAAATACAAACAATGATAAAATACATTATACAACCTAACCAATATATCATTATGAAAAATAGTTCTGAAATACTGATAATTCTTATTAGGGGTCCAAGCACTGGTTTCGTATCTGAAAAGAGACATTGTTACTTCTAGATTGAGAAGCACAAATACAGTGATTCTTCATTCACCTCTACAAACTTCATGCGAATCAGAGTCACGGTAGACACAAACAGTGTTATGAAGGTAACACTAGGTGTGTATCAGGCTTTAATCCTAGAGAAAAAAAGTTCATTAGTGACATCAAAACCCCTGTTTAATTAGAGGTCCACAGGGTTTGGAGCAAAATAGATTGGACAGAAACAGTGTGATCAATTTAGTGAAAGAATAATGAAAATGTCATAAAGATCACAAGTCATTAAGAGGGAAGCTGCCTTTCAAAATTACACAGGCTTTATCGTGGAAGTGCCTGCATTTGATTGGTGGATTGGAGCATGGCGTTTGTTTATTGTACTGGAGACATAATGTATGTTCCCAAAAAAAGTTTAATCTGAGCAGCTTGTTATCCCAGAGAATATCAGCTGGTACTGACAAGCGCACCTATTTGCCTTTTAAATGACATTCCCAGAGCGAGCTCGCTTGATATGCACTGCTGTGAGGCTCTTCACACTTCTCTCACCCTGCTGTTTTTGAATGCTACCCAGAGAAAGAGGGATAGAAAGAGAGAGACAGGGAGACTCATCAATGACCTGTCTAAGGGACTGTAACATCCCCCATAGCTGCCTTTCCAGCACAAACACTCACTCAAGCAAATGCCACAAAATATTACAGCACAACATTCATCAATAATACATACACCTCTCTCCTCTACCTCTTCCTTCCTTCTCTCTTTCCTCACCCACTCTCTTTTTTTTCTTACATTCTCTCCCTCTCTCTCCGTGAGTCGCGTAATAAATAGACTAGTCCGAGTTATCTGTTCCTGCAGGGGAGGGACCCAAGTCACACTTGAACCTCCTCAGGGTTTTGGGAGGGGTAAGGGGTGGGGGGGTTCATCCTGCAGGAAATAAGAAACAGGGGGTGAGAAGATGAAGGAGGGGGATTAAAAAGGGGAAAAAAACACAGGAAAGGTGGAAATCTAAGTGCCCATGTTCTGGTGGAGCCTATCGCCTCGGAGTTGGCTTTCGATTTGCCGCGTGTCAGAATAGCGGACTGTCTCATTTACTGTCAGCACACTCGATCTGTCGAGAGCGCTCCAGCTCGCACCTCATCATCAACAGATGGCCGTATTTATTTGTAGCGGTCCACGTAATGCGCTCTGACATTAGAAAGACATCGTCATTGAAAGAGAGAAAAAAAACCCACGAAGACTGTTAGATTAAAGGCTAATGTATGAACACTCTGAGGCTTTGATTGCAATATTTCATCTGGTAGATTTTAAAGAAATATGACAGCGGAAATATGACAGCGGTCCAGGGCCTACAGTATGCGTAATTATCCCGGGCAAGAATTCTGGCATATTTCCGTTGTGGGGAAAACAAACAGAAACCTGTTTACTCAGAAACTGATTTCATGTTATAGAAAGAGTCTAAGGCCATTTGAGTAATGCTTCAGGGTGATTTGGATAAAGAGACCTGGCATCTTAATAAAATCTCCGCGAAAAAGCAATGTACTGAAATGACTCTTTCATTAGAATGCAACTGATAAGCAGACACAGGCCCTGACAGTGACAGAGGCCACACCTCCTTCCTGACCTGTGCAGAAGCCACACCTCCTTACTATAAACTAACAGGCACAGAAGACTTGCCTTCTTCCCTAAAACTGACAGAGACAGTTGCCACACCTCTTTCTTTGAAACTGGCATGCAGAGAATCCACACCTCTTTCTTTGAAAATGCCAATCACAGAGGCCACACCCCTTTATATAAACGGACCGTTACAGAAGCCATGCCTTCTTTACTGAATCTAAGAATCACACACCTCGTTTTTTAAAACTGGCACGCAGAAAAGCACCACCACCATGCGTCTTATTAGTATTTCCATTTATGGCATTTGGCAGACGCACTTATCCAGAGTGACTTACATTTATCTCTTGCATACAACTGAGCAGCTATGGGGTTAAGGGCTTTGCTCAGGGGCGCAGAAGTGTGCAGTTTGGTGTGGCTGGGATTTAAACTCACATCCTTCGAATCCAATGTTCAGTACCTTAACCACAAAGTTACCACTTCTCCACTAGACCACCTTGCCAATAAACTCCCACCTCTATTAACATGCACACACTTTTCTTGGGCCTGGCTAAAATAAAGAACAGGCCTTTTTTATTCAGATTGAAGGGCACTGAGGCCACACACCTAATTAGGACTTCTTTATTCATATTGAGAGGCACTGAGGCCACACCTCTAATTGGGACTCACATGTATGGTACAGTGGTCCCACCTTTGTTTACTGGCAGTAACAAAGGCCATGCCCTCCAACCAGAAACTGACTAACACAAAACGCAACTTTTACTAGAATGGATTAAGGCCATGCCTCTTTTTTTAATTATCTTGATTGGCATCTCACAACTAGGATCTATCTGCATAACTATCTTCATAAACAAGCTCCGATGAAAAACTTCTCAATATAGGTTCTAAAAAATTTTTCTTAATGTTTCTATAGATGTTTAATGCCATTTTATATATATATATTTCTAAATATTTTATGTTCATACATTTTTTTATTTATAGGCTCTAGTTTGGAATCTTTCATTATAGGAAACACAGTGTACTAGGGTTCCAAACACACCTTAGGGTTCAATTTTTTGTCCTTTAGAAATCACTGTTTGCCCTCTTACACACACAAAGCAAGCTTTACTGTGATTGACAGAGAAGAGAATGTATGTCATCATTCCCACTTGGAAAGACTGCTTGCTTCATGGCTGTGGCATGATTTGAATTAAAAGCTTTCAATCCTTTGATGATAAGGTGAATGTTTTTCTATTGTGCCAATAATACTTGCAGTTACATCAATACATCCATACTAGGATGATGTCTTGTTTGTAGACACTGTTCTGAAAGGTTGTAATACATATGCAGTGATGCACTGATCCAAATCAGTCAGACTTATGTTTAATCTGACATATGTTTAGCACTGCAGAAAGAGACCCAGGGTTTAAAGCTCCTCTGCCATATTTACATTCCGATCTCCTTCGCAGAAAGCGCACTTTGCCGAGCTCATAAAAGATTTATCCAGTGAAGAAAATGCAAAGGCGTGCAGGAAAATCAGGCAGGAAGTATAAACCGAAATAACACATCAAGCAGAAAACTCCCTCTCGCCCCTCCATGACCTCTCCATCACCCTCAGACTATGTTGACTATCAGCAATCAGTGATCATACTGCAGTCACATGTACCGCTACGATCATAAATTGAAAGCGAGTCACCGTCCAGCCCAGCAATCATTCCCCAACACAAACACACACCACCAAATCATAAAAGAGCTGCAGCACTTCAAGTACTAGTTACTCGTGTTTTTTCTTTTTCAAATACTGCAAAATAATCAATATGCAGGGTATGCTAATGCTGCTTCTCTAACAAGTGAGCCGATGCCAAATTCTCAGCAAAGTTGCCTCTTTCTATAATTGTCCTCCAGAATTTCCAATCTCGCTTATTAGAGTCCTCATAAATAATAAAGAAAATCAACAACAATGACGACGACGACAGCAAACACTCCCGCTGCAATGTTCAGACTGAATACGAATGAAAGAAATTTGTTTGTGTGAATGTTAATGAAATGGAAGAGAAGGAATTCGCCGATCATTTTGTCACAAAAATCCTCCAGCTAATTGTTTAGCATGAAATCACATACAATGGAGATGTAAGCTGATCGAAGAAAAATTATGTGGTCGTGCTTATTAGTCGACTGTGCGGTAATGTTTTTGTCCAGAAATCTTTGTTTTTAGCTGCCCGCATAACAAAAATGCTAACAATTAATATTGACACTTCTTGTTACGCTATTGCACCTAGCCATCATTCGTTTAATAGCTACAGAAAAAACCTACCACTTTTCTCTCCTTTTTAAATTATGTACAAAGAAATAATATGAAAAAACAAAAAAAGCTTGCCACATGTTGACGACTTTCTCATGCTGAAAGAAATGACAGAAGATGCTCCTACCTTTTTCAGGTAGCAACATTAGCAATGACTATAGGAATTATAACACAAAACATAAACAAGTCATCTGACACTAATGTCATAGTTAATCAGAATTTTCTGTTTACTGTGCAGGAACGTATGTGTCAGTACAGCATTTCAGAGGTTTCCCAACGCCATACACTATCGAGGTAATGTTTGTTATTCATGGGTATGGTAATACATGTGAAAGAAGTGCGTATCAGTGTAAATTTCAGAACAATTCATATGCAGGATATTTGGCTTTAAGCAGAGACAGCTTAAACAATCTGCATTATTACCTTCAGTACACAGAGATTCTTTAGCACTAGTGTAACTTTGCAATATTAGTTTGCAGATGCTGAATAACAAAAATATCTTCCAGACAACTGACAAGTTCCTTTCCTTCGCCTTCATTTGCATCAGAGTGAAAATGCTGTAGTTGGTGGAAGTCTTACATAAGCACTATGCAAAATTGCTTTATGTTTATAGTTCGAGAAATCAGCCAGATGATAATCCTACACTACTGAAAAGCATCCACACACACACATACATACATCTCAGTTATAATCAGTGTGATCGAAGGTTAACTATATTCATAATATTCCCAACTGAACTCAAATCGAACTCAAATTACCCAAAATTATAGAATAAACCACCACAATATACTACACAAACTCAAATATAGCCATTAAATATAATCAACTCAAATTTCCAGCTACATATGCCCATTTTAACTCAAATTAACTTAACATTCCATCTATAGACACCCATTTAAGTTCAAAGTAATGCAAGGTTTCACATATAGCCACCCATTGGTATTTTAAATTACCTTAAGGTTCTACATATAGACAGAAAATTTTAGCTCAAAGTAACTGAAGGTTCCACCTAAAATCACCCATTTGAACCCAATTTACCTCACAGTTCCGCATATAGCCTTCCATGTTGTACTCATATTTCCTCAATGTATTGCTTATAGCGTAAATTACCAAATAAAGCCATCCATTTTTTTTAATCATTTTCACTCAAACATACCCACCTAACGTGTATGAACTCAAATTACCAACTATTACCACCCTAATGAACTAAACTAACTATAGTCAATCAAATAATAAACTTAAAACTAGCCACGCAAATGAACTCAAATGAACTCAAACATTCACCAACTCCTATTCAGTGGCTATTGTATTACTCATTAAATGCCCAGACTTTGCTAGTGTTTTCTTTTAAATGATTATTTTCATAATAAAGGTCGAAACAATTCAGTGTCCAAACCTGTGTGCTTAGCTAGTGACCCAACTTTGCTAATATTATTGGAGTGGGAGTTCCTTATTATATTGAATGTTGGAGTGAGGGGTTCCAAACTGATTCCTTATTCAAAGAGGTGGTTATAATATTCCAAATTATAGGGCAGTGTTGAACAATCTTTCCTGTGAAACAAATATTCCATCTTATCTGGTTACCCAATTCATCATCTGTCCTGTGTTGACTTCCAAAAAATGCAAAAGCATGTTCTTTAAATCCAAGAAATGTGGTTCTAATGTGAAAGGAAAATTGTATTCTACACTAGATACATATTGATGATCCGCACGTTCAAATTGGCACGTTTTTACGCTGGATGCCCTTTCTAACGCAACCCTCCCCATTTATCCGGGCTTGGGACCGACCCTAAGAGTGGCTTGGGTTGATTCCCTGACCGGGGATCAAACCCGGGCTGCAGCGGTGAGAGCACCGCATCCTAACCACTAGACCACCAGGGAACCAGCAACTTGATAAAAGGTTGTGTGTAAAAAAAAAAAAAAAAAAAAAAAAAAAAAAAGGCCAACAGTAACGTGCAAGTGTTTAGTTATTGAGTAAAGGCTGGTTGGCGAGTTTATAATAGGTGCAAAACTAAGACTTAAAGTTTGCCTGGGGCAAAAAAAACCCACAATCATCCGTTTCATGCGAATTAGAGTGGGCTGTGAATGCCTCCTGCACCATCTGCCCTGTGTATCTGTGTTGAAGCTTTAATGGAGCCGAGAAGGTCACGGATCATACAGCAGGGCAGATGACTGTCACCGCCACTCAGAGTCAGAGCAGGGAAACCCGGCAGCCTGCAGCAAGACATCGGAGACAATCTGATACGCAAGGGCTGTTATTCAGGCCACCAACCACACACTTACACACACTTACACACACTTACACACACACACACACACACACACACACACACACACACACACACACACACACACACACACACACACACACATGCTCAAATGGGGAAAAAGACAGGCAAAAAGTCTAACAGACACAAGGGCTCATTTAGGGAGCTGTATACAAACTGATTTATTCACAAATAACCTACGTGAGCAATTTAACATGAAACATAAAGGTTCTGTGTCCTAAAAGAACTCCTGAATGTGCTCCTGATTCGATTGATCAGCTTCAAAGCAGTAGCACCATGACTGAGCTGCTGTAATTGAATATACACTGATTACGCTGTCAATTGAAAATCGCATTTGTTTCAATTACACACAGCAATTTAGCAAATTGAAAAAGATCCCCATAAAAATGAAGACCAATAAGACCAGCAAATGTATTATGACTAATAAGAGAAGGATGAACTAGCAGGTCTACGGTTGCCTTTTCATCGCAACATCTAAACTCACTACGGTAATTTGCAGGGGGTCCACAGGGGATTTGAACCTGAAAAGAAAATGTAGTAAACAAGATACAGATGTTGTATTGTGCTGTTTTACATGAGAAAAAAAACAAGAGTAACGTGTCGTTATTTTTTGTAATTTAGGATGAAATCCTGCCTGGCGGATCTGAACGTAATTCCGTGTTGCATTGTACAGTATTTTATATTCATCACTGTGTTGAGGTCGTGGCACACTGACATGCAATCAACGTCCAATCACAGGTTGCAAAATAACTGGAAGTCACGTTAAACATGTTCCTGAGGTACCAGTGTTCCTCTCCTGTTCCTCTCTTCGTATCTGCCCGATTCATCGCGACACCCCACCTCTGGATGGAGTTCTCTTCAATTGGAGACACTCTGTGCAGCTGCGGATGGTTCCTTAATCAACATCCTAAAAATCCATTAAGTTACTGAGCAATTTATGAACTTTGAGGATGGATTTGGACTGTAATTAAAAACAACAGTCTACTACAATGGTTTAGGACCACATGATAATAAATAGACATTCTGTGCCACCCAGATGGGGATGGCTTCTCTTTTTAGTCTGGTTTCTCTCAAGGTTTCTTTCTCAGAACATTTATGAGTTTTTCTTGCCACAGTCACCGCTCATTAGAAACGAACTAACAAAAGGAACAAAATACATTCTTTTATTACCGCTTTAACTCTTTAAAGATGCTTTGAGACAATGTCCATTGTTAAAAGAGCCCTAAAATAAAAAAAAAAATAATTAAAGATTTTCACAGCGAATGGCTACTTCTTATATTGGCTTAGTAAGCCATTTAGTAGTGATGAAAAGATCGAATCATTTTAGTGATTCGGTTCTTTGAATCTCGTTCATCAAAATTTAGTTAATTTTGTTCCTTAGATCAGCAATTTCAATAAGCAGATTGGCCAAAACATCAACATACACAAACTTTGACTACAGTTCCAATAATGAAAATATAACAATGCAGCGAAGGACAAATTCTGATAAACAGAATAAGAAGCTTCTGGTCCTCATTGTTAGTTTGTTTGTCATGTGACTCACATAAATATTGTAACAATAATGTCAAGATTCAGATAAAAAATATATATATTTATTTGAATTGTGTAGCGTATATGCGAGTCACGTGACAAAAGAACGAACGACTCAAAATGGAGTACTCATGAGATGAACAATAAACATTTTTCCTGTACGTAAGTCTAGTGGTTAGGATTCGGCGCTCTCACCGCCGCTGCCCGGGTTCGATTCCCTGTCAGGAAACCGACCCCAGCCGTTAGGGTTGCGTTAGGAAGGGCATCCAGCGTAAAAACATGTGCCAAATCGAACATGCGGATCACGGATACGGATGATCCGCTGTGGCGACTCCTATGGCGAATGGGAGAAGCCGAAAGAAAGTTTTTTAACCTACAAAGATTTTGCAAGGCGTTGCTCATGTGTGTTCAGTAGAAAATTAAAGAATTACTCTTTGGGACTATTTCTGATTCGTATTCAAAATAAACAAATCGTTTACTATTTAGTTTTTTACCGTTTAGTCCGTTTTGTGTGTTTCAACTGTCGTGGAGCTTTGAGGGTGTGAAGAAATGTTACCGTATCCAAAAATGCTCTTGGTAATTAATGGCTGATTGGCGTTTACAAACAAACAAAGAAAATCAGTGTATGTATGTCTCCAGGGTGGCTTACGAAAACCACACAACCTTACTAAATGACTGATAAATGAGGCCCATTGAGAACAAGACGAGGAAAGAGAAAGGAGGAAAAGAGATAAAGGAAGATAAAGTCAAGTGATGGAGGAAACGCTGGGTGAACAGGACGCTCTGTTAAGCCAAGGTTTGGAGATTCAGAGACAAAATGTGCTGAAGTATTGTACGACCCACATTTCTGGTAATCATTTGTACAACAATGAGTGTGTGCAGAGAGAGGGAAAGAGACTTGACGCGTTGGGTCTTGCGGGACACGATTGGAGCGTGAGGCCAAACAATGCTGTTCTGATGTAACACATTGGACACTAACAAACCGCTCACAGTCACATAACAGGGTTTTTAGAGACCGTCAGCTGAGGATAGCGAGCCTGTCAGGGTGCCTTTAGGGCAAAACACACAAGAATATACACAGCACTGATGGCCAATAACAGCTTGGAAGGCCAACACAATCTCACAAGCGTGTTAGTGAGTTGCAGAAGTTACACTTTGCTTTGTGTGTGTGTGTGTGTGTGTGTGTGTGTGTGTGTGTGTGTGTGTGTGTGTGTGTTGTCAGTTCAGGCCAAAGTAGTTTTTAGGTGAACACATTATCAAGACTTTGCATAAAGACCTCATGGTTAAAAAAATAAAAAAAATACTTCAGGTTTTTGCAAATTACAGTCAAATTATGGTAATCTAACATATGTGAGTATTATATGATATTTTTAATTGTTATGAGGTATTTCTTTTATGTTTTGGACGTCAAATATTCAACATTAGCCTTTAAACAGTGTAGCCACACATCTGAGGATACTCAAGTAGTGTAAGAATAGATTTTAACCATATAATCTTAAAGTGAAGGATATTATGAATACGTTTGTAATCGAGAACGTCGATGCTGAAGGTCAGAATGAGATTCGCGCTGCAGGAGTAATCTGCAATAAAAGTTCCAGATAAAAACAGGAATCGCATCAGGGATAAATGTAAAAAGACAATAGACAGATGTGTAATGTAAAGCAAAACCTTTGTTGCAGTGATTTGTTTCCGAGGAGACGGTCCGAAAGGCTAATTAAAGAATTAAACACAGACTTTGCGCCAGAAGTTAATGCCTTTGCACTGCTGCATTACAGTGAAATACCATCGCTGCTCAATCACAGACCTGAATCGTCCTCACAGAATGACTGTAACTGAAACAATGGAGCAATTGGTGAAATAAACTTTGCCTAGATGTCTGAAAAGCTAAGTCACTGGATGGACCTACATCTTTCTGAAACACTTAAGCTAACGCTTATTTCCTCCTGTTTCTTTTATGGCTTCATGTATTAAATAAAAGTGTTTTATAATTCCTCTAAAAAGAGTTTTAAGCTGATGGTATCCTAAGTTTGCAACCAAGTGAGACAATGTTGATTTATTTATCGATAGGGACTTCAAGACACTTTTGTACGTCGCTCTGATAAGGTTCTCCCAAAGCCGTAAATGTAAATGTTTTGATGGAAAGTCATGAGTTCAAATCCCAGCACAACCACCGCTTGGCAAATGCGAATGCTATACACATGTTGTAATTATCTAGGAATGGGAATCAGGTGCAGGCATCATGAGACAAGGTGCAGTGGCTGATAAAAAGTGTAATAAGGACAAACCTGATAACAGTCCCACTCTGTCAACAGTTTACTCAGATACCAGATCTCAAGATGCTTTTCCAGGAAAATGATCATTTCCCTGCAACGTTTCAGTTACGTGCACTTGATTTAAATAGAACCAATATGTAAAGCATTATGTACGATCACCATAAACGTAGCTCTTTAATGCCGTATTTACATTTATGATCTCCAAATACTCTCCAATTTCCATATTACTCACTCACTCAAACCCACACACACACACACATCACGCACGGAGCACTGGCAGGGGAAAACGTAATCCTTTAAATGCATGCTGTGCAATTTAGAGTCGGTGTTTCAATTTAAAGATCTACAGCTGCACGGAATAAAACGAGCTCCACTGCATAAATTCAAATAATATTGTCTGGAGCACTTAGCGTTTCGACTCTGCACAAAGTGATCTCAGCGTTTATTGCGGTTAGTTATCGGTGAGAGCGAGTGAAGTAATCGATGACCGTGGCATCTATCCAGTTGAGGGTGGGTTTTTTTTATCTTCCACTTTGGCTGATGGAGGTCAGAGTGACAACCGGCTGAGAAGATCAGAGCTTGAATTCTCTATCCTCTTACATTCCCAAACCAAATGCTGGATTTTGTGTAAAACTCGGATGGAAGTGGTGATCACATTTAATAAGAAGAAACACTAACAGAAAGCAAAAAATAACACTAACTTAAAACGTAAACCAGAAAAGCAGAACCTGAACATGATCATGAGTAAAGAGAATCGTGAGTATACACCATATATACACTATATTTACAAAAGTATGTGGACATCTGACCATAAGATTGGTAGGTGCTTTTTTTTAACATCCCATTTCACATTTAGTCCCCATTTGCTGTAATTATAACCTCCACTCTTCTGGGAAAATGTTCCACCAAATTTTGTGAAGATTTTTGAGATTTCAGCCACAAGAGAGTTAGTTAAGTCAGGTACTGATAAATTCACTGTTTCAATTCATCCCAACAGGGTTGAGGTCAGAGCTCCATAGCATGCTACTCAAGATCTTCTTCTTCAACCCATGAAGCATATCTTCAAGGAGATGTCATGATGAAACAGGTTTGGGTCTTCTAGTTCAAATTAGGGGAACGTGTCATGCTACCACATCCAAACACATCCTAAACAATCGTGTGCACGTAACTTTGTGGTAACAGTTTGATCAGTTGAACAGCTTGAAAGTCATGTGACAGTGTAGTAGGGTGTGGGTAACATAGTCCCTGTCCATAATCCTGACACTTGGTGTATATTCTTATAGCATTTTCTGGGTTTGGTCCACTGGGAATGCAGGTGTGTTTGAGAAGATCAGAGCCTGAACTCCTATAACCCCAGGCTAACTGCTAATCATGCAGTCATGCAGCGGAAAGGTGATAGACAGTCTAAGATGGACTAGACAATCTCATTTTAGGTAACAGGACACATTACACTCAGAGAAATGTCAAGTCGACCCATCAAGCAGACAACATCACATCAAAAACTCAAATGTTATCATTTTTTTGTTGTGTTTTTTGTCATGTACTAACCTCTGGGGATAAGGTTTTATTGGGAAATGTAGTATTCTTATCTTGCTTTCAAGCAAGCAAGTTAAAAGCATAATCATCATAATAATATTCTTGATTTTATATAGTGCCTTTAAAAGTCTATATAATGATCTATAATAATCTCAGATGTTGAGCTAAATTATGACTTCTTCAGGAGCACCTGGTTCCACAACTCCAACTGTATTATACAGTATAAGACTGTAGAAAGAACTTTACTCATAATCACACACTCCGGTGCTGATGATATTTTTCTCCTGTGTTTGTAATGTTTTTATGATTTATAATCAAACTCTCGGTGTCACTCAAATGAGGATGGCTCCCTTTTGAGTCTGGTTCCTCTCAAGGTTTCTTCCTCATACCCTCTTTGGGAGTTAAATACCCTAAAGTGAGTTCCATGCATAAAATAGAAAATAAAAATGAAATGTAAAAAGTAATCATGAATAAATTAAATGAAATAAGCATCATTAACCTGAAAGCTATCATTAAAAAGTCTGTCTAATCTCAATGAGGAGAGAATTCCAAAGTTTTGGTGCACAGGCAGCAAAAACCCGATCACTTCTAGAACTTAAACGTGTAAAAGGAATAACTAAAAGAGCAAAATCAGAGGAGCGGAGATCACGCCTTGGAGTGAAGCTAGTTAAAGATTGAGACAAGTAATGAGGCGCCATACCATGTAGGGCCTTATAGGTCAGTATAAGAATTAAAAAATCAACCCGAAACCTAAAGGGAGCCAAAGCAATGACTCCAAAAACTTGATAAATTTGCTCACCAGACCTGGTCTTCATCAGAATCCCAGCAGCTGAATTTTAAACAACCTACAATTTGTTTCAAGTAGATTTTGAAACCCCAACAAGCAAAGCATTACAGTAATCGATGCATGAAAAAAGTATTCATACATTTTTCAGCAATGGAAAAATGTAACATGGGGTGCGATCTTCTAATGTTTATGAGGTGAAAAAATGAGTTTTTAACTTTATCTGGAACATGAATTCGAGTGTCAAGTTTGTGTTAAAAAAAATCACCTCCAAATTTTGTAGTTTTGACTGAAACTCCAAAACAGAGCCTTTTACTTTAAAGGTTTGTGCCATTCAGTGCCTTTCCAGTGTTTTTTATATTTTTGTGATAAAGTTTGATGTGCATTAGAGACCAGACCTTGTATTAACTTTGCTTGTAGCAGGCTTGTACATAAGTCAAGCTGGGGTCAGAGTTCAGGGTCAGCCATGATTCAGCACTACTGAAGAACAGTGGGTTAAGCATATTGCTCAAGGGTCCATAAGTGGCAGCTTAGCGATACTGGAACTTGCACTCCAACCTTCTGATCAGTAACCCAGCGCTTCAATTACTGAGCTACCACCTCCCATTAGACGTGTAAGTTAACTGTACCAGCTCTATACTGTACACTCTGGAAATGCACCACCATAATAAGAGGTGATGTCAAAAAGTTTAGAGACTAGCTCTGTTTACAAGAAAGTACTTTATTTATCTACATTTACACACTATCACCTTCAAAATAGTCCCCTTGCACAGCTTCTGCCACTTCTAGAATGTGTCCTGAATGTCTTCTTTTTGAAACGTGTCAAGCACCTTCTGCGATTCACACTGGATCTGGCAATGGTGTCAAAACAGTGACCTTTGAGCTGGATCTTCATCTTTGGGAAAATAATAAAGTCCGCAGGAGCCAAATCTGGCGAGTAGGGTGGGTGTGGAAGTGAGATAACGTTGTTTCCGGTGAGATATTTACGTGTGACTGGGTACACACACAGCAGACGTGGCAATGCACATCAGAACATGGTCAGAACAGCACCACTTGCACAGCTCCCGATGTACACAGGACAAAGTATATTAACATACTGGCTTATGAAGGTCGGTGCTCCCTGTGACTGTGCGTGCAGTCTTGTGCTGCCATCTATGGACATGTTACAAAACTAGTTTCGAAAGAGTGGAGTAGATATAAATATCTTTTGAATCAGTAACAACATCAGTCGTTTCTTTTGCATGTTAGTTGCCAGGCTTAATCAGTGTTCTAGCTACAAACAATCCAAAGACAACTTTAGCTACTTACTTCCTAGCATTTATTTTCTCCGTATTATTTACTCTGGTGCGATGTCATTAGATACAGAATGAAGCCACATGCATTTACTGTATGAATGTAGGAAGTTCTTTCACAGAAAAAGCCCCTCAGCCTGTAAATGTAAAAGTGTGCATTTTGATTTTTTAGAGCTTTACGTGCTGTGAGAGAACAAACATTAGACCTGCTTATATCTAGACGCCCGTCTCTCCTTTTTTGCTCCTCTTTGCAACTCATGAGTAAGGAAATGACTTGAGAGCAATTTGCAATTTACCACTTACAAACGAACACAGATATCTGTGTTTCTACTGCCTGCAAGCGTTAGCCATTAGCATTCAGGTGGTTCGCATTGGCAGTCGTTGTCATGCTAGCTGATGTTCGAGAGCTCCGGAATATTATTTAGCCAATTTTAAAAGCTAATTCGACTCAGAGTCTGTGTTTTACACGACAGGACTTTCAGTCCAAACCGAGAAAACAAGATCTTGCTCTCGTTTGTGTCATTTTTTTTTTCCAAAGCTAAATAACTATTTTTTATCCTTGGCAATCATTTTAATTATTCTCAGTCTCCCCGGTAAACACTATTATAACTCTGCTAGCGCTAACAGTGTCTTTGTCACACAGGCGCCTCAATATATCACCGAACATTTCACAGGATTAATGAAAGTACAGCTCTGAGCAACAAATTAATCTGGAAAAGTTTCAAAATAAATGAGTTTTTGCTAGATGCTAGCCTTCCACCTAAAGCTAACTTTGACTAAGCAAAGTTTTCTACTCAATTTCCATGGAATCATTATGTAGTTTGGACTGTGACATAAAATCTGAGACACACACACACACACACACACACACACACACACACACACACACACACACACACACACACACACACACACGTAAAACAGTGGTGCTACGACAAGCCCCAATCTCCCCTCATAAGCACACATATCACCATCTTTGGAATGAAACACACAATACAGGCCAATCAGCTGCCTCTAATCAGCCTCGCCTGCTGTGCTTTTCACTCTGATCATCGAGCCATAGATCTAAGCATCTTAGTACCCTCGCATTGATTGGAATGCATTCCGCCTCTATGGTAATGGGCGCACCTGAACGGTGTGAGTGCGACTGGAGCAAAGTCATTGCTCGCTGCTCGTTATTCCGTCTCATATGCCACCAGTGACATGATTACAATGTCAACTGCGCTTTCATTCCACTGACTGGCCCACACTTTCTCTCTCTCTCACTTTCGCCTCCACCTTCTCAACCTGGAGAAATCTGCATAATCGCGTTACGAGCTCATCAGTGTTCACTGTCCAATTCTGGAGTGGGTGCTTGGGTTAATGTGGGTGTCTTTATGGCTATGTTCAAGGGTATGCGAGCTTAATTATGTGAGTCCGAGAGGAAGTGGGTGTGTGTGTGAGAGTGTGTGTGAGTGTGAGTGCGTCTACACAAGTGCAAATAGTTTTATTCATTTACACTTAACATGATTTATCTTTGTGATTGTGTATTTCTATTCATATAATTAAATATAATGTCACATAATGTACGTTTACTCACTTATCACCTTCAAAATTTGCCTCTTGCACAGCAATACAGTTCTTCCAGCGTTCCTGCCACTTCTGGAATGTGTTTTTGGAATGTCAAGCACCTTCTGCGATTCATGCTGGATCTCCACAATGGTGTCAAAACGACTATCTTTGAGCTGCATCTTTATCTTTGAGAAGAGGGTAAAGTCAGCAGGAGCCAAATCTGGCATGTAGGGTGGGTGTGGAAGTGAGATCATGTGGATCGTTCTCCAACGATGATCATGCACAAGTTACCGAATGGTTGAGCTTGTTCCAGTGACGTTCTTCAGCCCTTAAAGTGCGTGTGCCACTCAAAACACCTCGAATGACTCGTTGGAGCATCGCCGAATGTCAAAGGTACAGTATGTCATGTCAAAGTTCTCTGTGGCAGATTTGCTGAGAAATTCACATTTGCTCTTTGCTCTAACTTGTCATAAGGAAATTGCAGACGTGGTAAAACACATGGTCAAAATAGCACCAGTTAGCACTATTAGTCTTAAATCTTTTTGATACCACCTTGTTGTGGCAGTGGGCGGATGGACAAGTGCCTGTTCGTGAGTGGAGGGCGGAGAGTAAACGCTGCTATGCACGAAACGTCAAATATTTGTTCACTTTTGTTGTGTAAGTGGAACTACGGTAACTCGGGGGCACAATGTGCATTTAGAAAGTATTCAGTCCCCCTTCAGTTTTTTTATATTCTTATGTTGCAGCCTCAAACTACAATCGTATGTGTACATTTTTACAATAAAAAAAATACTTCACTATATTTAGACCCACCGCAACAACACTTGAAAATGCCTCACAGATGTTTCTACACCTTGACTGGAGTCTACCTGTGGAAAGATTTATTGATTTGACGTTATTTGGAAAGGCACAAACCTCTCGATAGAAGACCTCACAGCTGACAATTGGGATTAGAGCAAAAACCTAACCATGAGGTCAAAGGAACCGCCTGCAAGCCACAGGTCTGAGGAAGACCACAAAAAATGTACTTCTGATGCACTGAAGATTCCCAAAACCTCGGGCCTTCATAGTTCTCAAATGGACAAAATGTGACACAACCAGGACTCTTCGAAGAGCTGGTCACCTGGTCAAACTGAGCAATTGGAAAGAAGAACCTAAGTAAAGGAGGTGACAAGAATCCGATGACTGAGATCCAGAGACCCTGTGTGCAGATGAGACAAAGTTCCAGAAGGACAACCATCACTGACCAATCTGGGCTTTATGGCAGAGCTGCTGGAATTTATTCCCTCGTTTCAGAACCCATGGAAGCCCACTTGGAGTTTGCCAGCACAGACTGAGTCTTTCAGGTGCCTGTTGGAACTTTATAATAATATTATATTAGTTTATGTATGTAACTAATAAAAATCCACACTCATATTAAGCAGAATTTACATGCAGCGCTACAATACTGTATATACAATATATACAACATTCAACTTATTATGCTTTCTATATAATATTGTAAATCAACCTCTTGCAATATTTAGATTTTCTTCAATAATTGAAATTCAAATAAATCATTAGCATCATAATGCTAATAATGTAAATATTAAAAATAAATACCACAAGTTTCAGAAGCCATAAGCATAAACAATGATTTATATTTGGAACTGTAATTTATTACAGAATTAAAATAATAGTGATTCTTTTTGTCTGAAAAAATCCCATTTATAATAATATAATCCTGTTTCTCTTTTTGAACAAATTTCACTTGTGTAATAGCTGAGAGGTTTGGATTTGAAATATAGTTTCACAATTTGACATAATTCCAGCTGCATGAGTTTTAGTCGAAGCATTAAAACACAACCATGTGGAAATTTTGAGTTTGCATTTCCTCTTAAATAAAATGATTTGTCTCTATTTTTAAAAATATTTTTAGCCTTGAAGTCATTTCCTAGCGATTCGCTTTTATTATGCTTAACACTGATCTATTTTTTTTCGCCCTACTCTAAATTAAAAATATCTCCTTTATATTGATGCATTATCACAATCAGATGTCCATTATCTTCAGTATTTCAGTCGTGTCTCTAATTAGTCAAACCAGAACACATTTTTTTTTCATGGTAGAACAACAAAGTGTTTTGCAGTGCTGTGAAAAGTGTCTCTCTCTCGTCCACTCATTCGTTAGCCAAAGGGAAGGTCAGGGTATTTTAGCAAGGGCTGAGGCACAGCGGTGGTTTTGACAGCTCCGGTGCGTGCTCTGAGCCCTGATGGTGCGATTTACGCCTACAGTCCGCCACCTTTTCACATCTCTAATTTCCTGTTTGGAAGTGAGAGCTGGTGAGTGGCCGAGTGCGCGGAGTAAGCTCGCTGCGTCCTTGATGTCCGAGTGAGCAGAGGAGTCTCGCTCCATGGGTCTGTTCCAATTTTCATCTTACCACTTTGTATACCACTTTCACAGCCAGGACTGAGGGATTCTTCTGTACTATCCTCTGAAAGGGGAATAATAATGTGTCTGGCATTGAAGTAAAACTATCTCATTAGCTGTGCTTGATTGGTCACGCTGAAGACAAGTCTGTACTTTCATATACCATGTGTCCCATGTGTCAAGACTCTCAGATTGTACCCCAAATTCTGACTAAGTAGGATCTCACTGCTTTCTGTATTCCACTGAACCCAGTCTCTTTTTCTTACATAAACATCCTCTTTAACTGGGAAAATCTACTTCTGCGTTCCACAGATGTGGGGTGTCAAGATTTCTGATACGTCTACACGAAGACGGATAAATTTGTCCACACTATCATATTTATACGGTTTCCCAAAAGTTGCTCATCCGCACTGAAACGTGTGAAAATGCTGTACTGCACATGAGTAAAATGTAAGACATTCCGATCTACATCACTATTTATTTGCTTTTCCGGGCCAACGCCGCGGCAATGTTGTGGAAACGCAGCGGGTTTTTTTACATGGACCGACAGTGAGGTGGAGTTGCTGCTGTGAGTATCACGGGAGTAGAAAGTTGCAATAGAAAGCGAGAATACAGACTGGGAGACGTGCAAAAAAAAAAAAGATTTAATATTGAACCACCTTGAAGAACAGTATCCTGCTGATGACGTGGCTCACAAAACCTTAAAATAACAAAATTACTGTACGACATCCTCCACCATTTTGGCTGAATTGGTCACATGACTGCTTCACATGCTTTCACATGCATCATCGTTTTTGTTTAGATTAGTTTAGTTTTGTTAGTTTTCAAATGTGTCCACTTTAGAGAGCGTTTTCTTTGACTACAGACTACAGTCAGTGTGGAAAAAAGTTTTCTCTTCTCTAAAGACAGACAGACAGACAGACAGACAGACAGACAGACAGACAGATAGATGTTAATAGACAGACAGACAGACAGACAGACAGACAGACAGACAGACAGACAGATAGATAGATAGATAGATAGATAGATAGATAGATAGATAGATAGATAGATAGATAGATAGATAGATAGATAGATAGATAGATAGAGTAGGAAGGTAGGTAGATAGATAGATGGCCTCACATGGCCCTCATTTTTACCTCTAGAGATACAGATTGCTATTTATCTAAAGCATGTACAGACTTGATTTGATAACTCCAATAATTTTTCTGTCAGTTCAGTGCGATCGTGTTGGGCTGAGGGGACACTATTGTACTATTGAATATGCGTTTTAGTGAATTCTTAAGGAGTGCTGTGACCTTGTCGTTATTGTCCTTGTTCCTTATTTTGAGCTCTAAACATCCTCATCAAACTTTATTCCAACCCTCACAACCCTTGAAGAAGAGGTTTTTATGAATTATTATTTTTTTACTTAACAAAAAATCATATTTTCACAATTTTGACATCCAATTAGCAGCTCCAGCACCGACACACACACCCAGGATGGATTATTAATGTCAAGATTGTACAAACAGCCAGACCTTATGCTTTTTGAAGGCACCATAAAACTCATATTCATTACGCTTCCGAGACATCTCGGTCGTTTATCGCACACAGCTTCTGTGAACACTGTGAATATGGCAGTAAGAAAGGAAAGTGAATGTGAGTGCACTATGAATCAGAGCCCTCGAACCATCTAAACGAGCGAGCAGGAAGTGCCAACGAGACGACGCTTCACTTCCTGGGCTGACGCCTCAGCTTGGCTGTGACAAAAACGGATGAAGCAATCTTACTCATCGTATTCAACAACTAACCCCGCCCCCTTTCCCCACCACATCGCCACCAGCTCCACACACACCCCGTGGGGTGAGTTGCAAGTTTGCCACCAACACCGTGTCTAATTGCGTCGACGGAGCCGGTGATTAGACACAGATTTCCGTTTTACGCTTGCCATTGTTTCCGACAGTGTCGGCTCAGATTAATGTCTCCTGTTGTGTATCTGTTTAGCGTGAGCACGCGTGCGTCTTTGAATGCTTGCCAATCCCAATCGTTAGCAGCTGATTTGACGAAAGCCATTGAAACCCCCTCGTGAAGAAAAAAAACAGAAAACACCTTTCGCACGAGACGCTGTCCGAGACGCCAAGCCGATCCGGCACTTCATCAACGGCGCTAATAACACAAATCTGCTTCTACGGATAATCGATCGAGCATCTCGTCAGTTCTCATGGAGGAAATAGCGCGTCATCGCCATGCCAACGCTCAATGTGTGTCTGTTACATACTGTAAATAAAAAAACATTCAACACCTGTGTGTGCTGTTATGAGAAATAATAAGCAACGTTCTCTTCTTATTTGCAACAATTCTCTCGATGTTACAGGACATGGCGGACTTTTTATCCGTTTATAGTTACATTTTAATGCTGAGGAACATCCTGGTTTACATTATTGCTTATGTTATAGCAGCTATAAACAGTAGTTTCCTCAATAACCTGAATTTTTCTTTATCTTGAAGCTAATAAGATAGATAGATAGATAGATAGATAGATAGATAGATAGATAGATAGATAGATAGATAGATAGATAGATAGATAGATAGATAGATAGATAGATAGAGAGATAGAAAAACACAGACAGACAGACAGACAGACAGACAGACAGACAGACAGACAGACAGACAGACAGACAGACAGATAGATAGATAGATAGATAGATAGATAGATAGATAGATAGATAGATAGATAGAAAAACACAGACAGACAGACAGACAGACAGACAGACAGACAGACAGACAGACAGACAGACAGACAGACAGACAGATAGATAGATAGATAGATAGATAGATAGATAGATAGATAGATAGATAGATAGATTTTCCTTCCCATCATCAACAATTACACACATTTTTGTAACTATTACTAACAACGCTGTTACTACGGAAACGATGGATTTTTAACAATGGATTAAAAAATGTGAATTAATATAAATTTATGTTTTGCTGCTGCACAACTACTTTAATACAAACCAACAGCAATCTCGATTCTGATTGGTCAGAAACGATGTTAATAAGATACGGACAACTTATGGATATATATATATATATAGTGTGTATAAACCCTTAAGTGTGCACTGCAGCGATTAGTTCAATGCCATGAGCTTTCAATTAAAAACAAGCTTTTAATTTCTGCAGCGCTTATTGTCGCTAGCCCGCGTTCGGCTTTAATCTCTTCGTTCTCACCGAGCGTAATTACTGTCGATTATTTCTCCCCGCTGTTTTTCGGCCGCTTAATTGCAAGTGTACCCTTCACTTATCCTCTTTTAGTAGGCCTCTAATAATAATCAAAGTTTAAGGCACATCTGGGATTGCTTACTCCCTGTTACGCACACAAAACAACCCTGTTTCAGGAAGGAGGATGCGGCCCGCATGGTGCGTGATGCGACGCAACCCCATTAGCGGAGCCGTGTGCCAAGGTCGAGCTTGTGCCCGTGTGTATCGCTGACTGCCAGGACCCCAGGGCATTGTGGGTACTTAACAAACACACGTCGGGAACGAGTGAGTGCATCTGTCTAGTTAAAGCGTGTTGAATATTTCATAGTGACCTGTGCAAGGCTGAGGGCTGAGTGCAAGTGCGTGTCTAAGTGTACGTGTGCGTGCACGCACGTGCATGTGTGTGTGTGTGTGTGTGTGTGTGTGTGTGTGTGTGTGTGTGTGTGTGTGTGTGTGGAGCTGGCTTGTGCAGAAACTTAATGTTTCCATGCACGCATCAAGGAGATGCTCTAATAGAGGTCATCAACTTTTTTTATGTAGCAATTCTAAAAAGTGTTATTTTTTTAAAAACTCATTATTCTTTTAAATATTTCAAGGCAAACACTTGCAAATGCAACAACCAGCTTCCTGAGAGCAAATATGTTTTACAGGAACATCAAATATGGATCTCCACACGTGTATCACTAAATGCAATAGCGTGCACCTGAAATAGTTTCAACAATAATATAACTGAAATGTGGTTGGGTTCCTGTCAATTGTTTATTCTGATTAGGGCAAAAGTTTGTGGACACCTGAGCATAAGATTGACATGAACCTCCCATTCCACATTTAGTCCTCATTTACTGTTATAGTGATCTCCACTGACTCAACCTCCTCTAGGGTAACTGTTAACTTAGTAGTTAAGGCTTTGGGTTGCAGAACTGAAGGTTGGAGGTTCAAGCTCCAGTATCACCAAGGTTGGGGCCCTTAAGACTCTCTGCTCCAGGGCTGCTGTATCGTTGCTGATCTGTGCTCTGACCTCAGCTTCCTAACATTGCTGGGATATGTGAAGAAAGAATTTCTCTGTGCTGCAAAGTGCAGTGGATGTGCATAAAATAGCTAAACCACTGATGCTTTTCTATCCATTATATCAAGAACTAAACCAAAAGACATTGACAATTATGATCTTAAACCTTCACTATGTGGACCAAAGTACTGTGACACCTAACTATAAGATTCTATGTGCTTTCTGAACATCACATTCCACATTTAATCACAATTTACTGTTAAGCTTCACTCCTCTGGGAAGATGGTCCACTGGAGTTTTTTTGGAGATATGTCTGAGATTCATTGAGCTACAAGGGTGTTAGTAAAGTCAGGTACTGATGAAGGTGAGGAGGCCTGGGGTGCAGTCAGCGTTCACATTCATCCCAAAGGTGTTCAATAAGGTTGAGGGTTCAGAGCTCTATAGCAGGAGATCTTCCACTTCACCCCGTGTAAGTCTATATGTCATGCGAAGTTCAGATCGAATCAATATTGTAAAAGTACAAAACACACAAAAACAACACAATGAAATAGTGAAACATGAAAACCAACAGCAACCATTAAAGAAATACAAGACCCAAAGAGTGCCATTTAAGTGAACTTATATACAAATGCTAATCAAATGCCAGTGTGGACCAGGTGACATGGCCTGAGGGTGCAGTGGCTGATGGGAAACGTAGTTTCCGATCTCATTCCTGTGCTACACATAAAGGACAAACCCTTGGTGTTTCATGAAAAAAAAAGGGATTTAATTAAGTTTTTAGTTTTGCATTGACTAAAATTGTTAAGTTTTCCACCAACTGATTCTAGACTCAAATAAATGATATCTAATGTAATGTAAAATGGTTTGAAATAAAAAAAAAAATTCAGCCCAGCTGAGACTAAACTTGAAAAAAAAAAAAATGTATCTACAGTTCTACTTTCCAGGAACCCCACTGGGAGTAAAGGTAGGAATTCACCCTTGGAGAGCTCACCAGTTCATTGAACAGCCCCAAGCAATCACCTTGAGGATATTTAGCCTAATGTTTCTGGGATTTTGGCGGAAACCAGAAATCCCCTAATTATCCCCCAAGAGAACATGAGAAAGTTTGCCATTCCAAAAGTCTTCTAAAATATATTTGTCTGTAACTATATAGTTAATGTCTATGTATCTCGTATATGGAATTGTATTTATTATTTTATGTTCCAAGTTATTATAGTTTCTTGTATTTTTATAGCACCAACACAACATGACAAATTCCTTGTACCAGGGAACCCATGATACAGTATATTACTGCAAACTGTGCTACAGCACTCCACGTTCCCGGGTCCATGGTTCATTTCTACCTTCCAATCACGTCTGTGTATTTCTATTAAAAAGCTACAATCAAATCAAAACAATAAATTATCGCTAAGCCCTAGAACAAATTGAACCCCAGGACTGCACCGTAGTCAATTCATTACCTTCAAAGTCTAAATCCTGGTCCAAGTCGAGACCTTGCTGCTGGCATCTTTCCAAAATAAAAGTCAACTTAATGAAGTGCACTAGGCGGTCGTGGTGTACCACTGGTACAGTGTATTGTCGAAGAAATGATTATTAATGTTTACATTGACAAGAGTTTACGTCTGAGCCATTTGATGAGATCATGACCTTGATTCCTACAATACCTATTACATTGTGTACTAATTATCACACACACACACACACACACACACACACACACACACACACACACACACACACACACACACACACACACACACACACACACTCTGGCATGGCAATATAGGATGTTTCATTTCCAACTTGGTTTTCCCCAATGAAAAGGACGTAGTTTTGGTTAAAGTTTAAGTTTACACAGATCTGGCAACCCTGTCGTCTTCTTCGCATGCTATTAGTATACAGATGATTGGAAACAATCAGCAATAAAAAATCACTGACTTGAGAAGTGAGAAACCAAAAGCTTTTTAAAATACAGGAAGCTTTTAAGCTGTGTAGTTTATTAACAGCACATCAGAAATTACACACACACACACACACACACACACACACACACACACACACACACACACACACACACACACACACACACACACACACATTGAGTTATGGTAGGTTGTTACATCCTATGTATATAAGCATCGTGTTAGCTGTATAATCAGGGCTACTGTATGTGCCTGGTTGGCATTTAATAAGCAAAAAGTCACAGTGTGTTTGACAATAAATAAATAAATACATGATAAACTAATAAAAGTCAGATGTTTAAAAAAAGAATCTAAAATCAGCATATGGTCAGGAGGTGTAAATAATTGCATTTGCAGGTTTATTTTGATTGCTATGCAAAACACGAAGGACAAAACAGTCAGATGTTTAAGCTTAAGTTTATACTTATACTATACAAACCCTGTGTGTACTTACACTATACTTATACTAAACAAACTCTGTGTGTACTTACGCTATACTTATACTAAACAAACTCTGTGTGTACTTACGCTATACTTATACTATACAAACCCTGTGTGTACTTACACTATACTTATACTATACAAACCCTGTGTGTACTTACACTATACTTATACTATACAAACCCTGTGTGTACTTACACTATACTTATACTAAACAAACTCTGTGTGTACTTACGCTATACTTATACTATACAAACCCTGTGTGTACTTACACTATACTTACACTATACAAACTCTGTGTGTACTTACGCTATACTTATACTATACAAACCCTGTGTGTACTTACACTATACTTACACTATACAAACTCTGTGTGTACTTACGCTATACTTATACTATACAAACTCTGTGTGTACTTACGCTATACTTACACTATACAAACTCTGTGTGTACTTACACTATACTTATACTAAACAAACTCTGTGTGTACTTACGCTATACTTATACTATACAAACCCTGTGTGTACTTACGCTATACTTATACTAAACAAACTCTGTGTGTACTTACGCTATACTTATACTATACAAACCCTGTGTGTACTTACACTATACTTACACTATACAAACCCTGTATGAACTTACACTATACTTACACTATACAAACCCTGTGTGTACTTACACTATACTTATACTATACAAACCCTGTGTGTACTTACACTATACTTATACTAAACAAACTCTGTGTGTACTTACGCTATACTTATACTATACAAACCCTGTGTGTACTTACGCTATACTTATACTAAACAAACTCTGTGTGTACTTACGCTATACTTATACTATACAAACCCTGTGTGTACTTACAATATACTTATACTAAACAAACTCTGTGTGTACTTACGCTATACTTATACTATACAAACCCTGTGTGTACTTACTCTATACTTATACTATACAAACCCTGTGTGTACTTACGCTATACTTATACTATACAAACTCTGTGTGTACTTACGCTATACTTATACTATACAAACCCTGTGTGTACTTACGCTATACTTATACTATACAAACCCTGTGTGTACTTACGCTATACTTATACTAAACAAACTCTGTGTGTACTTACGCTATACTTATACTATACAAACCCTGTGTGTACTTACGCTATACTTATACTATACAAACCCTGTGTGTACTTACGCTATACTTATACTATACAAACTCTGTGTGTACTTACGCTATACTTATACTATACAAACCCTGTGTGTACTTACGCTATACTTACACTATACAAACCCTGTGTGTACTTACGCTATACTTATACTATACAAACCCTGTGTGTACTTACGCTATACTTATACTATACAAACCCTGTGTGTACTTACGCTATACTTATACTATACAAACCCTGTGTGTACTTACGCTATACTTATACTATACAAACCCTGTGTGTACTTACGCTATACTTACACTATACAAACCCTGTGTGTACTTACGCTATACTTATACTATACAAACCCTGTGTGTACTTACGCTATACTTACACTATACAAACCCTGTGTGTACTTACGCTATACTTATACTATACAAACCCTGTGTGTACTTACGCTATACTTACACTATACAAACCCTGTGTGTACTTACGCTATACTTATACTATACAAACCCTGTGTGTACTTACGCTATACTTATACTATACAAACCCTGTGTGTACTTATGCTATACTTATACTATACAAACCCTGTGTGTACTTACGCTATACTTATACTATACAAACCCTGTGTGTACTTACGCTATACTTATACTATACAAACCCTGTGTGTACTTACTCTATACTTATACTATACAAACCCTGTGTGTACTTACGCTATACTTATACTATACAAACCCTGTGTGTACTTACGCTATACTTATACTATACAAACCCTGTGTGTACTTACGCTATACTTATACTATACAAACCCTGTGTGTACTTACGCTATACTTACACTATACAAACCCTGTGTGTACTTACGCTATACTTACACTATACAAACCCTGTGTGTACTTACGCTATACTTATACTATACAAACCCTGTGTGTACTTACGCTATACTTATACTATACAAACCCTGTGTGTACTTACGCTATACTTATACTATACAAACCCTGTGTGTACTTACGCTATACTTATACTATACAAACCCTGTGTGTACTTACGCTATACTTATACTATACAAACCCTGTGTGTACTTACGCTATACTTATACTATACAAACCCTGTGTGTACTTACGCTATACTTATACTATACAAACTCTGTGTGTACTTACGCTATACTTATACTATACAAACCCTGTGTGTACTTACGCTATACTTATACTATACAAACCCTGTGTGTACTTACGCTATACTTATACTATACAAACCCTGTGTGTACTTACGCTATACTTATACTATACAAACCCTGTGTGTACTTACGCTATACTTATACTATACAAACCCTGTGTGTACTTACGCTATACTTATACTATACAAACCCTGTGTGTACTTACGCTATACTTATACTATACAAACCCTGTGTGTACTTACGCTATACTTATACTATACAAACTCTGTGTGTACTTACGCTATACTTATACTATACAAACCCTGTGTGTACTTACGCTATACTTATACTATACAAACCCTGTGTGTACTTACGCTATACTTATACTATACAAACCCTGTGTGTACTTACGCTATACTTATACTATACAAACCCTGTGTGTACTTACTCTATACTTATACTATACAAACCCTGTGTGTACTTACGCTATACTTATACTATACAAACCCTGTGTGTACTTACGCTATACTTATACTATACAAACCCTGTGTGTACTTACGCTATACTTATACTATACAAACCCTGTGTGTACTTACGCTATACTTACACTATACAAACCCTGTGTGTACTTACGCTATACTTACACTATACAAACCCTGTGTGTACTTACGCTATACTTATACTATACAAACCCTGTGTGTACTTACGCTATACTTATACTATACAAACCCTGTGTGTACTTACGCTATACTTATACTATACAAACCCTGTGTGTACTTACGCTATACTTATACTATACAAACCCTGTGTGTACTTACGCTATACTTATACTATACAAACCCTGTGTGTACTTACGCTATACTTATACTATACAAACTCTGTGTGTACTTACGCTATACTTATACTATACAAACCCTGTGTGTACTTACGCTATACTTATACTATACAAACCCTGTGTGTACTTACGCTATACTTATACTATACAAACCCTGTGTGTACTTACGCTATACTTATACTATACAAACCCTGTGTGTACTTACGCTATACTTATACTATACAAACCCTGTGTGTACTTACGCTATACTTATACTATACAAACCCTGTGTGTACTTACGCTATACTTATACTATACAAACCCTGTGTGTACTTACGCTATACTTATACTATACAAACTCTGTGTGTACTTACGCTATACTTATACTATACAAACCCTGTGTGTACTTACGCTATACTTATACTATACAAACCCTGTGTGTACTTACGCTATACTTATACTATACAAACCCTGTGTGTACTTACGCTATACTTATACTATACAAACCCTGTGTGTACTTACGCTATACTTATACTATACAAACCCTGTGTATACTTACGCTATACTTATACTATACAAACCCTGTGTGTACTTACTCTATACTTATACTATACAAACCCTGTGTGTACTTACGCTATACTTATACTATACAAACCCTGTGTGTACTTACGCTATACTTATACTATACAAACCCTGTGTGTACTTACGCTATACTTACACTATACAAACCCTGTGTGTACTTACGCTATACTTATACTATACAAACCCTGTGTGTACTTACGCTATACTTATACTATACAAACCCTGTGTGTACTTACTCTATACTTATACTATACAAACCCTGTGTGTACTTACGCTATACTTATACTATACAAACCCTGTGTGTACTTACGCTATACTTATACTATACAAACCCTGTGTGTACTTACGCTATGCTTATACTATACAAACCCTGTGTGTACTTACGTTATACTTATACTATACAAACCCTGTGTGTACTTACGCTATACTTATACTATACAAACCCTGTGTGTACTTACGCTATACTTATACTATACAAACTCTGTGTGTACTTACACTATACTTACACTATACAAACCCTGTGTGTACTTACGCTATACTTATACTATACAAACCCTGTGTGTACTTACGCTATACTTATACTATACAAACCCTGTGTGTACTTACGCTATGCTTATACTATACAAACTCTGTGTGTACTTACGCTATACTTATACTATACAAACCCTGTGTGTACTTACGCTATACTTATACTATACAAACCCTGTGTGTACTTACGCTATACTTATACTATACAAACCCTGTGTGTACTTACGCTATACTTATACTATACAAACTCTGTGTGTACTTACGCTATACTTATACTATACAAACCCTGTGTGTACTTACGCTATACTTATACTATACAAACCCTGTGTGTACTTACGCTATACTTACACTATACAAACTCTGTGTGTACTTACGCTATACTTATACTATACAAACCCTGTGTGTACTTACGCTATACTTACACTATACAAACTCTGTGTGTACTTACGCTATACTTATACTATACAAACCCTGTGTGTACTTATGCTATACTTATACTATATAAACCCTGTGTGTACTTACACTATACTTACACTATACAAACCCTGTGTGTACTTACGCTATATTTACACTATACAAACTCAGTGTGTATTTACGCTATACTTATACTATACAAACCCTGTGTGTACTTACGCTATACTTATACTATACAAACCCTGTGTGTACTTACACTATACTTACACTATACAAACTCTGTGTGTACTTACACTATACTTATACTATACAAACCCTGTGTGTACTTATGCTATACTTATACTATACAAACCCTGTGTGTACTTACACTATACCTACACTATACAAACTCTGTGTGTACTTACACTATACTTATACTATACAAACCCTATGTGTACTTACACTATATTTACACTATACAAACTCAGTGTGTATTTACACTATACTTATAGTATACAAACTCTGTGTGTACTTACGCTATACTTATACTATACAAACCCTGTGTGTACTTACACTATACTTATACTATACAAACCCTGTGTGTACTTACGCTATACTTATACTATACAAACCCTGTGTGTACTTACACTATACTTATACTATACAAACTCTGTGTGTACTTAAACTATACTTATACTATACAAACCCTGTGTGTACTTACACTATACTTATACTATACAAACCCTGTGTGTACTTACACTATACTTATACTATACAAACCCTGTGTGTACTTACACTATACTTATACTATACAAACCCTGTGTGTACTTACGCTATACTTATACTATACAAACCCTGTGTGTACTTACGCTATACTTATACTATACAAACCCTGTGTGTACTTACACTATATTTACACTATACAAACCCTGTGTGTACTTACACTATACCTATACTATACAAACCCTGTGTGTACTTACACTATACTTATACTATACAAACCCTGTGTGTACTTACACTATACTTACACTATACAAACCCTGTGTGTACTTACACTATACTTACACTATACAAACCCTGTGTGTACTTACACTATACTTTCACTATACAAACCCTGTGTGTACTTACACTATATTTACACTATACAAACCCTGTGTGTAATTACACTATACTTATACTATACAAGTGTTCACTATACAGACCCTGTGTGTATTTACACTATACCTACACTATACAAACCCTGTGTGTACTTACACTATACTTATACTATACAAACCCTGCGTGTACTTACACTATATTTACACTATACAAACCCTGTGTGTACTTACACAATACCCACACTATACAAACCTTGTGTACTTACACTATACTTTCACTGTACAAACCCTGTGTGTACTTACACTGTACTTATACTATACAAGTGTACACTATACAGACCCTGTGTGTACTTACACTATATTTACACTACACAAACCCTGTGTGTACTTACACTATATTTACACTATACAAACCCTGTGTGTACTTACACTATATTTACACTATACAAACCCTGTGTGTACTTACACTATACTTATACTATACAAACCCTGTGTGTACTTACACTATACTTACACTATACAAACCCTGTGTGTACTTACACTATACCTACACTATACAAACTCTGTGTGTACTTACACTATACTTATACTATACAAAATCTGTGTGTACTTACGCTATACTTATACTATACAAACCCAGTGTATACTTACACTATACTTATACTATACAAACCCTGTGTGTACTCACGCTATACTTAAACTATACAAACCCTGTGTGTACTTACGCTATACTTATACTATACAAACCCTGTGTGTACTTACGCTATACTTACACTATACAAACCCTGTGTGTACTTACACTATACTTACACTATACAAACCCTGTGTGTACTTACACTATACTTATACTATACAAACCCTGTGTGTACTTACACTATACTTATACTATACAAACCCTGTGTGTACTTACGCTATACTTATACTATACAAACCCTGTGTGTACTTACGCTATACTTATACTATACAAACCATGTGTGTACTTACGCTATACTTATACTATACAAACCCTGTGTGTACTTAAACTATACTTATACTATACAAACCCTGTGTGTACTTACACTATACTTACACTATACAAACCCTGTGTGTACCTACACTATACTTACACTATACAAACCCTGTGTGTACTTACACTATACTTACACTATACAAACCCTGTGTGTACTTACACTATACTTATACTATACAAGTGTACACTATACAGACCCTGTGTGTACTTACACTATACCTACACTATACAAACCCTGTGTGTACTTACACTATATTTACACTACACAAACCCTGTGTGTACTTACACTATATTTACACTATACAAACCCTGTGTGTACTTACACTATATTTACACTATACAAACCCTGTGTGTACTTACACTATACCCACACTATACAAACCGTGTGTGTACTTACACTATACTTTCACTATACAAACCCTGTGTACTTACACTATACTTATACTATACAAGTGCACTCTATACAGACCCTGTGTGTACTTACACTATACCCACACTATACAAACCCTGTGTCTACTTACACTATACTTACACTATACAAACCCTGTGTGTACTTACACTATATTTACACGATACAAACCCTGTGTGTACTTACACTATATTTACACTATACAAACCCTGTGTGTACTTACACTATACCTACACTATACAAACCCTGTGTGTACTTACACTATATGTACACTATACAAACTCTGTGTGTACTTACACTATATTTACACTATACAAAGCCTGTGTGTACTTACACTATACCCAGACTATACAAACCGTGTGTGTACTTACACTATACTTTCACTATACAAACCCTGTGTGTACTTACACTATACTTATACTATACAAGTGCACTCTATACAAACCCTGTGTGTACTTACACTATACCCACACTATACAAACCCTGTGTGTACTTACACTTTACTTACACTATACAAACCCTGTGTGTACTTACACTATATTTACACTATACAAACCCTGTTTGTACTTACACTATATTTACACTATACAAACCCTGTGTGTATTTACACTATACTTATACTATACAAGTGTACACTATACAGACCCTGTGTGTACTTACACTATACCTACACTATACAAACCCTGTGTGTACTTACACTATATTTACACTACACAAACCCTGTGTGTACTTACACTATATTTACACTATACAAACCCTGTGTGTACTTACACTATATTTACACTATACAAACCCTGTGTGTACTTACACTATACCCACACTATACAAACCGTGTGTGTACTTACACTATACTTTCACTATACAATCCCTGTGTACTTACATTATACTTACACTATACAAACCCTGTGTGTACTTACACTATATTATACTATACAAGTGTACACTATACAAACTCTGTATGTACTTACACTATACCTACACTATACAAACCCTGTGTGTACTTACACTATACCTACACTATACAAACCCTGTGTGTACTTACACTATACTTATACTATACAAACCCTGCGTGTACTTACACTATATTTACACTATACAAACCCTGTGTGTACTTACACTATACCCACACTATACAAACCTTGTGTACTTACACTATACTTTCACTGTACAAACCCTGTGTGTACTTACACTATACTTATACTATACAAGTGTACACTATACAGACCCTGTGTGTACTTACACTATACCTACACTATACAAACCCTGTGTGTACTTACACTATATTTACACTACACAAACCCTGTGTGTACTTACACTATATTTACACTATACAAACCCTGTGTGTACTTACACTATATTTACACTATACAAACCCTGTGTGTACTTACACTATACCCACACTATACAAACCGTGTGTGTACTTACACTATACTTTCACTATACAAACCCTGTGTACTTACACTATACTTATACTATACAAGTGCACTCTATACAGACCCTGTGTGTACTTACACTATACCCACACTATACAAACCCTGTGTCTACTTACACTATACTTACACTATACAAACCCTGTGTGTACTTACACTATATTTACACGATACAAACCCTGTGTGTACTTACACTATATTTACACTATACAAACCCTGTGTGTACTTACACTATACCTACACTATACAAACCCTGTGTGTACTTACACTATATGTACACTATACAAACTCTGTGTGTACTTACACTATATTTACACTATACAAAGCCTGTGTGTACTTACACTATACCCAGACTATACAAACCGTGTGTGTACTTACACTATACTTTCACTATACAAACCCTGTGTGTACTTACACTATACTTATACTATACAAGTGCACTCTATACAAACCCTGTGTGTACTTACACTATACCCACACTATACAAACCCTGTGTGTACTTACACTATACTTACACTATACAAACCCTGTGTGTACTTACACTATATTTACACTATACAAACCCTGTTTGTACTTACACTATATTTACACTATACAAACCCTGTGTGTATTTACACTATACTTATACTATACAAGTGTACACTATACAGACCCTGTGTGTACTTACACTATACCTACACTATACAAACCCTGTGTGTACTTACACTATATTTACACTACACAAACCCTGTGTGTACTTACACTATATTTACACTATACAAACCCTGTGTGTACTTACACTATATTTACACTATATAAACCTTGTGTACTTACACTATACCCACACTATACAAACCGTGTGTGTACTTACACTATACTTTCACTATACAAACCCTGTGTACTTACATTATACTTACACTATACAAACCCTGTGTGTACTTACACTATACCCACACTATACAAACTCTGTAAGTACTTACACTATACCTACACTATACAAACCCTGTGTGTACTTACACTATACTTACACTATACAAACCCTGTGTGTACTTACACTATACTTACACTATACAAGTGTACACCATACAAACCCTGTGTGCACTTACACTATACTTACACTATACAAGTGTACACTATACAAACCCTGTTTCCACTTACACTATACTTACACTATACAAGTGTACACTATACAAACCCTGTGCGTATTTACACTATACTTTTTTTTTTTTACTAGATCTTAGTGCTGCGTTCGACACTATAGATCATGATCTTCTCCTCGATCGCTTACAGAATTACATCGGTATTCAGGGACAGGCATTAAGCTGGTTTAAATCCTACCTGTCCAATCGTTACCATTTCGTAGATTTAAATGGAGAGCTATCCAGGATAATGCTAGTAAATTATGGCGTGCCACAAGGGTCAGTTCTAGGACCCCTGCTTTTTACAATATACATGCTTCCATTAGAAAATATTATTAGAAGGCATGGAATTAGCTTCTATTGTTATGCTGATGATACCCAGCTATATATTTCATCCAAACTAGGCGATACAGCTCAATTAGCTCGCATAACTGAGTGTGTTGAAGAAATAAGAGATTGGATGACCCATAACTTTCTGCTATTAAATTCTGATAAAACGGAGATTTTGCTCATCGGCCCAAAAAATAGTACACAGAAGCTCCAGCATCTCAGCCTGCATTTAGACGGTTGTTCTTTAACTACTAGTTCAACGGTAAAAGACCTGGGAGTTATTTTAGACAGCAACTTATCTTTTAAAAATCAAATCAATCAAGTTACAAAAACAGCCTTCTTTCACCTTAGAAATATTTCTAAGCTAAGAAATATGTTATCTATATCTGATGCAGAGAAGCTCTTCCATGCGTTTATGACCTCTAGAATAGACTACTGTAATGCATTACTAGGTGGATGTCCTGCATCATTAATAAACAAGCTTCAGTTAGTTCAGAATGCCGCAGCAAGAGTTCTTACTAGGTCAAGAAAATACGATCATATAACCCCAATCTTATCGTCCCTACATTGGCTTCCTATTAAGTTTCGAATAGACTACAAACTACTGCTACTCACTTATAAAGCACTAAATGGTTTGGCTCCCATGTATCTATCCAGTCTTTTAAAACGCTACAATCCGTCACGCTCCCTGAGATCTCAAAACTCTGGGCTTCTAGTAGTTCCTAGAATAGCAAAGTCCACTAAAGGCGGTAGAGCATTTTCACATTTAGCTCCTAAACTCTGGAATAGTCTTCCTGACAGTGTTTGGGGTTCAGATACACTCTCCCAGTTTAAGTGTAGATTAAAAACATATCTTTTAAGCAAAGCCTACACATAACACACATCACACACATCACATCACAACCTTGTGCTCCAGAATATATGATTACATGCACATTATCAACTTGTGCTGTTAATATCATGAACAGCAGCTACGCTAATTCCTCTCCACTGCTTCTCTTTCTCTCCCCATCCCGAGGCATCCTGAGGTTTGGCCAGCTCCAGTCACGTCCCACCTCGTGAAGATTATGGACCTATGGATGATCATGGAGAAGTAGATGCCGAGTGTTTAAAGGCCCTGGCATGGAGAAGCTGATGCTGGATCTATGATGATCACAAATTGTTCTGTATTGTTGAAAGATTTATGACCAAACTCTTGATGTCACCCATATGAGGATGGGTTCCCCTTTGAGTCTGGTTCCTCTCAAGGTTTCTTCCTCATATCATCTAAGGGAGTTTTTCCTTGCCACTGTCGCCACGGCTTGCTCATCAGGGACAAACGCACACCATTCACCTTCACTGTTGTTTTCTGTAAAGCTGCTTTGAGACAATGTCTGTTGTGAAAAGCGCTATACAAATAAACTTGACTTGACTTGACTTGACTATACTTACACTATACAAGTGTACACTATACAAACCCTGTGTGTACTTACACTATACTTACACTATACAAGTGCACACTATACAAACCCTGTGTGTACTTACACTATACTTACACTATACAAACCCTGTGTGTACTTACACTATACTTACACTATACAAGTGCACACTATACAAACCAGGTGTGTACTTACACTACACTTACACTATACAAGTGCACACTATACAAAACCTGTGTGTACTTACACTACACTTGCACTATACAAGTGCACACTATACAAACCCTGTGTGTACTTACACTATATTTACACTATACAACCCAGTGTGTACTTACACTATATTTACACTATAAAAACCCTGTGTGTAGTTACACTATACCAATACTATACAAGTGTAATTTTTACAAACCTTGTGTGTACTTACACTATATTTATACTTTACAAGTGCACACTATACAAACCCTGTGTGTAGTTACACTATACCTACACTATACAAGTGTACTATATACAAACCCTGTGTGTACTTACAATATACTAACACTATACAAATGCACACTATACAAGCCCTGTGTGTACTTACACTACACTTGCACTATACAAGTGCACACTATACAAACCCTGTGTGTCTTCTTCTTCTTCTTCTTTCGGCTGCTCCCATTAGGGGTCGCCACAGCGGATCATCCGTCTCTATACCACCCTGTCCTCTACATCTGCCTCTTTCACACCAACTATCTGCATGTCTTCCCTCACCACATCCATGAACCTCCTCCTTGGCCTTCCTCTTGTCCTCCTACCTGGTGGCTCCATCCTCAGCATTTTTCTACCAATATAATTCATGTCCCTCCTCTGCACATGTCCAAACCATCTTAATCTTGCCTCCCTCACCTTGTCACCAAAACATCCTACTGTGCTGTCCCTCTAATAAACGCATTTCTAATCTTGTCCATCCTCGTCCCTCCCAACGAAAACCTCAACATCTTCAGCTCTGCTACCTCCAGCTCCACCTCCTGTCTTTTACTCAATGCCACTGTCTCTAATCCATACAACATCGCAGGTCTCACCACAGTCCTATAAACTTTCCCTTTCATTCTTGCAGATACCCTACTATCACAAATCACTCCTGTTACTCTTCTCCACCCACTCCACCCTGCCTGCACTCTTTTCTTTACTTCCCTAACACACTCTCCATTACTGTGCACTGTTGACCCCAGGTACCTGAACTCCTCCACCTTCTCCACCTCTTTTCCCTGCAACCGCATCACTCCACTGCCCTCCCTCTCATTTACACACATGTACTCTGTCTTACTCCTACTGACTTACATTCCCCTTCTCTCCAGCGCATATCTCCACCTCTTCAGGCTCTTCTCAAACTGCTCCCTACTCTCACCACAAATCACAATATCATCTGCAAACATCATAGTCCAGGTAGACTCCTGTCTGACCTCGTCCGTCAACCTGTCCATCACCACTGCAAACAGGAAAGGGCTCAGGGCCGATCCTTGATGCAGTCCAACCTTCACCCTGAACCAGTCTGACTTTCCTACTGCACACTTCACTGCTGTCACACTGTCCTCATACATGTCCTGCACCACCCTCACATACTTCTCTGACACACCTGACTTCCTCATACAATACCACAACTCCTCTTTTGGCACTCTGCCGTACACTTTCTCTAAATCCACAAAAACATCCTTAAAGCAAATCAGGCATCTGTGGTGCTCTTCCTCGGCATGAAACCATACTGTTGCTCACAGATGGTCACCTCTTCTCTCAGCCTGGCTTCCACTATGCTTTCCCATAACTTCATGGTGTGACTGATCAACTTAATTCCCCTGTAGTTACTGCAGGTCTGCACATCACCCTTATGCTTAAAGATCGGTGCCAGCACACTTCTTCTCCATTCCTCAGGCATCTTCTCACCTTCCAAAATCCTGTTAAACAATCTGGTTAAAAACTCCACTGCCATCTCTCCTAAACATCTCTACGCTTCTACTGGTATGTCATCTGGTCCAACCGACTTTCCATTCTTAATCCTCTTAATCGCTGCTCTCACTTCCTCCTTACTAATCCTATCTACATCCTGCTTCACCAACTTCACATCATCCAACCTTCTCTCTCTCTGATTTTTCTCATTCTTCAGCTGCTCAAAATACTCCCTCCACCTTCTCAACACACTCTCCTCACTAGTCAACACATTTCCTTCTCCATCCTTTACTGCTCTAACTTGCAGCACATCCTTCCCAGCTCGGTCCCTCTGCCTGGCCAATCGGTATAAATCCTTTTCTCTTTCCTTAGTGTCCAACCTCTTATACAGCTACTCAAATGCCTTTTCCTTGGCTTTCGCCACATCCCTTTTAACCTGCTGCCGCATCTCCTTGTACTCCTGCCTACTTTTCTCATCACTCTGTCAATCCCACTTCTGTTTTGCTAACCTCTTTCTCCTTATGCTCTCCTGCACTTCCTCATTCCACCACCACGTCTCCTTGTCTTGCTTTCTATTTCCAGATGTCACACCAAGTACTTTTCTAGCTGCCTCCCTCATCACTCCTGCAGTAGTTTCCCAATCATCCAGCACATCTTCAACACCACCGAGCCCCTGTCTGACCTCTTCCCTGAACCTCACACTACACTCTTCCTCCTTCAGTTTCCACCATCTTATTCTTCTTTCAGTCCTCACTCTCATCCTCTTCTTCTCCACCTCCAAAACCATCCTACAGACCACCATCCGATGCTGTCTAGCTACACTGTCCCCTGCCAACACCTTACAGTCTCCAATCTCCTTCATGTTGCATCTCCTGCATGGCACATAGTCCACCTGTGTGCACCTTCCTCCACTCTTATACGTCACCCTATGATCCTCCTTCTTCTTAAAATACGTGTTCACCACTGCCATTTCCATCCTTTTAGCAAAATCTACCACCATCTGCCCTTCCACATTCCTCTCCTTAAAGCCATACCTACCATCACCTCCTCATTACCTCTGTTCCCTTCACCTACATGTCCATTAAAGTCTGCCCCAATCACCAATCGTTCTTTCCTAGGTACACCATCTACCACTTTATCTAATTCACTCCAGAATCTTTCCTTCTCCTCCATCTCACAGCCAACTTGTGGAGAATAGGCACTGATGACATTTATCATCATCCCTTCATCTTCCACCTTCACGATCATCACCCTATCAGAAACTCTCTTCACCTCCACTACACTCTTACTGTACACTTCCTTCAGAATCACCCCTACACCATTTCTCTTTCCATCCACACCATGATAAAACAGTTTAAACCCACCTCCAATGTTCCTGGCCTTACTTCCTTTCCACTTGGTCTCCTGAACACACAACATATCTACCTTTCTCCTTTTCATCATATCAGCTATCTCTCCCCCTTTACCTGTCATAGTACCAACATTTAAAGTACCAGCCCTAACCTCTACTCTCCTACACTTCTCCTTTCCCTGCCGTCTCTGTAGACGTCTTCCACCTCTCCTTCTCCTGCTTCGGCCAACAGTAGCCCAATTTCCACCGGTACCCTGTCGGCTAACGATACCGTAGCGGTCGTTGTTAACCCGGGCCTCGACCGATCCGGTATGAAATTCTCATTTGTGATCCGCATATTTGATTTGGCACATGTTTTACGCTGGATGCCCTTCCTAACGCAACCCTCCCCATTTACCCGGGCTTGGGAAAGGCACTAAGAGTGCACTGGCTTGTGCATCCATAATGGCTGGGTTATACAAACCCTGTGTGTACTTACACTATATTTACACTACACAAACCCTGTGTGTACTTACACTATATTTACACTACACAAACCCTGTGTGTAGTTACACTATTCTTATACTATACAAGCGTATACTATACAAACCCTGTGTGTACTTACACCACACTTACACTATACATACACTATACTTATACTATACAAGTGAACACTTTACAAGCCCTGTGTGTACTTATACTATACTTATACTATACAAGTGAACACTTTACAAGCCCTGTGAGTACTTACACTATACACATACTATCCAAGTGTACTCTTCATAAGCCTTGTGAGTACTTGCACAATATTTATTCTATACAAGTGTACACTTTACAAGCCCTGTGTGTACTTACACTATACTTATACCACATTTTAACACTTTAGAAACATCCAATATACAAACTCTATAAACACTTACACTATACATACACTCTACAACCCAAAGAACACTTACATTATACAAGTGTACATAAGACCTGTGAAGACTTACACTAAACAAGTTCACACTGTACAATTCCACGTGAAAGCGTGGTACATATGAAAAACGATAGTGTGTTAGGATGATTTCATTAATGTAAAGCTTGTAGCCTAAACTACTGTAAGAGTTGCTGTCAGATAAATCTATTCAATACCTACTGACCAATCAGAATCAAGCATACAGCAACATTGGGTATAAAGACATTTTATATTTAGTATAGTTGTGTACAGGATGTAGACAAAGGTTATTTAATGTTTTTTATATACGTGCAATGAAATAAATAAATAAATAAATAAATAAATATATGGATAGATGAATGAATGACAGAATGAATGAATGAAAATTGTACATTGAGTTGTTGCACTAGGTGTTGAGATGCCTGTGGGAATACCATTGGACAAAAAATATAACAAATCTAATCTAATTCTTAATGAAAAAAAAAAAAAAAAAAAAAAAAAAAGGTTTTCAGTCACATGTAATAAACAATGATGCATTCATGTGTAATAATTTTCTAATGATCTTGACTTGGTTGTTAGGTTTGTATGACAGAAATAAATGTACCAAACTGTATTGTTCTCTCTTGTCGCTAGCGTAGTGCCCTTAAGTGAACATGTTTTACACAGTGAGGGTCTAAATACAGTAGTCCCTCATGGTTGACCAACAAACAGGCATAAGTTGTAGAAAAAAAAAAAAAAAAAAAAAATCAATATTCTGAATGTTTAACATTAATGCACCGTTTTCAGCTTCCCAAAAAATGTAAGCAAATGTTTGATTGTGAATTTGAACTGCTTTGCACAACAGATCAGATTAAAAAGCGGAAAAATCAAATACTTGTGAGCATTTCACGCTTCTAAGTTTCCCTCGGGCTGTTAACAGTATAAACGATTCAATTTGTCGTATGAAATACAAAACAAATGCACAATAGGAGCATTTTCGCTCTGACTTCATTTCGACCCCTAATGCACCTTACATTATTTTAAACATGCACTGATGTGTTTTTTTAGGTTAAAGATTCACACTCAGGATGCAAAACATGTACCACTTCAGCCCTGGAATACAGTACAATGTCCCAAAATCAACTGAGCTTTGGGCGTGAAGAACTATGAGCAACACCAGCGTGCTAGGCCACCAGGTTAGATTTTTTCATGACAACAAAATGAATGCAATCCCAGTTCTCCCATCACTTTAATGCCCCAGCAGTCCAGTAGTCCTGTCCTCTAGCACAAACCACAACAAAATGATTCACCTGGAATACAAGGCAAATATATGAAAATGAAACGCCAAAGCCAGAAGCATACAGGCTCGTGCTTGAGGTCAGACACATGTTCTTTCACCCACTGGTCCACATACTTCTTTCACCTTCAACACCAGAGCAGAGCAGACCAGAGCTCCTTTCTGTTTCTGTTTATCAGCCTGCTGGAAGTTCTTACAGGACAGCTCGTGAGGGAAGGGGCCATGTCGCACAATATCCTAGTATAGAGTAATAGTACCAATGCAAATCTCCTTGAGGAACTAAACAGAGAAAAGAGGCTCAGCTGTGCACAACATGCGCGCGTGCATCCGTAATGATCCCAAACACAAAATACCGTAATAATAATAAGCATTAATCAAATGATGTGTCATTGTTATATATATATATATATATATATATATATATATATATATATATATATATATATATATATATATATATATATATATATATATATATATATAAATGCATGCATGTTTGTACCTCACACTGCAGGGAGGATAACATCAGCAGCAAGAACATGGCACTGAAGAGGTTCATTCTTCCCCCGAGCGTCAGCTCTCTCCTTCTTTCCTTTCTCCTCTTGTCTCCTCTCGTCTCCTTTAGGTCTCAGCGAGCCCCCGGTTCCGACACAGCCCGGTTTCTCTGCACGATCCGCGCGACAATCCTCATCACCGGAGCGTGTGTGTGTGCGTGCGTATGCGTGCGTGCGTGTGTGCGGCGCGGTGCGCACGCAAGGATGTGGTTCTCTCGTTAGCGCGACGCGAGATACTTCTTCTATCCGTACTCTCTCTCTCTCTCTCTCTCTCTCTCTCTCTCTCTCTCTCTCTCTCTCTCTCTCTCTCTCTCTCTCTCTCTCCCCCACCTTACTCTACATGAGGACCGCCGGCGGAAAGGTCAGTACCGGAGCGCTCTCTCTCTCTCTCTCTCTCTCTCTCTCTCTCTCTTACTCTTTCTCTCTCTCCCCGGCGCTTACCCCGTTTTTACGGTCAAGCAGAAAGTGTGACGAAGGAGAAGCGCAGGATGAATAAAAGGATGAGGAGGAGGAGGACGAGGGAGAGGGATGGAGAGATTTAGAGAGAGGGAGATGGAGAGAGATGGACAGGACTGCTGGAGTCGCAAAGGAGAAGTATACACTGAGCTTATAGACAACTCAGGAGAAAAAGAAGACAGGATGACAGACAGAAAGAGAGATTGAAAGAGAGAGAGAGAGAGAAAGAGAGAGAGAGAGATGACTTTGATGAATGACCCTTCACACGTGAGAGCTTCATGCTTAATTGTCTCATTTGTCACTTAGGGGGAGAAAACTGGAAAAAAAAAAAACAATCAAAATAAATTGGTGTCCCCCGAAAACCAAAAAAGACACACACACACACACACACACACACACACACACACACACACACACACACACACACACACATACATACAGAGGAAAAAAATTATATATATGGGGAGAAAACAGGGGAAAAAAACAATAAAAATAAATTGGTGTCCCCCAAAAAGCAGAACACACACACACACACACACACACACACACACACACACACACACACACACACACACACACATACAGGGGGGGGGGGTATATTTTAAAAGAGAAAGAGAGAGAGAAAGTGTGACAAGGAGTTTGTGTGTGAACTTGATCCAGGAAATCTGAAAAAACTTAATAACGCATAAGATTCAGATGATTCATGAAACATCAGCATAAATTAATTACATACAAAAATGACAATTGAACACTTGCAGAACAATCATTCAGCCTCACACACACACACACACACACGCACACACACACACACACACACACACACACACACACCGTGCAAAATATATAAATCACAGGGAATTTTTATATATATATATATAATAAAAAGCAATATCATACATATAGAAATGAAAAAAGAAACACGTGTTACAAGGAGTTTGCGTGTGAACATGATCCAGAAAACATCTGAATTAATGCATAAAATTGTAATGTTTGCACTCATACATATGATTCAGAAAGATGATTCATGAAACATCAGCATAAATAAATGACGTAAGAATATGTGAAAAAAAAAATGTATGCAAACATGAGTCATGAACATTTCATAAACAGGATTCACCCAGGCATCAGGATAAATGAACAGACGGTCAAAAAGTCACAAGCCAATATACGGGAATAAAGAAATCATATGTGAACATGATCATAAGACATAAAAGAAAATTGTATTCAAATCATGTCCGCATAAATGTATTGTAAAAAAAAAATAAAATTCCTGGATTAGTGAATGTGTAAAATAAAAGTACAGAATGGAAAAATCCTATGACAATAAGTGACTCGTGTAAAATTAAACAAAAAAAATAATGTGACAATAAATGAATGATGTTATTTTCAGTTGATTTCGCTTTCTTTTCCTGTTCATTTGTCTTTTTTATTACAATAATTCTGCTTCATTATCAATACAATGGCTAAAAGCTGTGGCACAAGAGGAATAAAGCACTTTGCTGTTAATGGGAATTGTACTGGTAACTGTAGTGTTTTTGCTTAACATCGTATCCTCAAATTCTTTTATTCCTTATTCATCATGACTTGTACAAATTGTGAGCCTTATTGATTTTTTTCCTTTTTTAATTGAGAAATTTATTTTCATTTCATTTGGATTCATAAAAAGATTTGCTGAAATCTGTTCTCTTAGTAATGGCTGCACACAGGCCACCCTGCCTTTCTTGCACTCCTTTATTGCAGCACGGTTATATTCATTTGTTCAGCCGGCACCAAGAAAAAAAAAATCCAAGCAGGGAGAACTGTAGAGAGAAATATTGAAGGGCGAAATATTGAGTGTGTGAGCAATACAGAGTGAGTGAGACAGAAAGAAGCAGACCGAGAGTGTGTATGTGTGTTGTGATGTGGTAGGTCTCTGATCATCCTGCATTTTTTCTTTTTTTTTTACAGTCCGGGATTTTTTTTTTTATATATATATACCTGCAGGCAATCTGAATAAAAAATAACAGCTGGTCATGTCCACCCGGCACATTCTGCTCAATTACTTTCAGCAGGCAATATCATCTCATGCAGTAAATACAATTCCTTACCATTTGAACCTTACTGCAGTCGTAAGTATGGAAGTTGTGAGTGGGATTCGTGCCTTCAGGTTTCCTACAGTGAGTGGGGTGTGCAGGGTTTTGGACATGAGATGAAAAGGTAACTAAAAAAAAGCAAAAGGACACTAAAGCTAATAAAACCTAATTAAACTGATTGGCTAGATAATGACATTTCTTTATTAGAGCCATAATGGCATCCATAATGGACATGGTTATAATACTTAAAAATACAGTTACAAAAAATTGTATCAGACGCAAGAGCAGGTTTTATATCAAATGTTCAACTGTTAGAAACCAAAACTGTGAAAACTGTGAGCCAAGATCAAAAAACATGAGAATACATCTTGATAAGAGAGACCTTAACAAAATCCCCATGATGGACTGAAATCCTCTTCACGCTGTATTCGATTCCTGATATTTTATTTGTAGAACGTTTCAAACAATGCACATTATCGAGATAAAGGTTCTAAAGCTGAGTGTAAGTTTAATGCCTATAAGTTTGCTCCTTATAATCGTATAACTCTAATGAGCGAGCCAGAGGCACTGTGGCAAGGAAAAACTCCCTGAAATGGCAGAACTTGAGAGGAACCAGAGTAAAAAGAGAACCCATCCTCATCTGGGTGCCAACAAATGTCCATACATTACAAATCCATCATTGTTGAGAAATTGCTTTGTATTCGTTTTACAAAACTGCACTGTAAAAGGGAACAAAATCGAGTGCACTTTCTGCAATTTGCTTCACAGGAGCCGAAAGCAGGTTTAACTAAAAATAAAAAATAAAATAAACCCTAAATACCCATAAAAACACACTTGACAAGCTGTAAGACTTGCCAAAAAGATAGGAATTTAAAGTGAATAATAATATGGAATAAGAATCTGTTTTGTATATGTTGCACTTGTCATTTTAGACCAAATCTGCCATTTAAGAACGTCTAATTTATTACAAGACCAAAACGCTTGCACAAAAAAACACAAATTAATATTACCAGCTACCAAAAGTTACTTCAAATTAGGAGTCCAGCTAAAAGACATAACATTGTTCAATCCCTTGCCTTTGTACAAGACTGAACTCTGATCCAGAATGCTTTGTATATATATATATATATATATATATATGTGTACAGTGCATCCTTGATACTCGTGGGGGTTACGCTCTATGACCCCTCGTGAGTAACACATAATGGCGAGGTTTTGACTCTCCCTTTGATGGTTCCTTTTTCGAGGGGAATTGTACATGTGCTGTAGTGTAAACTCAACAGAAATTGTGAACTACTTTTCATAAATGTTTTATTTACTCTTTTAAATGAATAATACAATAATACAACATATTTCTGTAATTTATTAGTACAAACTCTGTTTTGAAATGTTACTCCGAACTTCCGAGTCACTCGTGGCATCTCATGAACTGTCCGATGATTTTTCACGATTTACTCTTAATTCGGTTCCAAATGAAAAGTCGGCAGCTATTAAGCTTGCGAGTGTCAAGGTTCCACTGTATATAAAATAAAGTATAAATGATTATTTTTATTCATATTGGAAATAAGGCAATTCAATATATACATTAGCAATGTTTCATTAATAATAATAATAATAATAATAATAATAATAATAATAATAATAATAATAATAAAATACCAGTTATTTTGCAACAAAGGCAAAATACTCACAGAAAGGATTTCAAAACACTTGCTTCCTTTTTTCCCCAAAACTGAAACAACCTCTGAAAATGTAAAATGTCCAAAGAATAAAGAGGTGCCAATATTTCTGATAGCATTGCTTTACAGAAAACAAATCCAGCATTATTTTGTGTGCTTAATAAAAAAAAAAAAAAAAAATCTAACTATATAGATTCACTGAACAATCTGAACATCTGAGTTGCCTCATCCATGTCTTTTTCTATATGACCTGATTTCACCAAACACAAGTTTTGTATAGTATGTTTTCAAGAACCCTTTACTTAAGAACCCTATCTAGGTTTAAACATCTCTAAGTAGGTATTGGCTTGATGGTATTCTTTAGCCGAAACTTATTTGTCGTGATGATATTTGTTTGAAAGAGTCTAGAAGGCCAATCTTGAAGTTACTCTGGATAATTCACTATGAATAATTAAGACTCATTTCTGTCCCCAGGATGACCCAGGCGGTTGCTTTTACAGGGATGGTTAAGCATCTGAGATGCCCGACCCACCAATTCCCCAGCAACCTGATTTCACCAAGCACCCAAGTGTTGCATTGTTTGTTTCTCTGGCTGTACTTATGTCTTGACCTAACTACTGTAAGTCCTAGCCTTTATAATGCAGGGTGACTTTTATAGTTCTTTTCAAATGTTTCTTGTCAGACTGTACGAACATGATCCCCATGTCACACTGTAGGATCTCAGTTGTCAAAATGCCAAAATATCTGACAGTCAAAATCTGGTGCAAACAAGAAAAAGAAATCTGTAGCTTTAATATTGTTCATGACATGCCTTGATAATAAAAATGTCATTTCCCTCCATCACTCGAAAAGTTTCTCTTCTTGTACTCTCCACCTGAATCATCAGGTTCGGCGCTCCTTTTGGTTCTTGGTTTGATGGCTGTCATAGGAGAAATCACGTTGCAGGAAAGAGTGTGAAAACTTCTGACACTGCTGGAATATCATCAGAGGAAAAAAATGACCGGCCATTATTCGGCTGTCTCTCCAGCACACACCTCCAGCTCTCCAGGCTCTCCTCAACTTGCTTCCTACTCTCAGCACAAATCACAATATCATCCGCAAACATCATAGTCTAGGGAGACTCCTGTTAGACCTCGTCCTTCAACCTGTCCATCACCACTGCAAACAGGAAAGGGCTCAGAGCCGATCCTTGATGTTGTCCAACCTCCACCTTGAAACAGTCTGTCGTTCCTACTGCACACTTCACTGCCGTCACACTGTCACCATACATGTCCTGCACCACCCTCACATACTTCTCTGACACACCTGACTTCCTCATACAATACCACAACTCCTCTCTAGGCACCCTGTCAAACGCTTTCTCTAAATCCACAAATACACAATGCAACTCCTTCTGTCCTTCTCTATACTTCTCCATCAACATTCTCAAGCAAATAATGCGTCTGTGGTGCTCTTCCTCGACATGAAACCATACTGTTGCTCACAGATGGTCACCTCTTCTCTCAGCCTTGCTTCCACTACTGTTTCCCATAACTTCATGGTGTGACTGATCAACTTAATTCCCCTGTAGTTACTGCAGGTTTGCACATCTCTCTTATTCTTAAAGATCGGTACCAGCACACTCCTTCTCCATTCCTCAGGCATCCTCCCACCTTTCAAAATCTTGTTAAACAATCTGGTTAAAAACTCCACTGCATCTCTCCTAAACATCTCCACGCTACTACCGGTATGTCATCTGGTCCAACCGCCTTTCCACTCTTCATCCTCTTAATCGCTGCTCTCACTTCCTCCTTACTAATCCTATCTACACCATCTTCACCATCTCCACATCATCCAACCTACTCTCTCTCTGATTTTCCTCATTCATCAGCTGCTCAAAATACTCCCTCCATCTTTTCAACACACTCTCCTCACTAGTCAACACATTTCCATCTCCATCCTTTACTGCTATAACTTGCAGTACATCCTTCCCAGCTCTGTCTCTCTGCCTGGCCAATCAGTACAAATCCGTTTCTCCTTCCTTAGTGTTCAAGCTCTCCTATAGCTCCTCATATGCCTTTTCCTTGGCTTTCGCCACATCCCTCTTCACCTGCTGCTGCATCTCCTTGTACTCCTGCCTACTTTTCTCATCACTTTGTTGATACCAATTCTGTTTTGCCAAACTCTTTCCCCTTATGCTCTCCTGCACTTCCTCAATCCACCACCACGTCTCCTTGTCTTCCTCAGCAAGTCTGGGAATAAGATAATTAATTGGCTCATGTGGTAGAGAAGAAAAAATGTGGAAGCCAGAGTGTAATTCAGGACAAGAGCTGGAAACCTGTAAACTATACTAAAGGTTTTCAACCAACAAGCAAGATTCACTGCAGCACTCTCCAGAACTGCATTGGGATGGAGAACAATATCTACCACACCCTCTAAAATGGCTTTTCACAGTGGTCAAGCACTACAAGAAAACACACACATGCACACAGACACACACACGCACACACACACACACACACACACACACACACACACACACACACACTAAATGTACTCATTCTGCATATTTTAGATCTGCTGCTTCATCCCACAGTCTCGCTGAACAAAAGACTGGAGAAAAAGTATTGTGTATTCTTCTAGGCACAGAGCCAAACAGCATCTCTCTCTCTCTCTCTCTCTCTCTCTCTCTCTCTCTCTCTCTCTCTCTCTCTCTCTCTCTCTCTCTCTCTCTCTTTTCTCCACCCCTCCGATCTACCTCTGTCTCTGTTTTTGCACACTTGGCTGCACCCTCTGAACAGGACATAGAGCTGAAGTATCAGTTCTTTCTTCTCCAGCTCCCTAAAGGTGAAGCCTGTTTTTCCTTTATACAGTCAGTGCTGCAAGACACCACTGCTCACTTGGACTTGCTGTGTGTGTGTGTGTGTGTGTGTGTGTGTGTGTGTGTGTGTGTGTGTGTGTGTGTGTGTGTGTGTGTGTGTGTGTGTGTGTGTGATATGATTTAAGTCAACTTCATTATCATTCAATTCATGCACTTCTATATATAATAACACCAGATATCAGGCTTCAAGAGAATACAGAGGCTAAAGCCTTTGCAAATATTATGACAAGCGACAATTTACACAATTTACAGTCCAATGCAGCACAATACATACAGTACTTTTATTTACACACGTATTCAATACTTAGAATAAGTTCTGTATCTACTCAATGGTAAGACTAGTGACCTGCAATTATGTCCAAGGTTTCCTTTTTTTTATTTTAAACAACAGTATGTAGTAGACGTGTAACGGTACACGTTTTTATACCGGAACTTTTCAGTACTTGGGCTTTTGGTTTGGGAATACAATCCTTTTTATGTGCAGAAAAATCGGAGTTTCCTCAGGCACATATTGTGGTGGACCTCAAGTTTGTTTTGTTTCTCCGCCTCGCACTTTGAGCGCATTTTTATTATTAATTCAATTTTATTCAATTAACTTTTATTTGTATAGCGCTTTTAACATTGAACATTGTCTCAAAGCAGCTTTACACAGATAATGTGTTAATTAAATGTATATGTTCTTTATTATTAAAGATGCTTCTTTATTTATTTAGAGTATTTATTTAGAGATGTATTTATTATTAAAGATGTTCTTTTATTATTACTATTATTGTTATTATTGTAATAAAACTAGGGATATAAAAAAGAAACTAGAGTTAGTCACTGTGTCGACTCACTCCGTACTGGAAATACGATTTGTTTTGCGCATGCATTAAAACGCTCTAGCTTTAGCTGCTAATCAGGAAGTGGTTAGCGGCTAATGCTAGCAATATGACAACAAAAATGCTTTATGTCCAGCTTCAAAAAACTTCTCCTAAAAGGAGAAACTCCTGACAGTTTTTCATGTCGAGGAAGTGAATGAAAAAAGGATGGAAGGAATGAAGACATTTGTTAAAGTCTGCTGAAATAAGCAGAACAGTCAGAGTGGAGCATTTCTTTAGAAAATTAAATATTAAATATAAAACACACACCAACACACACATCTGTATTAATTAAATGAGGTCTAACAAATATACATTTTAACCATTTACTTATTTTTATGAATTTAATTTGTACCAATTTAATTTCAATTTAATCAATATAATAAAAAAAGTGTATTGCATCAATTTGGTTATATTAGAATTTATATATATTTTTTAAATGGCAATCAGGCATTGTATTTAAAATTGTTTAAAAAATGTAAAATGTTGATGTTTCCAAATATTAATAATAATAAACTGCGTTAATGAAAAACGACGAGCAATTTTATGTTTCGCAATTCTTCCCCTCAAACTGTACCGAAATTAAACTGAACCGAGTCTTGAAAACCGAGGTACGTACCGAAACGTGAATTTTGTGTACCGTTACACCCTTATTGTGTTGGTCGATTTAATGTTTGGGTAACAGATTTCTGACAATGGCAAGAATTATAATGATTGCAATTTATCCTTTCAATCATCTTTTGAGTCGTCTCTGTTTAAACTAAGTGATGCAGCAGAGATTTAGTCCTTTAGTTCACCCGAGATCAAACACCTCCTTGTCTTTTGGACATCTTTCAAACATACCAGCTTAAAAAACTTTCGAAAGTAACATTCCAAAAACCCTTAAAATTGCGAATCAGCTTCAGGTGAATGGTGACAAGCTCCTCCCATTTACTGATGCAAATCTTTTGGAATATAAATGCTGTCAATTCTGTTTTTCCATATTTTTTTAAATATATATATATATATATATATATATATATATATATATATATATATATATATATATATATATATATATATATATATATATATACTTTTTTTTTATTTAAAATTTTTTTTATTTTTATATTTATATAAAATAAATATATATTTTTTCAAAAGACAGTTAATGGAAGTGTAGACTGATGTCTTTTAAATGAAGCTGCTTAGAGTCGAAACCAGAATCTAATCAGCATGTAATTATACATGAGCATGTAGAGTACTCTAAATACTCTATATCTAAATTATTTCTTTTTGAACTCAGAAAAGTCAGAATGATCCAAATCCAGTTTTAATTAAAGAGTAAATTTTTAGCTTAAGCCAAGTTTCCTTGGTGATCAAATGTTTCATGTAAATAAAATGAATGAAATGCTGTAAAGGAGATTACCAAAGTAAACCAAATATGAGAAAACAGGCAATCGTCTTTAAGATCTCCATCCCATCCGCTCAACACTACTTATAAAATCTCATATAGAACAATAAGGTTTGTGTATACAATAGACATTTCGTCAAATATCTGAAATCTTCTAAATAGGAATGATATTATTCAATGTCCAATGCTCTTTAAATGGAACTTGTTTGCCATTCAAGGTGATTTGTGGGTGTTTCTTTATGTAAATGAGTAATTAATATATGTATCGCTTTACATACATATACAGGTGCATCTCAAAAAATTAGAATATCTTTAAAAAGTTAATTTCTTCACGTCACTCGCTTGTGCTCCAGGACTTTCCGCGCCAGTGCTACATCAGTCTGTGTTTAGCACTCATTCCACTAGTATGTTAGTGTCCAAACTTGTGTTCAGACATTGTTTGTGATTTTTTTTTGTGAAAAGTTTAATAACCCTTGCAAAAATGTCCCAGGAGAAAAAGCCACAAGAAGGAGGAGGTAACAGCAAAGCAACAGTCTTCTGGCGCAATAAGAGAAATGCTGAAAGCATGGGAAACTGTTGCATTGTACATTGAGAAGCTTCACCCTAATAAGGCTACAAACTTATTTACTGATAATGCTGTCACATTTTTACCAAATTTTGAAGCGTTGGCAAAAAAAAAAAATCCTCGACAGCTTTCTAGTAAAAAAAAAAAGAATTAGGTAATGTGTCATAAACTCATAAATACTAAACTAATTATTTAGATTTGTTTTTTGTGTTTTCTGCAAATCGAAAATTCCAGGTTGATTCGTAGTTAAACAGCACTTATTGGTTTGGTTACCTTTAATTGAGGTGATGTCATAAAGGTTTTCTGTGATTGTCCTGAAAAGGTCCTGAATTGAGTTCAGTGAGGAGAATCTCCAGTGCAGCGTAATGGGCTCATTTAAAAGATATATAAGGATTTAGATGTTGTATCTCTCGTATGGCTACAATTAGCCAAGCAGTTTTCTGGTTCTTGGATCTGAGAGTTTGATAAATTGTTCACATTGACGTGCGAATTTATTTTGCGATAAATGCATTCAGGGTGATATTTATATATAACCCAGGTATTAGTGTTGCACAAGCCAGTGCACTCTTAGTGCCGGTCCCAAGCCCAGGGTTGCGTTAGGAAGGGCATCCAGCATAAAACATGTGCCAAATCAAATATGCAGATCACAAATCAGGATTTCATACCGGATCATCGAGGCCCGGGTTACCAACGACCGCCACAGGTATCGTTAGCCAACAGGGTACCAATGGAAATTGATGAACGTAAAGCTGGAAGTTGGTAGATGATAAATGTCATCAGTGCTTATGCTCCACAAGTGGGTTGTAAGATAAAGAAAAAAGAAAAATTCTGGAGTGACTAAGATGGAGCAGTGGAGAGGTGATGAGGAAGTGATTGGTAGGTATGGTAGGGAGAGGAATGTGCAAGAGCAAATGGTGGTAGAATTTGCTAAAATGATGGAAATAGCAGTGGTGGAAGGTCAAAGGGAGTTGCATTGTGTGTTTGTGGAAGAGAAAACGTATGACAGGGTAGAGAGAGGAGTTGTGGTATTGTATGAGGAAGTCAGGGGTGTCAGAGGAGTATGTGAGGGTGGTGCAGGACATGTATGAGGACAGTGTAAAAGCATTGAAGTGTGCAGTAGAAACCACAGAGTGGTACAAGGTGGAGGTTAAACTGCATCATGGATCGGCTCTGAGCCCTTTCCTGTTTGCAGTGGTGATAGACAGGTTGACGGAACAAGGTCAGACAGGAGTCTTCATGGACTATGATGTTTGCAGATGATATTGTTATTTGTGGTGAGAGTAGTGAGCAGGTGAAGAAGAGCCTGGAGAGGTGGAGGTACACGTTGGAGAGAAGGGGAATGAAAGTCAGTAGGAGTAAGACAGAGTACATGTGTGTGAATGAGAGGGAGGGCAGTGCAGGGGTGGGGTTACAGGGAGAAGAGGTGAAAAAGGTGGAGGAGTTCAGGTACCTGGGGTCAACAGTGCAAAGTAATAGAGAGTGTGTTAGAGAAGTGAAGAAAAGAGTGCAGGCAGGGTGGAGTGGGTGGAGAAGAGTGATAGCAGGAGTGATTTGTGATAGAAGAGTATCTGTGAGAGTGAAGAGGAAAGTTTATAGGACTGTGGTGAGACCTGCGATGTTGTATGGATTAGAGACAGTGGCATTGAGTAAAAGACAGGAGGTGGAGCTGGAGGTAGCAGAGCTGAAGATGTTGAGGTTTTTGTTGGGAGTGAAGACGATAGACAGGATTAGAAACACGTTTTTTTTAGAGAAACACTGCATGTTGGACGTTTTGGAGACAAGGTGGGGAAGGTGAGATTAAGATGTTTTGGACATATTCAGAGAAGGGACATGGGGTATATCGGTAGGAGAATGCCGAGGATGGAGCCACCAGGAAGCAGGACAGAGGACAGAGTAGTATGGAGACAGATCATCTGCTGTGGCGACCCCTAACGGGAGCAGCCGAAAGAAAAAGAAGAAGCGTGATATTTATTCATGAAAGGAAGCCTTTAGAAATGTATCCAAATTTGTCGTCTGCTCTGAGAATATATTTTAGTCATTAAGAGAGCTGAAGCAGAGAGGAGCTTTTCAAAGCTGAAACTCATCAATTGGGAGACAATGTGTCATGGCGTGGGTCACCCAGGCCGTCATTTTAGTCTATTTCTAGTTGGTGGTATCTACTTAACATCAATATACAGAGAGGAATTTAATTCATATTAATTAAGAGAGGAATAAATGATGGAAGAAACTCCTGACTCGAACTCGCCACAGCACCTGTGGTATTCAAGTGCTTTTACATAAACTGAGTCTTGTGATAAAAATGATAATAGAAACATTATAGTCATAATAAATTATAGTTTTTGGATACTTTAGTACATTTGAAGGCAAATACTTTTGTACTTTTACTCAAGTGAAAGTTTAATGGGAGCACTTTTATTTTTACTGGAGTCACATTTTACCTACTGTTTTTCTACATTTACTCAACTACATGCTTCGTGTACTTCGTCTACCACTGAATTTTACTATGAATTCATAGAGGGGTGCCAATAATTGTGCCACACATGCATTTAAAAGATTTTTTGAAACTATGTAAAATTTGTAATTGTTATATATGTATAAAAAGCAAACTTGTTTTGTGATTTTTTTTTTTTTGTTTGTTTTAAATAAAGGATATGAAATAAAGAGAAATGTTTACAACCTTCCTAATTCATATTTCCATTCCTAACTGTACATAAGTACATTTCTAGTGTAGGTAAATTCTATAATTAATTTCTTTACTATTCTATTGGTTTATCACAGACAGTTTAAAAATTGCGACCAAAAACGTTAATTTTAATTTAATCAATTTTAACCAATGTAAAACAATTGGTTAATGGTAAAATGTGCTTTGAATATTTTTTTATCAGTGTATCTACTGCTGTCTGGGATCCTTGCTGCAATAAAATCCTGAATATAAAGCTTCAGTATTGGAGTTTGGTAAGGTTTTAGGCTTTTTCTTTGCACATTGAAATGATCTAGATCTTTGTAAAATAGCCACTATAATTTATTGCACATCATTTTTTCAAAAAAATGGTTGTTAAATGAGGTTTTTGGTCACTTCGGAGAAATGCACGGCTGAAATGCAGCCCTGTTATAACTATAAACGTGGATAACGGTACTCAAGAGGTTTTCCTGTAGAGAGATGCCTCGTAATTCAGAGCAGCTCTTCACACAGACATGACTTTATGATGCCAAGGTCATGAAGTGCACTTGATAACATCATTTGACCACGGTTTATTTCATTCAAGGGCTTTGCTATAGATTACTTTACCCCTCATTATCCCTCTGTCGTGAGAGCTTCGATGACGCAAATAAACTGCCCGTTGGAAAGAACATTCCTTCCATTCTGCTGTCTCAGAAGTAATATCAGGAATACTAAACAGGATACTAGATACCAGACTAACAGTGCTTCCTGGTTCTCTCTTTTTCTGGCTAGGTTTGTTTTTGGAAGGAAATTACGATGCAGGGCAGCAGAGGTCTGATTAGGGTTTTTTGGGACCCTCACAGAGCTGGTTCTAGGCTGCACAGAGGGGCATTTATGAGGGGGGACAACATGAGGGGGTTGATAGGCTGGAGAGGAGGAATGCATTGCCATGGCGACGGTTATGAGCATGACAGGATGAGAAGGTGCGAAAGACCAGTTGCTCTATGGCCAGCAGTAGACAGACACCACGTGTCACACTTGCCCTTGGGTACTTGCACATTTAGTGCCATGACCGAGGCAGAGCGGTCAGCTAGAGTCAAGGTTCAATAGTAATGCCAAATCAAATATATATATATATATATATAAAATAGTGATCTGCATCTCCAAAACAGAGGCCGATGCGATTTGCATTTCGATGTATAGCCAACGATACAATACATTAAAGATACATAAGAAGCAGCTACCGATGCAATACATTTCAACCTTATTACGATGCAGTGCGATCCAATTTCTATTCAATAGAATGCTCTGCAATTCAATATGGTACACTTTTATTCCTTTGTTTTATACAGACAGCAAGTCAATTTACACACAGGTGTTGTTGTGCAAAGAAAAAGAGTAATAATTCAATTAAACCTTTTCTTGTTGTGTGTGCAGGAAGGTACAGCTCTACCTCTCCCATGTTAATCTGTATTCTATGTGACTCTTAGGACATGCCCCGGTCTCCGTAGTGCTGTGATATGTCATATTCACGTATTGCTGAGAGAACGCGCTCGAGAAACAGTTTAGCGACGAGAAATTAATGTACATCTTTCGGCTTCTTCCGTTAGGGGTCGCCACAGCGGATCATCTGCATGTTTGATTTGGCACATGTTTTTACGCTGGATGCCCTTCCTAACGCAACCCTCCCCATTTTTCCTGGCTTGGGACCAGCACTAAGGCTTGTGCAACCCTAATGGCTGGGGTCGGTTCCCTGACCGGGGATCGAACCAGGGCCGCAGCGATGAGAGCGCCGCATCCTAACCACAAGACCACCAGGGGACCCATTAATCTACATATCAAATACTGGTCACAAATTATTGATCACATTCTAAATAATAAAAGTATATTGCCGCTACTAATAATTATTTAGAAATACATTTTTATTTGTATTATTATTCAATTATAAAAAGAATAAATTTAAATCCTTTTATTATTTACCCTGATGCTCACTGCATTTCTCCGTTCCATTTTATTTTTATAGCGTTTGTCTGCTACAACAGTAACTTATATTTTTTATTACGTTCAAATGCTTGTTTTCAATGTTTGTTTATTAAATTTATGCGTCATTTAATTAGTATACAAATTTCAATTCATTATATATTCCAGACACTTATATCCTCACAACCGAAAAAAATTTCTGTGTATTTGTTTTTGAACAAAAATTGCCAATGTTGTATTATATTTTCTATAGATTTTTGAAGCACAGTTGTCAACTTGCCATCTGCAATTATCCTTAAAAACAATACAAATGTTGATTTACACAAATTGCTTTACCCAGCATACTCAAATGCTGTTTCTTTGGTTTGTTGTTTTTTTACAGATAGAAAAAAACAGGGATTTCTCCTTCAACAAATTCAAACAGCCACTATAAGCTTTAAAATGTCTAAATTAAGGATAGTCATTTTTTTAAGTACACTTTTATATATACGTAAATACTCTGAATTAGGATTTTATATATCTATAATAAGCAAAACAACTAATTTAAACAACTATTTTTGTCATTTTATCCAATAATTCTTAAAAAAAAAAGAAAATCCGATTATTAAATTATCAAAAAAAATAAAAATAATAAAAATATATATATATATATTGGATTCTGAATTCTGCTTGATCATAAGGTGTTGCTCAATCTATACAATATTTTTGCCTCCAATTCTAAATTAACTATATGGACAAATGTATTGGGACACCTGCCTATCCAAGCCATAATTTTTACACAATTAGAGAAAGTCAGGATCAATATCTAAAATCTTACTGAGCTGAGTTTCTTACTATTGGCTTGAGTGGAAAATTGTTCTTAAGTTGTTTTTATAATTCTGCCCATTGCAAATTGTACATTCAGTACAGCAATTTTATACTGTAGAGACAAACAGTAATTAGATGATTAGATAACTTAAACCAATACCTAGCTGATGTGAAAAAATATAAATCAATAAAAACTTGTAAACGTATCTTTAGCCTGGTATTTAAATCTCTCACAATAGAAAGTCTTTTATAGACATGGTGTATATCATGATAAAATGATTCCAAACTCAGTATTGTATCCAGTCATTGATCATTTGCATCATATACATGGTGTGAAAGCTCCGGAAACTCCCATTCTTTACAACTGCCTCGAGCAGCAAAGCATCTCAGAATGCACAGAAGCATCCTCGAGGATCATCAGCTGCAAAGGCATCATCAGGTTAATCTCCTGGTAACCAGGGGGAATTTATTATTAGTAATGAGTTTTATTTCAGAAATGTTGCTACAGTGGGCACAGGATCCCAAAAAATAGTATAGCTTGGATTGAGAAGATTATTAAAATATAGTGAATCATGAAGTAAATCAAAGGAGCAAAAATGAGGTGAATGCCAATGCAGAATAATTTTAATGAACAACAACAAAAGGTTGTAAAAGGAACAAACAACCTCAAACAAAGTGGCTAGGATAATGCTAGATGAACGCTAGGAATACACAAAGCATACTAACAAAGTCACAGACATACTGTAGGCTTACACTGATTTTAACTCAGTGCTTCAACAAAGAAGCAGAAGAAATGGCACAGAGAGCAAAAAAAGAAATTCTCTGGAGGTCTGGTGTGGAAAAGTCTAAGGTGACCTTGACATAGTGATGTTTATTCAATCTTCAGCTGTAGAGTTTGTATCTAACGTGCCTCAGTTCTCCATGTATAATAGTAAAGAAGATGTGGAGTAAATAGTGATGAAAATAGTATCTTCTTCTTCCATCTGCTTCAGTTAGGGGTCGTCTCTAGAACACTCTGTCCTCTACATCTGCCTCTTTTAAACCGAACACCTGCATGTATTTCTTCACCACGTTCACAAACCTCCTCCTAGTCCCTCCTCTTTTCCTCTTTTCAGCATTCTTCCACTAATATACCCCATGTCCCTCTTCTGCACATGACCAAATCGTCTCAATCTAGCCTTGTCTTCAAATCGTCTGTGCAAACTATCTAATAAACTCGTTTCTAATCCCATCCATCCTCATCAGCATCTTCAACTTGGCCACCTCCAGCTCTGCCTTCTGTCTTTCTGTCAGTGCCACTGTCTCTAAACCATACAACATGGCAGGTCTCACCACCGGTGCAGAAACTTTGTGAGGTAAATAATATAAAAGTATCATTTAGCCAAGTTTGGATTTGTCACTAACATGGCAAGATGCAGGTTATAATAATTTTTTTCTTAATATTATTAGATACATTTTTAATATGGGGGGAGTGGTGGCTCCAGCGGTTAAGGCGCTGGGTTGCCGATCGGAAGGTCTGGGGTTCAAGCCCCGGTATCGCCAAGCTGCCACTCTTGGGCCCTTGAGCAAGGCCCTTAACCCTCTATGCTCCGGGGGTCCCTTACGTGGGAAATATCAAGGTCCGTAACGTCGGAGTGACGTGGGGCCGCCTTCCCGTGGGCTCACCACCTGCAGGAGGGACCGTAAGGGACGGTGCTGTGTGGATTGGGCAGCAGTCGAAGGCGGGGGCCTGCTTAGACTGCTGCCCCCGCGACCCGAATTACGGATAAGCGGGAGAAAATGAATGAATGAATGAATGAATGAATTATTAATATTAATTATATAGAAATAATATTAATTATTGAATTCGTTTTTATTTAATAGAAATACAATTTAAAAAAGTGAAATTGAAAACTGGTTACCGTTGCTATAATCTAAACGATTGCAAGAATAAATATGCTGCCTGAACGTTCCACAGCATTAAATAGACCTATAAACTTCTTAAAAAAATGTAGACAGTAATTTTATGCTTGTCATTTTTTTGTCCTGTCAGCAATATTGTGATATAAAAGGGAAAAAAAAACCTTCGTTCAGTGTTTTAGGAAAATATTCACCTTTGGAGTGGAACCAGTAACTCCGCTTAAATTCAGGCGAACATCACACCATGTTATTCCTTCACAATTTCCTTTATTCACAATTGAATTCCTTACCTACTGTAATGAAATTTACGTATAAGACTCGTCTGTGACTAAATAAAAGCCTGTGTGTAATATTTCATTAAAAACGAATCAGATAATAAATACTTCAATGCTAATGGTATTGTATTATTAATAATATTGTCAACACGTCTCTCAAAAGAAACAGAAAGTCTGCATTATAAATACATCTGGAAACAGCTGCATCATTCCTTGGCACTGCATACATATACACAGGTGCATACACACACTCACATATCAGAGATGAACTCGTAGTTGTGTGTAATTGGATGAACAGAGGATGTGAGACGCACAGGAGAATGTGCAGAAGGCAGCGTGAACGCTGCTGGCAGCAGCTGAAGATGGGCGCTATTAGTTATTGACATTTCTATCTCTGTTGCTTCATTTTTGCTCGGCTGAAAAAAAAGGTCTCTGCTTGTGCTTATTTTTTCAATCATTTTTAATTTTATAATTGTCTCCCTGCATCCGTGTCATCCGACTAAACACAGTGATTTTCTGCTAATGGATTGAACAGAAGAAATGGACAGAAGAAAGGATGAAAATAAATCAATTGTACAATAGATTAACTAATGAAATATATTTAAGAATTTTATAATAACGCTATGATAATATATAATTTGTTTGATTGATATATATATATATATATATATATATATATATATATATATATATATATATATATATATATATATATATATATATATATAAAGCATACTATATGTTAAAGCAACAATACTGTACTGTAAATAGATTTCTTGTGAAGTTAATAATACACACACACACACACACACACACACACACACACACACACACACACACACACATTAATGCGCTTGAAGGCGCATTAAAAAACAGGGCTTGACTCATCTTTCAATAAAAAGCTTTGTGCAGGTTTACCCACAAGGCTTAAGCATTTCAAAAAAATCAAAGGGAAACCGTTCCCATAATACACTACTTTATTTGTTCCATTATTGCTTATTTCATGAGCAATAATTTACTGTTTGGATCATTAAAAGCTTCCATATTTTAGTTCTACTTTTGTTAATCTCTCTCGCTCTCCATGATGATTAGCTCATTCTCTGAACCAGCAACTTAACAGCAATGAACATGTAAAACTCTACAGGCTGGTGTTAGTTCAGTGGCAAAGTAAAACTTACAGGCAGCTGACATACACTCCTGTGTAAAAAATAGGTTTTAATGGCAACAACTCATTGGGCAGGAAATGAGCGAGAATGAAGGAAATGCACTCCTGGGACCTCCTGTGCCATCATTTGCTTTTTTTTATTATTTTGCTGCAGTAAAGTGGTGAATAAAAAACTAGAAAAAGGGAAATTTACTTGTATAATCTTTTGGTGCACATTGGGCAAATGATGATAGCGGTTCAAATGTTTGATGTAAAATTCAACAGGTCTGGTCTGGCTTCACAAAATCCTTCAAAGACTCATCAACTGCGAAAAAACATAAAAAAAAAAAAAAAGTGTTCATCTTTCTGTAAAAAACATTTCAAGAAATCGATGGGAAAGCTATCCCATAATACATTCCTTAAAGTGTTACATTAACTGACTATTAACTTTTATCTATCTATCTATCTATCTATCTATCTATCTATCTATCTATCTATCTATCTATCTATCTATCTATCTATCTATCTGTCTGTCTGTCTGTCTGTCTGTCTGTCTGTCTGTCTGTCTGTCTGTCTGTCTGTCTGTCTGTCTGTCTGTCTGTCTGTCTGTCTGTCTGTCTGTCTGTCTGTCTGTCTTTTCCTCCTCTTTTTTCTTCTCTTTTCTTCTTAGGGTAAATTCTTATCAGGATGAAGAAGACAGTAGTATAATACTGTTTACAAATAGTTTCTTCATAATGCTTGCTCTTTTTAAATGAGTCCCTTCAGGCAGAAGGTTACATCTAATACAGAACATTAGATTACAGTATTACATTACACACAAAGGAGCTCACTCGGTTCTGTCTATAGAAATCTATTCATTTATTCTCATTTCGCTGGTTGCGTTTGTTTTTGTGTCTTTAAATAGCAAACCATCGGCTCAGTACCGTTTCTGCGCTCTCTTAACACAAGAGTTACAGTACAAAACAAGTGTTTTGTGTGTGCTGTTTGAGATTGACTTTTTAAAAAAGAAAGCTACAATACCTGCACTTTATCTCAAAATGTATCAGCCATATGAGGTTCTTCCCAAAACAATTGTATACAATGCCTTTGTATAAGGTAACATCTGCTTACATATCTGCCATAACTGTATTGTAATGCAGTGGTCCCCAACCTCCGGGCCGCGGAACGGCACCAGTCCGTGGGTCAACTAGATTGATAGATTGATGGTAGATTGATGCAGATAGAAATGCATGGCCTACTGGAGGTGGTGGCTCAGTGGTTAAGGCATTGGACTTTGGATTGGAAAGGCACAGGTTTTAATCCCACCACCACCAAGCTGCCACTGCTGGGCTCTTAAACAAGGAACTTAACCCTCAGTTGTAAGTCTTTCTGGATAGGGATGTCTGCCAAATGCTTATCAAAATGCCAATCACTGAAGGTCTACTACTATTGAAAAGTAAAAAGGCTTGGCTAATGTTAGCTAGGTAACTAAGATAAGACTTTTATTTTATTCTAACTACCTGGCCAATATAACCTGCTGCATTTGAGTGTAACAGTACTGTAATTCTGACACTTTGTAATTGGAAAACTGAAGCATCTGGAGAATATTGTAGCCTGTGTTTCCATGGATGGTATTCTGCTTCATTTGTAAGTCACAGTGTATAAAACTCATAAATGCAGCCCCGAGTCTCTGAGAGCTGAAATCCCCTGAAGTGGCTCGAGCCCGTTCTGCTGGAAAGCTCCACTCACATGCTCATAGTTGTTCATTTTTTAGCTGATATTAAGCTGTAAGAGTTTCGCTGGAAAGCTGTTAGGGTCAGCGAGGCGATGCCGTTTTCTAACCCGTTGAGATTAGAGAGTGCTGTGTGTGTGTGTGTGTGTGTGTGTGTGTGTGAGTGTGTGTATTTCTTCCAGATAAGTGCTCCAAACCGGTGTGAGGAACAAAGAAAAAAAATAAAGAAATGTATTGGGTTTTATAATCATCATCCTAATCATCATAAACACATGCATTCAGTCCACAGTCTCTAAAAGCATTAATATGTATTATTGATCTACAAACTTATAAATGATCTAAATCTGTTCAGATCATATCTCGTGTAATTTTATTTCCCAGACTGTGGTGGACGAAGTTGTAGTTGTTGCAGATGTAGCTGTACAACTCTACAGTATATTAATAATGGAAGCAGGTCAGCGTTTCATTCTCCTGCACATCAGACCTATACACTGAGAACCCATGCTCCACACACACACTCTCAGCAAAACCATGGCTTTACGCTTGTACTCTCGCCCACATCTTCTTATTTAACAATGTTTATGTTTTCATTTCAAGGTAGCGAGGGACGTCATGTTTTGAAATGAAATGGTTCTTACATATAAAGAACTTAATATTAATACAAATACAATACTTTTTAATAAAAGTAACATTTTCCCAAACTGGAAAAAAAAACACTAGTAAAGCAATTATAGTTGGAAAACCTCCTAAAACAATAATAGCGTTCATCTAATAGCGTTCATCTATAGAAGTTACATTATCATCATCATCATCATCGTCATCGTCATCATCATCATCATTATCATCCTCATCATGTCATCCGTAACAAAAATGTTCATTTGAAAACTGTAACCAGATTATAATATTGTTTATTATAAATACAATTATTAGTATTTTTATTATTATAATTATTACTGATGCTGTTATTAGTAGTGGCTTTATCATATTCTCCAAACTCCAGGATGTGCCGAGCGATTGGTAGATGAAATACATCATTCCTTTTCCATTCATTTACACTTTTGCATTTTCTATCCTGTAGAATTTGCACAAAAACACACTATTTGCCTGTCTGTGATTCTACTGTATCTTTTTCTGTAATAATTAGTATCATTATTAGGTTTCTAAAGCCTTGGCATCATAATGATGGTAGTAAGAGGTGGACTGATTCAGGTAGAACACCACTAAGGGCCTGGGTGTGAAATACATGACCCACCACTGATTTCATATACCGTTATATTTTAAACATTTTTATTTTTATTATTATTATTATTATTATTTTTTATTTAACATTTAATTTATTTCTCACACACACACACACACACACACACACACACACACACACACACACACACACACACACACACACACATTATATATATATTATTCTTTATATATATATATATATATATATATATATATATATATATATATATATATATATATATATATATATATATATATATATATATTAATTATATATGACAGACAGACAGACAGACAGACAGACAGACAGACAGACAGACAGACAGACAGACAGATAGATAGATAGATAGATAGATAGATAGATAGATAGATAGATAGATAGATAGATAGATAGATAGACAGACGGATAACGCTAGCACAATGGATTCTTTAGCATTTTTATGCATGAGCAAAACAAATCGTATTTCCAGTACACAGTGACACTGTGCTAACTTAAAAAAAATAATAATGTAACCCTTGGCATTTGTGTGTATGTATTTATGTTTAATAATCTTTTTTTTTTTACTTTCATTTCAAAGCGGAGACTGAACAAACGTGCGGTCCGCCACTTAATACGTTCCAATGGGAACTCAGATTTTAACTTAATGTTCCGCAGGTAAAAAGGTTTGCACCGAACCGAAAGCCCTGTACCGAAAACTTTTGGTACGAATATGTGTTCTGTTGCAGTCATAATATATATATATATATATATATTTATAAAATAGTAATTTTAGACATGAGTTTGTGTGTGTGCATGTGGTTTTTAGCCAGAGAAGAGACCAGGGCCATGGGATAAAGTAATTGTTTTACATAATTAAGCAGATAGAAGTGATTAGAGAAGCTTAGATGCTCAGCACTGAACTGCACCCATTCTGCCTCATTATGAAGTTAAATACTCAGAACTGTCACTGACGGCTTAATTACAGTTCTGCACAGAACAATCGCTTTAAATCCGTCGGCACAATCTACAAACCTGCTTCTAAACACTCAAAATTACCCCCCACCCCTTCTTCTAAAAAAACGAGAGAAAAAAGACGGATGCTCTGTGTGGTTTTTCTCCTGTTTCTCTTTTCCCCCGGAGATGAAGCTGTGGTAATTAAAGAGTCATTACGATGCTTTTCCCTGCTGGCTGAGAGAAGCTGCGAGAAACCGAGAGCATCGTGAACAACATTTGCACACACACACACACACACACACACACACACACACACACACACACACACACACACACATACTCCCTATCAAAAGTCTCATTGACATTCTCCACAGTGCTCTCTTTTCTGTAATTTCTATCATTTCCTGTGTTGGCCTCCACACACACACACACACACACACACACACACACACACACACACACACACACACACACACACACACACACACACAGAGACAGACACACGTTTTTTTTACACACACACACACACACGTTTTTTTACACACACACACACACACACACACACACACACACGTTTTTTTACACACACACACGCGTTTTTTTACACACACACACACACACACACACACACACACACACACACACACACACACACACACACACACACACACACACACACACACCTTTTTTCCCTTCTCTTTCCCTCTATCTTTAAGCATTATTGCTTGTTTGCCACTGGCCAAACTCTTTCTTTCTTTCTTTCTTTCTTTCTTTCTTTCTTTCTTTCTTTCTTTCTTTCTTTCTTTCTTTCTTTCTTTCTTTCTTTCTCTCTCTCTCTCTCTCTCTCTCTCTCTCTCTCTCTCTCTCTCTCTCTCTCTCTCTCTCTGCAGAGTGGGAAGTGAAGCTGCCACTCACCTGCTACATTCGCTCTCTTTTCTTCTCTCATGTGATTTAAAGCGTCACTCAAACAAAAAAAACAACACAGTTTACTAAAAACACAGAGGTCCAATCTTTAAACAGCTCAATATTTCACCACACAGCCAAGAGAGATTTGATCAAGCACACACAGAGCCGTGCATGCACACACACACACACACACACACACACACACACACACACACACACACACACACACACACACACACACACACACACACACACACACACACAAAAGCCAAGATCTCCATCTCAGAAGTGATTGCATCCCAAACAAGAACAATCCTAGCAAGCAGGCAGAAGCAGACAGACAGACAGAGGGAAAAACAGAGAGAGACGGTAAGAGCAACAGACAAAGGGAAAGACAGACAGACAGAGGCATAGACAGACAGACAGACATAGACAGAGAGAAAGACAGACAGAGAAAGGCACACAGACAGAAAGAGGCAGGCAGACAGATGGAAAGACAGACAAAGAGTTAAACAGAGGAAAAGGAAGACAGACAGAAAGACAGACATAAACGAGAAGCCTGAGAGCCAGACAGACAGAGAGAGAGAAATGCAAACAGACAGAAGGAGGCAGACAAATAGAGCCAGACAGAGTCAGACAAAAAGAGGGAGTGGGAGAGAGAGAGAGAGAGAGAGAGAGAGAGAGAGAGAGAGAGAGAGAGAGAGAGAGAGAGAGAGAGAGACATGCAGACAGACAGACAGACAAACAGAATTTTATCACAAAAAGCTGAAGCTGTAACACTGGGTGAATTTTGAAGGAAAAAACATCAGTGTACTTCATCAAAGCGAATCCATTAATCATTACTCCTGATTTCCAGACAAGAGTTTGAGAAGAGAAAACAAAACACAGAGGTAATCTGTAATCATCCATGAGAAAAGAAACACAAATCAAAAGCAGGAAGTCGAATTTCTGTCACAAGAAAAAAAAAAGACCTAAAATCTCAGGTTGGTACACTGTAAATAAACCATGTGCATGTTTGATGTGCTGAGGAACATCTGGAGCAGATTCACTGGTTGTGGATTATCTGTCTGTCTGTCAATTTCGTCTCTCACGCTTTCTGTTTTTCTTCCTATTTTTGTCGTTCTTTCTATATATATATTTCTGTCATTCTCTGTCTGTCTGCCTCCACTTGTTTGTCTTTCTGTCTGTCTCTATCTCTTTTTCGCTCTCTTTCGATGTCTATATTTCTGTCTGTCTGTCTGTCTGCGTCTCTCTGTCTGGGTGCCGCTCTCTGTTTTTCCATCTGTCTGTCTCTCTTTGTCTGTCTTACTGTCTGTCTGTCTTTCCTTCTGTGTCTGTGGGCCTTTTTCTATATGTCTGTCTTTCCATATGTTTCTCTCTATTTCTTTCTTTCTTTCTTTCTTTCTTTCTTTCTTTCTTTCTTTCTTTCTTTCTTTCTTTCTTTCTTTCTTTCTTTCTTTCTTTCTTTCTTTCTTTCTTTCTTTCTCTCCCTTTCTGTATGTCTGTATGCTTCTGTCTGTGTGTCTGTCTGTCAAGTCAAGTTTATTTCTATTGCGCTTTTCACAACCGACATTGACTCAGAGCAGCTTTTATTTAACAGTCAAGGTAAACGATGTGTATTTATCCCTGATGAGCAGCAATGGCGACTGTGGCAATGAAAAACTCCCTTAGATGTTATGAGGAAGAAACCTTTAGAGGAACCAGACTCAAAAGTAAAACCCGTCCTCCTTATGAGTAATGTTCTTTCTACAGTCTTATACAGTCATTTGTGGTTATAAAACTAGGAGCTACTGAGCAACTCATAAAATATCTCATCATTTGAGATCATCACAGATCCAACACCAGCTGCTCCATGCCAGAGCCTTTAAACACTCAAAGAGGTCCAATTTCCAAACTCCACATGAAGTGGAATCCAAATTGTGCTGGTACGTCTTTAGAAGGTTCGGGATGTTTGGAGGCTCGGCATCTACTTTTTTAAAGGTCCATAATCTTCATGAGGTAGGACGTGACTGAAGCGGTTCATAATATTAACAAGCATGAGTTGATAATGCGTATTTCTGTCTGCCACTCTCTGTCTCTCAGTCTTTCCCTCTATCTGTCTTTCTGAATATCAATATGTCTTTCTTTCTTTCTTTCTTTCTTTCTTTCTTTCTTTCTTTCTTTCTTTCTTTCTTTCTTTCTTTCTTTCTTTCTTTCTTTCTTTCTTTCTTTCTTTCTTTCTTTCTTTCTTTCTGTTTGTCTGATCCTCCATTTGTGGATTACATACAAATTTCTAAATGATTTAGCTAAAAGCATCTTATCAGACCGGAGACTACTTACAGGGATTGAAAGACGTTAGTACAGGAAGAAGAGGCTCACAGACCTCTGTCGATGACGTCCTCTTTGAGAAAGAGCAAAATGACAATGTAGCTTGTTTAAAAGAAAAATTGAAACAGATGTGTCATCTAATCAGCGTTCTAGCCAAAAGTGGAAACGTCAAGCAAAACGAAAAAACAAACCTACACGAGCACTGACGCAAAAGGCTCCGCAGGAACAGCGATCTATTGTTGCATGTGGGCCTCGAAAAAACAAACAGTATGCCTTTATTTCAAATCTCCATTCTGATGCTGAGTTCAATGAAAATGTTGGCTTTGTGTTTTTGCTCTGCCTATGTTCCTTTGTTTGCCGGCTCTCTGAATCTTGGACTGTTTTTGGATTTGGTTTTTGCCCTGTTTGCCTGTGTTATGACCCTGGATTGTTTGTTGGACTTTCTTTTTGCCTTTGCCCCATTGCTCTGCTTGCTACCTTTTTATATTAAAGCCTGTTTTCCCCATACCCCTCTGTCAACCTGCATTTGGGTCCTCCCAATCACCCAGTCACAATGGCAACGAAAAACTCTCTGAGATGGTTTGAGAAAGAAACATTAAGAGGAACCAGTCTCAAATGGGAACCTGTCTTCATCTGGGTGGCACAAAATGTCCATTAATTACTGTTCCATCATTGTTGGGTTTTTCGTTGACCGGTGCTTAAATGCAAAATTGTTCATGCAACCAGTAGACTGTTCATATTATTTAAAGTTCAAGGTGGAAGTTAAGGTGGAACCATCCAAGTGCTGAACTTTACGGCTAACCCTTCTGTTATAACCTCCAATAACCTCTTCTGGGAGGATAAATCACTAGATTTTGGAGTGTGCGTGTAGAGATTTGTGCTCAATCAGCCAAACAAATATGGAGACACAATTGTACAGAATGTCTACGGATGCAGTAGAATAAAATTTTCCCTTCACTTGAACTAGGAGACCTAAACCTGTTCCAGCATGACAATACCCCTGTGCACAAGGTCAACACCATAAAGATATGCTTTACATGGGTTAGAGAGGAAGACCTCCTGTTATAGAGATTTGACCCTCAACTCTATTGAACACCTTTGGGACAAATTGGAATGCTGACTGCACCCCAGGCCTCCTCACTTACATCATTAAGTGAGTTTACTAACATTGTTTAGCTGAATGAGCACACATGTCTACAAGCATACTCCAAAACCTAGTGGAACATCTTCCCAGAAGAATGGGGTCATTATAAAAGGAAATGTAGGACAGCATGTTCAAAAAGCACACAGAAATCTTACAGCCAGATGTCTATATATTGCATCCTTTTCCTTTCAGCTAAATCAATCAGCAGGTGTTTGGTCTGTCGCCTGAGGTAGAAGCAAATATATGTCAGATAAAACCATTGAAAGTGGCAAAAAAGACCTACCATAAGTGTTACAGATAACCCATAAAATATTGGTGCCCTTTACCATCCCCAAACTCCTCTTATTTCTTAGACAAAAGAGCCATGGCTTCTCCACATCCCCGAAGCCCCGCTGCTTGTTTAGAGTAGTCAAGCATGCATTTGTATGACAAAAGCAAATTGCTTCTCCGGTTTGTTGTTCCCTGATTCCGATATGGCTCTGAAACGTCTGAGCGAAAGAGCACGAGCGTGAAAAAGCACCGCTCCAGTGAGCTATCAAAGCACTCCGAGAGCCATCAGCCCCGATTTACCTCACTTATAGCACAGGGTTGGAGCAGACTGAATGCACATCACACCGTCCCCTCTGGCCCTCGCACCACACAGCAGGACACAGATCACTGTCTGACCCAGGTGTCTGCCAGGAACGTGTCTGATTAGGGTCTGGAAAGCACCTGGGGGGGGTGGGAATTTAATTTCAAGAGAAATGTGAAGACACGCTGAAGAATTTGGATTTTGGTTTGGGAACCATTTGAATAGGGCGAAAAAATATGTCAAACAAAACACCAGTTTATGTGGTGCAAACATGTACGAGGTCGTAAATTGGTTTGTTTTCCTGTTCTGAGGTATTCATGGTAGCGTTAGAAAAATCCTTTAAAAATCCTCTAAAGGGGTTTTAAGTTTCGCTACAAAGTGGGTGTGGTCTAGTCCAGATGTTTGGGGGTTTTTTTGTCACATGGTGTGAGGACAATTTTCTGCAGAAAATTTTCCTGAAAAAGAGGAAGGCACCTGTGATTGGATGCCTCCATTTGAGGCGCCATAATGGACAAGGTGGAGGATTACAAATACCTGGGTGTTTAAATAGACTATAAACCAGTCTGAACTAAAAACACTGAAGTACTCTACAGGAAAGGTCAGAGCTGCCTCTATTTTATGAGAAAGCTGAGGTTCTTTAACATCTGCAGGACGATGCTGAGGATGTTTTATGTTGTGGCCAGCGCTCTCTTGTATGCTTTGGCATGCTGGGGAATCAGGTGTGTGTGGCAGAAACAAACAGACCCAACACACTGATCTGCAAGTTCAGCGATGTTGATGTAGATGAGCTGGACACTCTGATGATAGTGTCTGAAAAGAGGATGCTGCCCATCTTAGACAACTCCTCCCATCCTCCCATGAGTAGGTTCAGTGACAGACTCGATGCCCACAGAGCACCACAGGAGATCATTTCTGCTTGTGGCCATCAAACTATATAACTCCTTCCTCTGAGTGTTAAACAGCTGCTCCACGATATAGATATAGATGATATAGTAATAGTTATAGATATTCATGCTACACTTTTATATTGTTAATATCTTGGGCAATCATTTCAGTGCAATTATTGTTAAATGTGCAATAACTTGTATAACTGTATCATTGCAGACTTTTTCTGCCATTCGTTTTTCTTCTGCTACACATTACAAACAGAATATTTCAATAAGATCGGAAATGTATTGATTGTACAGTATCAATAATTAACATATCACTTATTTATATTCTATTTTACTTCAAGTGTACTGTGAGCAACTGCAACCTAACAATTACCCTGCGCGATCAATAAAGTATTCTGATTTTGATAATGATGATGATGATGATGAAAACATACTGAAAGAAATGCAAGAAAAAAATGCAAAAAAAAAAGAACAGCAGGGAAAAAAGTGTGGCTTCACCTTCAGAGGCGAACGTTTTATTCGCATTAAGAAACGAGCGATCCAAAATGGCAGACGTAATCAAAACCAATCAGGTGGTCGGCAAAAAGAATATGAGGGCAAACCAGGAACGAGAAAACCGTAAAACCGAAAACAAGAGCAAACCTAGAACACATGAACAAACATGGTAAACGCTAAACGATGGTAAACGTCTGTGCATATTATTACACAGATACACAACGGAATTAAAGGGATATTTAGACACACAAATGAACGTGGGAATTGTTAGCAGCTATGAGCAAGAAGACACATGACTACATTAACCAATGAAGAGACAGGCTGGAGATATTACATGACCAGGAAAAAATGCATTATAATAAACACAAAGACAGGAATGGGGGAAGTGAGAAGTGATGCAAAAAAATAAATAAATAAATAAAATAAATAAATAATAGAAAATGATTTTAAACAAACACCCTGTAAAAGTTTTTGCCAATATTTCTGGAAAACTGTTTTTTCAAAACAGCAATGTATTTCCAAAATCAAAGATTGTTTTTTTATATTGGACAAAAATAGCCTTCTAATCATATTTTCCTTCACTTTAAGTGTGAACGCCAAACCAGTTTGCACAGAAATGTTTTTCTGTGCATGAATGTTTTTCTATGCATTTATTCCTCCATTTTGAAGCCACTTTGCACAGAATTATGGTTGAGCCAGTAAGGCAGTATTTAGTACTTAGAGGCTTTAGAGGGCTGCTGCAGAAAACTCCTGAAAATATAGCAAACCCAAATAGTACACTTTCTATTGTATTTTAATGCCTGTGATTGATGTCCTATAAGACCTTCAAGTTCAAGCCTGCGTGAAGAAAAAAACTTGAAAACGTAAAACTTTTTTATTGCATACCTGCAGGATCCCGGTCCCAATACACTACTCTGGTCTCAACCAGATGCTCTATAAATCTTTCTGGTAAGATTTAAACAAAAAAATAAAAAGAACAGTGCACCCTCGGCACCCTCACTTCTCGTATCCTTGGGGTATCGTGAGAAAAATATTAGCTGTGGAGATTTTTTGAGGATATAAGGAGCATTGTACTTGTACTTCAACTTGCACATTGCATTTCGCATTGTTTATTTTTTTATTTTATCTACATATTAATCATTTGTAGCATTTTAAACTACCACTTTATCTTCATCTAATCCAATGCACCATTTTTTGCCTTAACCAGCAGTTGATCAGGTTTACAGGTTTCACAGCACTGCACATGTTTGTAAAAATACAATCTCGAAAAATCCTGAGCTCTTATTGATACTCATCTGATTTGTGTAATACTGTAATACTCAATAATCTAATAATACATTTCTACTGATGCGTTGGCATCCATGAATTGTGCGCTATTTTATTCATAATAATTATACAATTTGCTCAAAAACTAGTAAATGACTAAAATGACTAGCTCAGGTTCTGATGCTTGGTATTTTCTGAATATAATAATAAATATTAAATATTTAATAATAAATATTTGTCTGTTCATTTTGCTCGCTTGGGGGTTTGAATTTAGCAGTAATGTATTATGTGTTAGCGGCCGGAGCCCCTTTAAGAAGGTAGCGGATGGAGGTAAGACATGTGACTGAGGCATCATGACATGCATCAAGAGTGAGTCATAGACAGATGTGGAGGAGAGAATCCGGTCATTTTCCAAAATAAAACATCATTCAGAATCAGATAATAAATAAAACGGAAATAATGTAAGTTATGTATTTTTATGTTACTGAAGTCAGTAAACAATCCTTGGTTTAATGAGATGTTTTAAGAAAAATAAAATAAAATTACAACTCAGACTTTGAGAAAACAAAACCAAACAAAACCAAACAAAACGGAAATGAAGAATTGTACAGTTAGAGGGCGAGGATCATTTCGGAAGGAAACATTACAAACTGCTTACTTTGAAGGAACGCCATCATCCACCCCCCGCCCCCTTACACCATTTTCCCCTGCCATGTTTTGCATGCGAAGCTGGCAGGGATTAGAGTCAATTAGTATGAGGATTCTGTATGTATTTCTGCATTTTATGCAAAGTAGGTCTGTGAGAATCATTATCACCATTGCAAGCCTGTCATTAACGCAAACAAAATAATGGCGAAATCCCGCGTCCATGCAGCAATGCCTTTTAAACAGCTTTGTGATCTGAGACTCGGGACTCGGAAAGAAGACAATATATTGGAGTTTTCCATTTTAACCAACCCAATTGGTGATGTAATCATGAACAGGTGTGAGTGATGTTTTTTGCTTTCATCACTGAATTATTTGTACTACTTTTGTTTTAAGGGGAATATTTCTGGAAGAAAAGATACACTATAAATAGGGAGATTGTAGCCTAGTAGTTAAGCCATTGGACTTTGTATCTGAAAGTCATGAGTTCACATCCCAGCCATACCAAGTTGCCACTTCTGGGCTCCTGCACAAAACCCTTTACCTCAGAACTGCTCAGTTGAATTAATAAAAAATTAATTATCTGGATCTGCTAAATGCTATAAATGTAAAGATTGAAGTTTTAAAAAATTGTACACCAGTAGCATTGACGAGGCTTTGACTCAAAACTGCCTATGATGCTCAAACACTGAGGTTGTTGTTCATTACATGCACCTGTCCATCTTAAATACACTGATAAGCCGTGAAAATAAAACCACCTGCCTAATCGTGTGTAGGTTCTTCTTGATATAGAACCTTCAAAACATCTCTGATCCATTGAGCCAAGAACAAGAATACAATAATTTTTAGGTATGCTATGGGATCTGACCACAAGATACAAGAAGCAGATCCTATAAGAGTCCTGTAAGTTGCGATGTGGGACCTCCATGGATTGGAACATTGGTTAGACATGGACATCTATAAGGTGAACCCCATTTTAAAATGCTGTTATATGGATGGTGAGATGTTAAAAATCCAAAAGGAAAGAATCTCTGTGGAAATGTTTTTGTTCTGAAGGTTCTGCCAAACGGTTAGAAAACACTTACACATATTACTGTATATGCACTTTTGTAAGGTTTCGTAAATCAAAAGAGGAGTTTTGTAAGAATGACCTTCATGCTGTTTCTTATTTTAAAAAAAAGCAGGCAATAAAGTATTCTAAAAAAAAAAAAATTGATCAGATTTTGGGGGATGGGGCTGCAGAGCTTTGGGTCCACAACAATGGAATTTTTGCTATCGGACTCAACTGCTATACTTTTAAGACTAATGGTGTAACTGGTGCTGTTCTTACTTCATTTCAATGCAATTTCATCATGGACAGCAAGTTAGAACAAAGCAAACCTGAAATTCTGCATGAAACTGGGCAAACCTGCCACAAAGATGCTTGACATGACATACGTTTGACATACGGTGATGCTACAACGAGTCGTTCAAGGTGTTTTGAGTGGCACACCTGCTTCAAGAGCGGAAGAACTTTACCAAAATACCATAGGAGATCAGGAAGACCTTCAACCTCTGAAAATTTCAAAAGCGTTCGTCAACTTGTGCATGAGGATCGTCAGAGAACAATCCACATGATCTCACATCCGTACCCCTCCTTACTCGCTAGATTTGTCTTCTGCGGAATACGCTCTCTTCCCAAATATAAAGATCCAACACGAAAGTCACCGTGTTGACACCATTTTGGAGATCCAGTGCGAATTCAAGCTGGAGCTGATAAAAGGGGAAAGAACAACTGCTGAGTAAGATGAAGAGAGAGAAAGAGAGAGAGAGAAAGGAAGGATGGAATGGATGGATAAATGGACACAGACAGACAGACAGACAGACAGACAGACAGACAGACAGACAGATAGACAGATAGACAGATAGATAGATAGATAGATAGATAGATAGATAGATAGATAGATAGATAGATAGATAGATAAATATTTTTTAAATGATCACATAAGAGAAATATTTTTCTCGCAGCAGCCACACAATAGCACAGCGCACAAAGAAGAGCAATACAAATGCAAAGTAGTAACCAACCGGGCACAAGTGAGGTGCGATTCAATGAGGTTCCGTATAAATAAATAGGTCCAGCGTGGGGATGAAAAAGCACAAGAAACAAATGTTCACAGTGCCAGCTTTATTTTAGCTGACCTTTCACAGAGGGAAATTTTTTTAAGCACAGTGAGATTAGTGCATGAACAAAGTGCATGAAGATTGCCAGATACGACTTTTTCATTTGTACTACTATTTTTGTAGTATTTTTCATCTCATTCATTCCCGGTAAACATCCGGAGAAACATCTTGCACACATTACAAAACCTGAGCTTCCTCAAACAGTCGAGTTTATTTTAACCCTTCCTCTATGTTGACTCTCCGTTCCAGTTAATGACTAGTTGTAGGTACAACGAACAGACCTGAGCACGTCGCTCTAGTGGGAATAAAACTCGAAGCAGGCTGTCGGAGCCCGAAAATGAGTCTCCATCCCTCGATCTATCCGTATGAGTGAAAAAAAAACCTCTTCATGGTCAGCGAGTTCTATTTATCTCCGCTCTGTGCTTCCCGGGTCGATCAATATGGCGGATTTTAGAGTCCGAGAGATGGAGTAGAAATAATCAAGGAGAGAAAAAAGAGATAACAAGAGGGATGAAAAGAGAGAGAAAAGAGGACGAGGGAGAAAAGATGAGGAGATAAAAAGATGAAGAAAGGAGACGTGGCACGGGCTTTATTTACACTCAATGTCTCTATTGGCATACAAAGCATGAGCGATATCTGCAGTTACCCGTTGTGACGCTGCTGATTACTTCGTGTGTGTGTGTGTGTGTGTGTGTGTGTGTGTGTGTGTGTGTGTATGTGTGTGTGTGTGTGTGTGTGTGTGTGTGTGTGTGTGTGTGTGTGTGTGTCAGGATTACTGGACAGTCAAAGCAGAGAAGGATTGATGAATGCTGTGACTGTACATTGTAGTCTGGGGCATTTCTGCAGAACCGGCTGTCTAGATTTGCTTTCTTTCAGGTCCAAAGCTGCATAATCTCTCTAGATAAAAATATAGAAACCCTATTCTGGGGCAAAACACATCCCCGACCTGCCCTCACCCAAAAGCCATACGTCTGTTAGCTGTATAAAAGCTAGCACGACTCTTTCAGGAGAAAAGAAGGTGTTAAAATAAAGGTTAGCATAAACATGAGCACAAAAAAAAAAGAAAAAAGGAAAAGAAATAAACCGGGACATATGCCTGAAATGCTGTTGTCATGGATACCGGCTGCTGTCGCTGCAGTCAGGTTGGTGGCGACTGACGAAAGGATCAATAGAAGATTAGAAGGGAGAATTTTCACAATTTCTCTCTATTCTTTGGATTCCAACGCTTTTTTTTTCCCCTCGTGAAATCCTGATCATGAAGTACAGTGTTGTGGGAATTTCGGTTTTCTATGAAATGTGAAAGAAAAACACTTAGATTTCAAATAATTACGATAATGTTGATGAGGTTTGACCTACATGTACAAATTTACAACATTGACCATTTTTTCTATTCAAATCACATAAGGTAGACATGATCCATATTACTGTAATATATTACTATATTATATTGAAAGAGCTGACTTTTCCAAACTCAAATTGTATAGGATGTCTAAATTTTCCCTTCACTTGAACTAGGAGACCTAAACATGTTCCTGCATGACAATGACCTTCAGCACAAAGCCAGCTCCGTGAAGATCTGCTTTACATGGATCCGAATGAAAGATCTCCTGTTATAGATTTCGAACCTCAATCTTATTGAACACCTTTAGCCAGTATACAGTATATTCACAGCACCTTCTTTCCATCATTTCATTTGCATGTGTATTACAATAAAAGTCTCCAGCTGTTCATTTCCTTGTCACTTCCTGTAAATGTTAGATGCTGACAAACATCTTAAAGTCAGGCTTCAAAATGTCTAAGAACAAACTTTGGGAACTCCTTTCCCAGCAGGATTTGCACATGTTCTTGCTTCAGGGGCAAACTCATCTGTGTGCTGGAGATGCTGTCAAATTGTACTTCCCAAGAACTACATTCATAAACTAGGACTGCAGGACAATGTCACAAATATGTGTGTGGGATTGTTGCTTTTGAATCTTTTTAATTGGTTTGTACCTTGTTACAGACTAAGTTTCTAACAACTTCAGAACAAACCCCTTTTCCCAAAAAGTTGGGACACTGTGTAAAATGTACATAAAATCAGAATGCAATGATTTGCAAATCTCAGAAACTCACGATAGAACATATCAAATGTTTAAACTGAGAATATGTAGTTTTGTAGAGAATATGTATTTCAAGGTAAGAAAAAAAGTTGAAACAGGGCCATGTTTATTACTGTTTAGCATCACATCTTCTATCTGTATACATCCAGGAACACAGGAGACCTGTTGCTGAAGTTTTGGGAGAGGAATGTTGTTCCATATGTGTCTGATACAGGATTCTACCCGCTCAACTGTTCTGGGTCTTCTTTGTTGTATTTTTCATTTCATTATGCGCAATATGTTTTCAAATAGTGAAAGGTCTAGACTCTATATATATATATATGTGGCCGCGGGGGGCGTGGCCGAGCGTCGGTTTGTGAATGAGGGGCGGGGCAGGACGCATAAAAGCCGAGGGAGCGGGTGTGTGTGTGTGTGTGTGTGTGTGTGTGTGTGTGTGTGCGCCAGTAGCGCCAGTAGTAGCATGGAGCACCGAGCACGTTCGCGTTCGCTCACCAGCTTAGGGACGCGTGCCGGAGGTGGCTGCTGGATGAGGAACGGAGCATCTGGATATATATACAGTGAGGAAAATAAGTATTTGAACACCCTGCTATTTGGCAAGTTCTTAGAAATCACTTGGAAATCATGGAGGGGTCTGAAATTGTCATCGTAGGTGCATGTTCACTGTGAGAGACATAATCTAAAAAAAAAAAAATCCAGAAATCACAATGTATGATTTTTTAACTATTTATTTGTATGATACAGCTGCAAATAAGTATTTGAACACCTGAGAAAGTCAATGTTAATATTTGGTACAGTAGCCTTTGTTTGCAAATACAGAGGTCAAACGTTTCCTGTAGTTTTTCACCAGGTTTGCACACACTGCAGGAGGGATGTTGGCCCACTGCTCCACACAGATCTTCTCTAGATCAGTCAGGTTTCTGGCCTGTCTCTGAGAAACACGGAGTTTGAGCTCCCTCCAAAGATTCTCTATTGGGTTTAGGTCTGGAGACTGGCTAGGCCACGCCTGAACCTTGATATGCTTCTTACAGAGCCACTCCTTGGTTATCCTGGCTGTGTGCTTCGGGTCATTGTCATGTTGGAAGACCCAGCCTCGACCCATCTTCAATGCTCTAACTGAGGGAAGAAGGTTGTTCCCCAAAATCTCGCAATACATGGCCCCGGTCATCCTCTCCTTAATACAGTGCAGTCGCCCTGCCCCATGTGCAGAAAAACACCCTCAAAGCATTATGCTACCACCCCCACGCTTCACAGTAGGGATGGTGTTCTTGGGATGGTACTCATCATTCTTCTTCCTCCAAACATGTTTAGTGGAATTATGACCCAAAAGTTTTATTTTGGTCTCATCTGACCACATGACTTTCTCCCATGACTCCTCTGGATCATCCAAATGGTCATTGGCAAACTTAAGACGTGCCTGGACATGTGCTGGTTTAAGCAGGGGAACCTTCCGTGCCATGCATGATTTCAAACCATGACGTCTTAGTGTATTACCAACAGTAACCTTGGAAACGGTGGTCCCAGCTCTTTTCAGGTCATTGACCAGCTCCTCCCGTGTAGTTCTGGGCTGATTTCTCACCTTCCTTAGGATCATTGAGACCCCACGTGGTGAGATCTTGCATGGAGCCCCAGTCCGAGGGAGATTGACAGTCATGTTTAGCTTCTTCCATTTTCTAATGATTGCTCCAACAGTGGACCTTTTTTCACCAAGCTGCTTGGCAATTTCCCCGTAGCCCTTTCCAGCCTTGTGAAGGTGTACAATTTTGTCTCTAGTGTCTTTGGACAGCTCTTTGGTCTTGGCCATGTTAGTAGTTGGATTCTTACTGATTGTATGGGGTGGACAGGTGTCTTTATGCAGCTAACGACCTCAAACAGGTGCATCTAATTTAGGATAATAAATGTAGTGGAGGTGGACATTTTAAAGGCAGACTAACAGGTCTTTGAGGGTCAGAATTCTAGCTGATAGACAGGTGTTCAAATACTTATTTGCAGCTGTATCATACAAATAAATAGTTTAAAAATCATATATTGTGATTTCTGGATTTTTTTTTTTTTAGATTATGTCTCTCACAGTGGACATGCACCTACGATGACAATTTCAGACCCCTCCATGATTTCTAAGTGGGAGAACTTGCAAAATAGCAGGGTGTTCAAATACTTATTTTCCTCACTGTGTATATATATATATATATATATATATATATATATATATATATATATATATATATATATATATATATATATATATATATTTATTTATTTATATATATTTATTTATATATATATATATATATATATATATATATATATATATATATATATATATATATACAGTGCAACCTTGATACTCACGGGGGTTACGTTCTAGGACCCCTCACAGAGTTAAAAAAAATCTTGCGAGGTTTTGATTTACCCTTTGCGACCAAGTAACACAATATTAAATCGATTTAAATGGGTGTACATGTACTGTAGTTTAAACGCAACAACAATTCTGAATTACTTCTCATAAATGTTTTATTTACTACTTTAAATAAATAATACTTCCTGTGGGCTCACCACCTGCAGGAGGGACCGTAAGGGACGGTGCTGTGAGGATTGGGCAGCAGTCAAAGGCGGGGGCCTGCTTAGACTGCTGCCCCCGCGACCCGGATTACGGATGAGCGGGAGAAAATGAATAAATGAATGAATGAATAAATAATACAATAATAAAATAGTTTTTCAAACATTTTGATGTAATTTATTAGTACAAACCTGTTTTGAACTGTTACTCCAAACTTTCGAGCCACTCGTGGCTTCTCGTGAACTATCGAGGTCGCAAGTGTAAAGGTTGCAAGTATCGAGCTTCCACTGTATATACTGTATATATATGCAATGCTCAAAAATCACATACCATACTTATGATTAGTTGACCCAATACTTTTGGCAATATAGTGTGTGTGTGTGTGTGTGTGTGTGTGTGTGTGTGTGTGTGTGTGTGTGTGTGTGTGTGTGTGTGTTCAATTCCTGGGTCTCTTCTTTAGCCTACACAGGTTTTCACTTTAGAAATAAAGGATGGTTTTGCATGCATGGCTTGAAAACAATTGAACCCATCAGTTGAGGGTTGAATGGATCTTTTTTGGAATAAAGAAAGAGGTTGGGGTAAGTAAATGTGTTCAAGAAATGTAATTATTTGGAGTAGAACATTATTTATTCTGCACAAATGACCAAAATGACGGAAAAAGATTTGTTCTTTTTGCATAACAAGAAGATCCAAAGAAGCAGATGAGAATCAGAAACATCTTTATTGCCAAGTTTCATGGGTTAAATGTACTGGGGAAAAAATAATAATAAAAAAATTAAAACCAGTAAAATGACTTGATCTTCCATTAAACAACGGATCTTCAACTATTCAATTCTACGATGATCAGTAAAATTATTAATTTCATTTCATCATCTCATCTTCTCCCGCTTATCCGTAATTCGGGTCGCAGGGGCAGCAGTCTGAGCAGATTCCCCAGACACTTCTCCGTGTCCAGGGATCGGGCTGTCAAGGCCCCCGCCTTCGACTGCTGCCCAATCCTCTCAGCACCGGTCCCTTACGGTCCCTCCTGCAGGTGGTGAGCCCACGGGAAGGCGGCCCCACGTCGCTCCGAAGTCACGGTGCTTGATTTATTTTTCTCGTAAGGGTCCCCTGGAGCATAGAGGGTTAAGGGCCTTGCTCAAGGGCCCAAGAGTGGCAGCTTGGCGATACCGGCGCTTGAACCCCCGACCTTCGATCGGTAACCCAGCGCCTTAACCGCTGGAGCCACCACTCCCCCCAGTAAAATGATTCGACTTTCCAAATCAGTGAAACTGATTCTGATTCTTTACATAAAAAAAACTCAAAACCAAGTCACATGACTTTTTTCAATGAATCCTACAGGATCTCACACTCCAAGCACATCTTTTTTTTATTCAACCACATTAACCTTTTTGGCAAGCTTTCTAAAAAAAAAAAAAAATTGAAAAATATTTAGTAGGCACATTATAATTTTGTTAAAATATAATATATTCATATTTGGTAAAAACTAATAAATGCTTACCTCAGCTCATCCCAGGACTCTTATTCACACAATTCACTAATGGTATTCTACTTAATGGTATATTTTGCAGCTGTAGAAGACTAATGGTGTATAATAGCAGGATATGGTGCCACGCTGAAGTGCACAGGTTCTATTTTTAGTCTTTTTTTTCCTCTTTTTTTGTGAATTAGTTTTTTACTTGAAACTGATGCCTCTGGCTGGCTCATTAGAGGACCTTCAAATGTTTGTGATAATTGAGTTGAATTAAATTACCCTTCTCCATTGTATTTTTTCCCCACGCTCAAGCAGAAAAAAAAAGAAAAAAAACTGCACTGGACTTTTTAATCTTGCATTCCAAGCTTAGCTACACAGAGAATACGACTCCAAATGCACATTTCTGCTCTGACATTTCAAAGACGAATCTCTGCAAACCTATTTCAAGTTTCTCTGCAGTATAACAAAGACAACAACAAGTCAAAATTGTTCCCTGGACAAATTGCCTGCAATCTGTTCTCTTGAAGAGTTCCTGCATGACAAAAGGACAGGAAAGTGATTCGTGTTGGTCGGTTGCATTGTCCTGAGTCATACATATTCACCACACACCAGGCTGCAAACGAGGGCTCATGGGTTGTTCAAAAGCCAAGTGATTTAGGTTTGTCAGTGTGTGTGTGTGTGTGTGTGTGTGTGTGTGTGTGTGTGTGTGTGTGTGTGTGTGTGTGTGTGTGTGTGTGTGTGTGTGTGTGTGTGTGTGCCCAGAATATGATCCGTCAGTAGAGAAACTGGTGAAAGCACTGACCACTGTAATCTATTATCTTCTATTTTCCTCAAACATAGATAAGCCTTTTGTAAATCGAAGCTCTCGAGAGGCACCTCGTGCCTTATTTTCTCCGAGATTCAATCTGCTCGAATCGCGTCCTTCTGTCTTTTACATATAAAACAATTCTCTGATTATTCCTCCCTACAGATTATTCGATACCTGCATCCTTTCATCTCCTGCGTCTGTCTCTCCCTGTGACTAGAATCTTTCTGAATGAAATGCATCCTCTAAGGAAGTACAACAAACCCCCAAGCGGTGAGAAAAGGTCTGAGGAGCACCAGACTAATCCGCTTTTAGACGGTGTCTTTAAATAGCCCAGCGTCTGATCAGCAGGATGGATGTTGGCAGCTGATCCTATGCTGGGAATCTGCAAGGCCTGCTGAACGCTTCATTCAGAAATCAGACTCGGATGTAATTATGCATCGGATACTTTTCATTCTCTATTGACCGCAAGCAGTCCTACAGAACCTCGGCCAGCTCCCCACGGCACGTCCCACTGGGGTGAATACGAAGTTAGGATTTGGCTAAAGGAGTGTGTGAGTATGTGTGTGTATTAAATGGGCAGTGATGGCTCAGCGGTTAAGAGTTGCTGATCAGTTGGCCAGGGGGTTCAAGTCCCAGTTTTTTAGGTTGGGCTCTTACCGTAACAGAGTTCTACAACTACCAGGTCACAACCCAGTACTGGCAGTGGGAGAGCAGCTATCGGGTCGCAAAAACATTTAGAAGAAAATACTTATGGATATGACATTCTGAACTGTGTGTTTTGGCCTTTAAGAAACACTATCGAAATTTACATGCAGTGCAAATTTACATCTGATATTATGTTTTATAAATATCGGTTGGCGCAGGGAAATATGAAACTAGATACTAACCTGCACTTCCGCAGGAGAACCGCGGGACCCGACGCAAACGAGTGCGGCACGGGAAAAAATTTGATGGGCAAAATACTCGTGTTTCTGCAGGTTGCAGGAGAATAAAATCATTCACGGGAGTCCAGCAAAATGCTCTTAACAATAATAATTTTTCAAATGATAATAATGACTAAAAACAAATAAACTGTTATGTATCTACTGCACAAAAAGACACCTAATGCAGCTAAAATGAAATAAAACGGCTTACAGGCACAAGGTCGTAAGCGAACTCTCTCGCGGTTCATGCGTTCTTTATTAAAGAAAGGAACAGACAACACAAAAAAAAAAAAAACCTTGGCTTGTTTTTTATATCGTTTCAGTTGATGTTCTGAAAAAGTTCCTTGTACGTGTCCGTGTTCATCTTTTACACAAAAAGTAAAAGTCAAATAAAATGAAACGTTTGTTAATTTTCCGTTACGTTTTCATTCATACTCAAAAGGGAAGTGAAATTAAAAAGCAGAGTAGCAGGAAGAAGCAGTCAGTGCACTGTAATAAAACTACTTATACATTGTGGGGGGGACAAAACTTGCATTTTGCAGGTGGGAGCGGAAGGAAATACCATATTTTTGTGGGAGAAAATCCGTCCCGTGCAGGAACCACTAGCTGGCAACTATGGGACGTCTGCTATAGTTTGGAACCAGTGTGAGCTCATTTAAAGGCCATTGGCGTTAGTTATAATGGATCAGTGGAGTGATGCGCAGTGAGGGTTCACTGTAAAGCCTTTTATAAGAATGGTGACAGTGTGAGTGCTGTGCAAAGGGAATTTCGGCATCATTACAAACTAGGAAGTCATGATCGTGTCCCGTCTGCACTTTTAGAAAAAATGGGTTCATGCAAATGCATTTATGCTCCTTTATTACTAGTTTGCAAAAAAAACATATTGCTTATTTATTGTTTACTATAAAGCATTAATTTGTTTGTATTTATTTATTTATTTATTTATTTATTTACTTGTTGGTTTACTTACTGGTTTAATCATTTATCTTTTTACTTGTTTATTTATTTATTTATTTATTTATTTATTTATTTATTTATTTATTTATTTACTTGTAATGAATTAATTTGCTTACTTATTTAATTGTTCATTCTATTAATTTATTAATTTATCTGTTTATTTATTTACTTGTTTGTTTTTTTAATATGCAAAGAGTTTTAAGGTGTTGGAATATGAAGTTTCCACAGGGAGCTGGGAGAATTTTGGAAAAATATGAAGTGCAGAAAACCAGAAAAGTCCCAGAGAATCTTCTGTGTTCAATAATCATTCATGGTTCTGTGTATGTGGATCCTGAACAACACCTCCTCCAGGTTCTTCACCTGCTCCATGAACCATTAAAAACCACACTACACCAAGTGATGGAGGTAAACAACACGGTAAAAGTATCACAATGCTGCAGTACGACTCAGACTGCACTCTCAGCACATACATTTTTCACAACTTGTTTTTCTGCACTCGCTGGTAAATTTATCATAATCTGTAATACAAATGAAGACGAATTATTAATGAGGAATCTCCACAACCATGCAGAAAGCTAGTGGGGGGAAATGGAAATGAATACAATCCAAATATAATAAATACTGACTTACAGAACTCAAGATGTGGGGAAAATAAATGATCTAAGCCTGTTGAGGGTTTTTTGTACTATTGATTCTGACCCTCCTCCAGTCATTTCAGGTGGGAGTCAGTGGGGTTAACAGTGCAAAGGAATAAAGATTTTCAGCCCGATTTATGGAGAATATTAACACAGAAAAGAATATCAGGAGATTTTGTGGACGGTGTTTTTTCTAAAATAACAAAAGTTAGAAAAAAATGATTTACAATTCTTCTCCAATCCAGAGGTGTAAAGAGTTTTTAATGGGCAAAAATAATTAAAGTGCCTGATTTGAGATAAAGTTAAACCAAATATTTAGACTGTGATTTGATGCACCTGTGGGTCTTAGAAAGGGGCAATATTTTTATTCAACTTAAACAAAAGCTGGTTCTTAAATTTTTTGGAACTTTTCAGACTAAAAATGAGGCCAGCGGTGCAAAAACATCTCTCACAGGCAGCAGGTGCGGGTCGGGTAGTATTGAGCTCCAATCAGTGGAGTGGTGCAGTTGCAGGGAGAAGAGGTGGAGAAGTTCAGGTACCTGGGGTCAACAGTGCAAAGTAATGGAGAATGTGTTAGAGAAGTGAAGAAAAGAGTGCAGGCAGGGTGGAGTGGGTGGAGAAGAGTGATAGCAGGAGTGATTTGTGATAGAAGAGTATCTGTGAGAGTAAAAGGGAAAGTTTATAGGACTGTGGTGAGACCTGAGATGTTGTATGGATTAGAGACAGTGGCATTGAGTTAAAGACAGGAGGTGGAGCTGAAGGTAGCAGAGCTGAAGATGTTGAGGTTTTCATTGGGAGTGACGACGATGGACAGGATTAGAAATGAGTTTATTCGAGGGACGGTGCATGTAGGACGTTTTCTAGACAAGGTGAGGTAGGAGATGGTTTGGACATGTGCAAAGGAGGGACATGGGGTATATCAGTAGGAGAATGCTGAGGATGGAGACACCAGGAAGGAGGAAAAGAGGAAGACCATGAAGGAGGTTTATGGATGTGGTGAGGGAAGACATGCAGGTAGTTGGTTTGAAAGAGGCAGATGTAGAGGACAGGGGGAGTATGGAGACAGATGATCCGTTGTGGCGCCCCCTAATGGGAGCAGCCGAAAGAAGAAGAAGAAGAAGAAGAAGAAGTAGAAGGAAAACACTTATTTGTTTGTATTATTTACTTACTTGCCTGCTTTCTTATTTTCTTTGAAGTTAAAGTTTATTTGATTATTTGCCATGGTTAGTAATTAAACAAATAAACTAAGAGTTAAGTAAATAAATAAATGTAACACAAGCAATTCAACTAGCAAATAAGTATGCAAGCAAACAAGTAAACAAAATAATAAATGAACAGTATAGAAGTTAAGAAATAAAGAAGTTAGCTAAATAAATGAATAAACAAGCAAGTAAGTAAATAATGAAATACATTAATAAGCAAATAATCAAATAAACAAGAAAGAAAATAAGAAAGCAGACAAGTAAATAAATAATACAAACAAATACATTAATTTTTTTTTCTTCTTTTTCTTTTGGCTTCTCCCATTAGGGGTCGTCAAAGCAGATCATCTGTCTCCATACCCCCCCGTCCTGTACATCTGCCCAACTACCTGCAAGTCTTCCCTCACCATATCCATAAACCTCCCCCTTGGCCTTCCTCTTTTCCTCTTATTTATCTACTTAGTTTCTTAGTTGTTTACTGGTTTGTTCAATTATTTATTTGCTCATTGGTTTATTTGTTATAAACCAATTTATTTTAGTGCCTTCAAAGTATTCACAGATAAAAATTGTTAAATATATTGCGAAAGAATGATAATATTAAAATAATTTAGAAATTCGGCAGTCTACAGGCAGAAGCAGAAATAATTATTTGTTTAAGGTCACATGACTGAAAAGAAATTACGTAGTTAAATAAATCTGGTCTGTGACTCTTTTTCTGAATACGTTGCTGTGTGTGTGCTTGTGAGTAATAGCTTTAAATCTAGGCTGTAATCAAGCCCCATCAAATTCACCGTCGTCTGCGTTGTTAATAGCATGACTTTGGAGTAGAAGAGTTCAGGTGCTGTACTGACCTGCCTACACTTTAAAACTTGAACCATTTGAAAACATTTGGTTTAAATTAAACATCATGAAACAAAAAATACAACAAAGGATACCCAGAACTGTTGAGCAGCTGCAATCCCTTTATCAGGTATCAGGCACATATGGAAAAACATTCCTTTCCCAAAACCTCAGCAACAGGTCTCCTCACTTCCAATATGTATACGGACAGAAAGCACGATGCTACACAATACTAAATTCTAATATTTGTTCAATGAAATTGTATTAATTTATTCCCAATAGTCTATTCTCATTTCGTAGCGTTTCACTCGGCTGCACTGCTTCTAGTACGTGTATGTGGATGTTGGATGTTTTGTCCAATCAAATTTCAGCCTCTATGTGCTGCCATGTCAACTTTATTTGCCCAGGGTCTTCACAATCAGTAGTGCTGGCCGATGTACCTTAGACTATATTAGCAATGGGTCTGTTTCTTTAACCAATCAGATTTAAAATTTGCCTCACAGCGGCAGCTAGCTGGTCCCGAATAGCATCAGCATTTTTCCGTCCTCTGATTGACTGGTCAGAGGGAAACTGTTACAGCCAAGTTCGACTGGCAAAACACATCTGTAGTGATCTGCACACATTAATACATCTGCGTTAGACTTTTTTACGCCACAATGGCTGACAGAGGAGAAGAAATTGATCTGATCTCGGACATTCTTAAAAATCCATTTTCAAGACAGACTTTTCCAGAAAAGCTAGACATCGTGAGGAGTGGTTGGCCAACCCCAAAGCTAGCTAGCTTGTCTCAGCCTGGGAACTGGTTTGTTTGCTACTTTTAGACCAGTGCCTACGAGCCGTACCACTGGCTTACAGCCTCTGAGGAGCGGTGCAAATTATGAGTATGCATTGTAAATATGCATCTCTGGTGAGTAGGTTGTATTATTTTACATTTTTTATCTATTTTCATGTGATCAGATAAATATTGATTCTGAAATGCTCCAGATGATGTTGCGGTTGTAGTGTAGAGGTTTGGAGCTTGCTTTAGTAAAATGGTATTCACCTTCCATATGCGAAATGCCTCTCTCTCTCTGTGAAGCCACGCGTTGTTTCTATAATTACGACGTGATAGTGGTGGTATTAAGAGGTGGATTAAGTCGGGTAAGTCTACTGGTAAACTGCTACCTGTTCCATCTTTTTTGAGCCGTGTCGCAGCCATTCAATTCAAAATTAAAATGGTCCTTAAAATCCTTAGAATGGTACAGTGTCCCAACTTTTTTTTAATGGGGTTTATATTTTACTTTAGCTGTCTCATGCATTGCTTTTTTCCCACCTACCTTACAGCAAGAAGAACAGACAGATTCGTCTTAAACAGAGTGAAGATTGGCAAGATCTTGGTGTTAAACATCAATATATGCCACCATCCGGCTCTAGAGTTGCTCAATGCAAATCCCTCTGCTTACAGGGCTTTGTGAGAATCATGTAAATCGAAGCAAAGTGTGTATTTTAAAGCCTCCCCGTGGAACTTAGAGCTGAAGCTTCTTTTTTTCTTCTTCTTTTGCTCCACCTCATCTTTGTCTGATACGACAATGGAAAAGCCGATGTGTTAAATCAAGTCAAGTTTTATAGCAGCATGTCAGCACGTGTTGAGCATCGTAGAAGCTTTACTGACTATTGATTAGCTGATAGTAAATGCGAGATAGAAGGATATTTGCGTTTGACAAATGTACACGCATCAGGAACTAGACAGGATCGATTGACTGCTTTTCTCATTACTGTTGGAAGCGCTATTTCTTTCCTGCTTGTCTGTTGAGATCTCAAAACTCTGGGCTTCTAGTAGTTCCTAGAATAGCAAAGTCCACTAAAGGCGGTAGAGCATTTTCACATTTAGCTCCTAAACTCTGGAACAGTCTTCCTGACAGTGTTCGGGGTTCAGATACACTCACCCAGTTTAAGTGTAGATTAAAAACATATCTTTTTAGCAAAGCCTACACATAACACACATCACACACATCACATCATAACCTTGTGCTCCAGAACATCTGATCACATGCACATTATCAACTTGTGCTGTTAATATCATGAACAGCAGCTACGCTAATTCCTCTCCACTGCTTCTCTTTCTCTCCCCATCCCGAGGCTTCCTGAGGTTTGGCCAGCTCCAGTCACCTTCCACCTCGTGAAGATTATGGACCTATGGATGATCATGGAGAAGTAGATGCCGAGTGTTTAAAGGCCCTGGCATGGAGAAGCTGATGCTGGATCTATGATGATCACAAATTGTTCTGTATTGTTGAAAGATTTATGACCAAACTTTTGATGTCACCCATATGAGGATGGGTTCCCCTTTGAGTCTGGTTCCTCTCAAGGTTTCTTCCTCATATCATCTAAGGGAGTTTTTCCTTGCCACTGTCTCCACGGCTGCTCATCAGGGACAAACGCACACCATTCACCTTCACTGTTGTTTTCTGTAAAGCTGCTTTGAGACAATGTCTGTTGTGAAAAGCGCTATACAAATAAACTTGACTTGACTTGACTTGACTTGTTGGTTTGAAATGGCATACACTATGAAAAAATATTCCCTTGGACATTTTCCACTGCAATGTTCGTCACAATAATGTATTGTATTTGAAACAATGTGCGGTAGAACGTAAAAAAAAACTCTAGCTAGGTGTCGCTTCTGGTTTTCTTTTTCTGTCTCCCCTGTCCACTCACTGGTTTCTTACCGATTGTAAGAGACCCGTTCTAAGTTTCATTCATGATTAGTCTGCTTTTTAACATGGTCTCTGTGCAGAGGTGGGAAGTAATAAAGTACAAATACTTTGTTACTGTACTTAAGTAGATTTTTTTGGTATCAGTACTTTACTGATATTCTCTGATTATGACATAAATCAGTATTAATTATACCATAAATCCCATAAAACCATACCATAAATTGGTATGACTATGCTAAAAGCTTCTTGACATAGGCGGTGCAGTTTCTCCGGTATCACCTCATTAACCGTCCGTGTGGAAACATAGCAAAGGTTCCGTTTGGTGTCCTGATGATTTACTTAATTTAAACCCCATTATTACTATAAAAGATTTACAAGAATATTTTGTCTTCATGCTCTATATTGAGTTTGGTTTCACTAATAATAAACATACATTTGCATAAAGCATCAATATTTCTCCATGTCTATGTTGCTTAAAGTAATAAAAACATGAAGTATTAATATATGGTACATTTAGAACAGATAGAAATGTGCAATTAAGTTGCGATAAAATATTTAATTTGATTGACAGCCCTAATATTAATATGATGTGATGTCCAGTTACCAACGTGACACTAAAACAGTTAGAAGTAATAACTACATTTCAGAGCCAAAACGTCTTTAGTACTTCAACCTTTACTCAAGTATTTTAAAACATGATTATCTTTGTGTGTGTGTGTGTGTGTGTGTGTGTGTGTGTGTGTGTGTGTGTGTGTGTGTGTGTGTGTGTGTTTTGCAAGTTTTGTTCATTGTATTTCTACATTTGCTAGTTTTGTTGTTTCTCTTTTCTCACCTCATCAATATAGATATGTTCGCTGCTGCTTGTTAGGGCTTGGACCCCTGATTTCACTATGTTTCCTAAATTGTACTTAATTATTAATTATCACAATAATTATATTGTGATTCTATTTTGCAGATCTGTAATTCTACTGATCCATAAATGATTTGACTCCCTGAAACCGGCTTCCCGTCGTCTGATGTAAAAGCTTTGATTAGCATGTCAGCATGTTGAACGTTTTGTGTCGGGTTTAATACAAGCTCCAGATTGAATTAAGGTTAATAACTAAAAATTTTATAAGCATTTGAATGAAACTTAATGACATTTTTAGCCAAGTTTTTATGGTCATTGTGAAAATATGCCACAAATCCACTTACGCATACTGTACTTCTAAAATAAAGAGTTTGGTTCAAAATTCGATCTCTTTGGAGAACCCATGTTGAGTCACGAGCCTGAAGTTGATAAGCCTTTGTTGTAATAAATATAACAAGGAGTTTTACTCATTGATCGGTGGTCTCAGAACCAGTTTCAAATACCACAATGCTAAATATACAAATAGCACAATGTGTCTGCACAATACAGTAATCACCGCATAGCTTTATGTCCGACTTGTTGACCTTTAACCTGCTTCCCTAAAATAATATCATCCTATATCAAAAGTAATGAAAAAATATTTTTAGATATAAAAGGAAAAATCAGCCTGATGGTTTTTTTTTTTCTATTTCAGAAAAAAAAAACAGAATTATACAGTATAATCTTTACCTATCTATCTATCTATCTATCTATCTATCTATCTATCTATCTATCTATCTATCTATCTATCTATCTATCTATCTATCTATCTATCTATCTATCTATCTATCTTGTGTGTCGAGACACACAAGGAATTTGGTCCCAGCTGTTGATGATTTTGCAAAAGTACAGACATAAATAACACTATACATTTAGCTTATAGACAAGACTATACCAATCAAATATAACACTATGGCAGATCAGTAATGTACATACAGTACAGGTGGCTACTTTCAAGAACCTACAATATGACATTTTTCAGTTGTTTCACACTTTTTTGTTATGTATATAATTCCATATATAATTCCACATGTGTTAATTCATAGTTTTGATGCCTTCAGTGTGAATCTACAATTTTCATAGTCATGAAAATAAAGAAAACTCTTTGAATGAGAAGGTGTGTCCAAACTTTTGGTCTGTACTGTACATTGTGAGAGTGCATGGTAGAGAAAATAACAGATGTGTGCATCACATAAGATAAAGAAGTTACTTAAGGACTTTTGTACGATGAAGTACAATTGTAGTTCAGTGATTTACTGTACATTTTCTCTCAGTTTTTGTGAACCGTGAAGTCTTCTGGTGTGGTGGAAAACAGGAAATGGGTGGCAGGCATCGGTATGAAAAAACCGTCCATCCATCCATCTATCTATCTATTCATCCATCCATCCATCCATCCATCCATCTCCCTGTCTCAGCAATCATCTCTCCCACTTTTATCAGCTTCATCAATCACTGAAACTTGTTAGTAAAGCTCTGCACAGGTGTGTTATCCTTCCAACTCATTTCCTGTAGCTCCACCCTCAAGTTTACAAACCAGTGCATCAACCCATCTCTGAATCCACACGTTTTCCCTCTCGGTTTTCTTTTACTAAAAGTGAACACATCCAGCCCCTTCCCCAACCCCATCCACGTTAAATAGTGTAATACTTTTTTTTTTTTTATGTATTGCTCCACTATAACTCACTCAGTATAGCAGTTGAGGCCTATAGCAAAAATTCCAGCTTGATCCTGAGAAAAACAAATATGGAGGAAAAAGTTGTCCGTATATGTCAGTATTTAAAAAAAAATGCAATGTAACTACAGATAACATTTATTTATTTTACATTCTGGGACATATTGGTATTCTGTTGAGTCTAAATATTATCTGGTAAGCAAGATAATAAAATAACAGCAAGTGCATTTATTATAATAAACAGCAGAAATTTAAATAGTATCTAAAGATCATACTTAAATAAAAGTATAGATAACTTACTGTAAAACAAGCTAAAAGTCACCAATTCCAATATGATTTCAGATAAAGTCTTCGAGTATCTGATTTGAACAGTACTTGAGTATTTGACTCATATTGAATGTAGGCTTAAAGATGCTCTAGTCCTCAACACCAAGACACATGTTAGTGAAAAGCCAAAAACAGCTGATTTGTTGGCTTTTATTTCCTAAATTTTAAATCAAATTGTGCACCACAACACTGCATTAACCATCAATACAACAGCTTCTTTAACATGCCAAAAGTTTTTCCATTTGGGAAGACTTTACTTTAACTTTTTAATATTTCAAAGTCAAATTTGAGTAGAAAATGCAGGCAAAAATCAAAAATGTAGAACAGGCAAAAATCTAGCAATTGTAAATAAGAACTCTTCTTCCTCTTTTGGCTTCTCCTATTAGGGGGCGCCACAACGGATCATCCGTCTCCATACCCCCCTGTCCTCTACATCTGCCTCTTTCAAACCAACTACCTGCATGTCTTCCCTCACCACATCCATAAACCTCCTTCATGGTCTTCCTCTTTTCCTCCTTCCTGGTGGCTCCATCCTCAGCATTCTCCTACTGATATACCCCATGTCCCTCCTCTGCACATGTCCAAACCATCTCAATCTCGCCTCCCTCACCTTGTCTCCAAAACGTCCTACATGCGCTGTCCCTCTAATAAACTCATTTTTAATCCTGTCCATCCTCATCACCCCCAACAAAAATCTCAACATCTTCAGCTCTGCTACCTCCAGCTCCACCTCCTGTCTTTTACTCAATGCCACTGTCTCTAAACCATACAACATCGCAGGTCTCACCACAGTCCTATAAACTTTCCCTTTCATTCTTGCAGATACTCTTCTATCGCATTTCTCTTCTGCCACTTTTCTCCACCCACTCCACCCTGCCTGCGCTGTGAATTAAAACAAGAGTTATAAATAAAATCACATACAAGAAACACCTGATAAAAACAAGTGCACATGGCTACATTAACATGGAAGGAAGGAAGTCTTGAGCAGTTCGTGCCAGCAGGCTCTCTATTCGCTGCCACAAAACGAGCGAAGAGGGGAGTCTTTAACACTTACAGCAGAGGCTTGAATTGTTAGCGATGTACTCTACAAGATGATGTGTGTGATGGCAAGGATTTCGAAATTAGCAATTAATTTGAAGCTTTGGAAACTAAACCTGTTTGTTTAAACAGAAAGTACATTGTGGGGGTTGAGAAATCAGGATAGTTTTGGTGAAATACCCCACAAATGGTTAAAAAGAGATAAATATTGAATTAATATTTAGCTGTTGGATGTTTGAGAGTTTTAATGTACCGAAAAATGATTGTCATAGAAGAGTCGTAGGAATTGATGGAAATCACAATGGACAGTCATAAAATGGAGCAAATAACAGCATTTGTAAATCACAAACTGGAATAAATTGCTTTGTACTTGGAAAAATGGACCAAATATGCAACAAAACCTAATTTTATTTTTGAATCAAAATTTATTGAGAGATCATTCTATTTACCCAACTGCGTTGTCCACTCTGAATATTGTGTGCAGTCAAAATTAGAGGCAGGCTGTCACCGGTGGGGTGACGTGACAACCAGGAAGTATAAAACGCACATGGAGTGAAGCCGGCTTCAGCTTCTGTAACCGAGAAATAATCGCTAACGGGACTCCAGAGGTGTGGCATAGAGACGCAGCGTCTCGTTCCCTCAGGGAACTAGGGTTACATAAATAACCTAAACATGTTCCCTTTCAGGAACTCGAGCTGTGTCAGAATGCTTTGGGAACGAGGATAGGACGCAACCCACCGTCAACCCACCGGCCTTTTTGGGAACTATGAAGTACCGGCTTTAGAACCCGGACCCTCTGTCTGAAGAAGGGACCACCTTGATGGCCTCCTTCCTCAGGAGCGAGTCTACTTTTCGTTCCATGACTAGAGCCTGCTCGCTTCCCACCAGAGTGGGACAGAGCCAGTTGAACGGGGACGGACGAGACCCGGACTGAATCGAATAGCCTCACTCTACAGTGCTCAGGACCCATCGAGACATGTCTGGCAGAGCTATCCAGGCCGCCAGATGCTCCCTTTAGGGTATCAGTCTCTCGAGACTGACCTCCGGCATGACACTATAGCCATAATCCCTAAACCCCACAACGATGGATTACACCGCGGTTTGCATTTTTGACAACAACATAAAATTTCACACAGAGCGCTTCATGAACAAACAGAAGCTAAAGCCAGCTTCACTCCATGTGTGTTTAAAACTTCTTGGTCATGACGTCACCCTGCCGGTGACAGCCTGCCTCCAATTTTGACAGATTGCACACATATTCAGTGCATGGACAATGCAGTCGCGTTCTCAAAACGTCCTGACACAGCTCGAGTACCTGAAAGGGAAGTGTATATGTATATATGGGCATATACTGGTATATATACATATACGTGTGTTTTTATATAAGTGCATTCAGTTATATAATGTCTGACATACATCTAATGGAAATGATAGAAAGTAAATAAAAAAAAATTTCGATGGAGAAAGACGGATGGAATGAAGCAGCATCCACAGTAAAGGCTAACAAGACACTCATCATTTGCACAACACTTTTTCTTCTCTGCACCCTGGGATGTTGTTTCAGCTTTTTGAAAACTCTCTCATTTAATAAAGGTCTGTGGACCCAGAAAGCATAGATTTTGAGTCTTGAGTTAACTTCAGCAACAGATTCATGTGTCAAAGACGTTCTGTGGACTAAAGGACTCAAGTTTTGCTGCAAGGTTTGCTGTTTCTGACCCCTAATGACACATGGGCAGTATAGAAATGCATGAGTATGAGATGTATGAGATAATAATAATTAATTAATAATTAATAATAATTAAAGGCATTTTTAGGGACAGGGGCGTAGCTTAAGGCACTAAAGAGCTGCCACGTCGTTCTTTAAGTGGATGAAAAAAGTGAAAAAGGACTACACCACTATTTAGCAGGAAGTCGAGCAGCATTGTAGGTAGAAAACCTTTCGACAATATGAAATCTGTTTTACCTTAATAGACTAATATGTGAATTTTTGTAAGAGGGTCCATTTCAAAGGCTTTATATGCAGTTCTGCACATAGTGAGACAAAATGAGAAAAACGTTTCGAACCCCCAAAAAAGTCTGAACCCTTGTTTTTAGTGTTGTGAGGATCCACTACAAAAGAGCAAGGTTAACAGATTGATCTGGTTCGTGCTTTGTCATTATTCCTATCACGTTGTACTTGACCTGTAGACAAGAACGGAACTAGGACAGAGGAAAAAAACACACAGACGTCCCTGCTGGGGATCCCCTCGTGTGTTTCAATTGATTTGAGTGATGCGGGCGATGTGTTTAAAGCCGCGGGACGACGGAGCGCTGAGGCCATGCTGAAGCTTTCGTGCTGAGAAGAAAAAAACATCGATTTGTTCCTGAAGGAGCACAGTGTTAAAAAAAGTGCAAGCATTCGAGATTCTCTGCTGTAACGATGCTAAATAGTGCAATAAATTCTAAGTTACATGGTCCTCAATTCTCAAAGCACTATACAAGGTGTGGAAATTTCCCAGTTACTTCAGTATGACTGTTTTTAATTCAGAGTTTCAGCTCCAGTACATGATACACTACAATCAAGCAAGTGGCACCAAGGCCAATATATTAAAGTATTTGTACCCTACATATGTACAGTATAGAAACATTAGAGTGTTGAAATTTTTTTTTTTTTTTAAATGTTTTTACACATAATTTATTATATAAGTCTCAAGCGAACTACAAATATGTTCATATATGCTCACACACACCATATTGCCAAAGGTTTGCGGACACTTGGTCCTTAGTACGGCATGTGATTTTCAAGCATTGCATTCCACATTTAGTCCCAATTTCCTCTAATAATTACTTTCGCTCTTCTGGGAAGATGTTTCACCAGATTTTGGAGTGTGCTTATGCATATTTATGTTCATCAGCCACATTGGTGTTATGAAAGGCAGGTACTGATGTGGGTGAGGTGAGGAGGACTGAGGTGCAGTCAGCGTTTCAATTCATTCCAAAGTTGTTCAGTAGGGATGAGATTTAGAGAGATCTCCTCTTCAAACCATGTAAATTATATCTTTAAGGAGCTTACTTTGCACAGGGGGCATTGCCATGCTGGAACAGGTTCGGTTTAGGTGAATGCTAAATTGTATTAGAGCGCATCTAAAGACGTCCTGTACAATTGAGTGCCTCCAGATTTGTGGTAATAGTTTGGAAAGGAACCACATATAGCAGCAAAGGTCAGGTGTTTCAATACTTTTGGCAATATAGTGTACTGTATATTAATAATTTTATACATATGTTTATATACGGCCATATATCAGATTTTCTTCCTCTCTTACCAAAACAATTTGCTAAGGATTATAATATTATAATATTTATTCGTCGAGGATTTAATGCTTTGTGCAGCATTAATGCGCAAGCTGCTGTTCTGGAAAACGAAGCAACACCTTTAGAATAATCAGAATCTAGAATTCAGCGGTGCTGCACTGTAAAATCTGATAATCTGTTCGTCTCCGAGTTGATTACCTGCCCGTTTCCCTGAGCACATCTTCTCCTCCTGCTAACTACTTTATCCAATAGATTAAGTCAATGTTTGCTTCATCAGTGATGAGCTCTCTCTCTCTCTCTCTCTCTCTCTCTCTCTCTCTCTCTCTCTCTCTCTCTCTCTTTCTCTCTCTCTCTCTCTCTTTCTCTCTCTCGCTCTCTCTCCTCTCTCTCTCTCTCTCTCTCTCTCTCTCTCTCTCTTTCTCTCTCTCGCTTTCTCTCTCTCTCTTTCTCTCTCTCTCTCTCTCTCTCTCTCTCTCTCTCTCTCTCTCTCTTTCTCTCTCTCGCTTTCTCTCTCTCTCTCTCTCTCTTTCTCTCTCTTTCTCTCTCTCTCTCTCTCTCTCTCTCTCTCTCTTTCTCTCTCTCGCTTTCTCTCTCTCTCTCTTTCTCTCTCTCTCTCTCTCTCTCTCTCTCTCTCTCTCTCTCTCTCTCTCTCTCTCTCTACCTCTTTCAGGCTAACATTGAAAAAACACAGAGGAAAGATAAAAACCCACACATCCTACCAGCAGGGATGGAGCATCTTTTGAACAGCTAATTAACTAATAACCACCGGTTTTTATTTGCTTTCATTATCTTTGTTCTTTGTTTTCTTTGTTCTTTTATCACTTCTTTTTTCATTTAGTAAAAAAAAAAAAAAAACCTGATTGTGTTTGTTCCACTTCTACATCAGCCCCAATTATCTGCATGTAAATGATGTTAATCACGGATTGGACCATTAATTGCTTCTGATGGGGGGATAATCGCATGCAGTACCCTCAACACCATGAGTTTACATCTGTTTAGAGACAGTTACACGTATAAGTACACGAGGATAGCAAAGTCCACTAAAGGCGGTAGAGCATTCTTACATTTAGCTCCTAAACTCTGGAATAGTCTTCCTGACAGTGTTCGGGGTTCAGACACACTCAGACACCCAGTTTAAGTGCAGATTAAAAACATATCTTTTTAGCAAAGCCTACACATAACATACGTCTCACATCATAACCTTGTGCTCCAGAACATCTGATCACATGCACATTATCAACTTGTGCTGTTAATATCATGAACAGCTGCTACGCTAATTCCTCTCCACTGCTTCTCTTTCTCTCCCCATCCCGAGACACCCTGAGGTTTGGCCAGCTCCAGTCACGTCCCACCTCATTAAGATTATGGACCTTTGAAGGAGTAGATGCCGAATTCGCAAACATCCTGTACCATCTAGAGACGTACCAGTGCCAATTGGATCCCATTACATGTGTGAAGTTTTGACATTGGACCTCCTGGAGTGTTTAAAAGCTCTGGCATGGAGAAGCTGATGCTGGATCTGTGATGATCACAAATGTTGAGCTCAGTAGCTCCTAGTTTTATAACCATAAAGACTGTATAAGACTGTAGAAAAAACATTACAGTTAAACCCGGTTATGTCGAGGGCCTAGGGGGACGCCAAAAAGCGTCGAGATAACCGATGATCGAGATAAACAAAAACCAATATGGTGGCAATATATTGACGTGCTTGAAATTTCTTTATGTACATGATGTGCGTTATTAAATGAGAATGTGCATGCACGTGTTTTTGGCGGGTTTTTTTTACACAACAGCGTTGCCGCGATTTGATTGGTCATGCGGATCGAGATAACCTGTAATGTGGATAAGGAGGCGGAAGCCGAAGTAAACGCAAACAAAGTTTATTGAGAATACTCAGGAGATAATCCACCAATACTTGTAGCAAAGCAGTAATATCCAGTGGTGCACTCTGGGAGCGCGGTCTACGAAGTTCTGTGAAAGCAGAGACAGTTCTATAGAGAATCCACGGATCCGCGCTATTGAAAACGCAGCGCTGAGTAGCAACGGATAAACGTGGTGCAGACAGCGTGAACATGGAAAACAGCAGGATCGGGGTAATCCGGGGTGCTGTTGAGAGAATGCAGAGTCCGAGAAGAAGGGTACGTAGTGGGATATGTATACGCGATTACACAGACCGCCATGAACCAGCACATACGATCATGCACAAACAATAATGGACCGCGAGTGTGTGGAGGTGAGGGGCTTAAATATGAGATAGGATGAGTGAGTGAATGAGAGTCAGGTGTGTGTGATCAGCATGACTGCGAGGAGCGCACGAGAGAAGAAGCAGGGTGCTTCGGGGAATGCCGCCGCCGAAGGGGGCGTGGCAGGGGGATTCCTGACATAAACAACGTTAAGTGGCAAATTTGCCCCCCTCGTGCTCGAGATATTAGGGTTCGGCGACATAAAGAAATCGACATAACCGATTAAAAAATGCTAAGACAAAGCGAGAATTTGGCGGTTCCACTTTAAAAATGTCGACTTAATAGGGTTGGCGAGTTAACCGAGATCGAGATAAGTGGGTTTGACTGTACTAATAATCTTATACTCCAGTACTCATGTTATTTCTCACTCTCCAGTGAAAAATTAGAAAAATGTATGATAAAATTCTTGATGTCACACAAATGAGGATGGGTTCCCCTTTTGAGTCTGGTTCCTCTCAAGGTTTCTTCCTCATAACATCTAAGGGAGTTTTTCCTTGCAACAGTCACCACGGCTGCTCATCAGGGATAAATACACACCATTCACCTTAACTGTTGGTTTCTGTAAAGCTGCTTTGAGACAATGTCTGTTGTGAAAAGCGCTATAGAAATAAACTTGACTTGACTTCACTTGACTTGACTTGACTTGACTTGACCTGACTTGACTTGACGAGAACTGAAATTTAGTGCACAAACCAGCTCGATGATGATCTGCTTTACATGTGTTGGAGTGAAGGATCTCCTGCTATAGAGCTCTGACCCCTACCTTATTGAACACAATGAATGTTTCATGCTGACTGCACCCCAGGCCTCCTTACCTAACCTACATCAGACTACCTGACTTTACTAACACTCTGTGGCAAAATCTAGAGGAATATCTTACCAGAAGTGTGGATTGGAATAGGATGCTCAAAAAGCACACAAATCTTATGGTGAGTGGTCCACAAACTGTTGTCCATAGAGTATAGAAGAATTTGACTTCTATCGCCACACAAAGAGTGTACACAAATAAAGAGTGTTCCTTAAATATGAGGTGGAATCAACAAGTTTTAAAACTTGTTTTGTAACACGCCAACCGATGGCAGCACAAGGCTGCATGCACAGTCACAGGGAGCACCGGCCTTCAAAAGCCAGTGTGCCAAAAGACATAATGTTTAAATCTGGAGCTGTGCTAAGAGTTGCTGTTCTGAACATGTGCATCACTAGATCTGCGATTTCATCATGGACAGCAAGTTAGAACAAAGAGCAAATGTAAAATTTTGCGTAAAACTGGGCAAATCTGCCACAGAGACATGTGAGATGATTTGGCAAAGTTTACGGCAATGGTGCAATAAGTCGTTCACAGTTTTTTTGTGTGGTAAGAGCGGAAGAACTTTGCGGGAAGACAACAAGACATCAGGAAGACAAAGTTTCGGAGATCCAGCGTTTCCCACCAGCGATGGCACCGCAATGATTTTTTTTGCATGGGTGTCACAATTTCTGTTAATGAGCACTAGTATTAAGTATTAAGTGTTAAGTGCTGTCTATGATTCAGGTTATGCTCATCTTGTTCACTTGTCTCATTGTTTCCTTGTTTAGTTACTTTGTCATTGTGTTTGTTTCAGGGAGGTGCATCTTCATAACTGAGGTGGATGCAATGGAAAAAATATCACGCTCTGCAATTCAATTTAGTACAGAGAGTTCACTTCTATTTCTTTGTTTCAGACAGACAGCAAATCATCAATTTACTTAAGTGCCTTCTGACTTTTAACGCATGGCCCCTTTCACAAACACGCCTTTATAATGCAGGAAAAAAAAAAGAAAGAAAAACAGATGTTATTTTCCTGTTCTGTGTGCAGGAAGTTACAGCTCTACCTCTGCCATGTTAATCTGTATTCTATGTGACTCTCAGGACGTCTCGGTCTTCGTAGTGCTGTGATACGTCATATTCATGTAGCAGCAGCGGTGCTGAGAGAACGCATTCGAGAAACAGTTTAGCGACGAGAAATTGATCTACATATCAAATTATTGATCATTTTCTAAAAAAGTATAGCGCATCTACTAATAATTCTATATAAATAAACTAAATATGTAAAAAAAAAAAACTATGCATCATGATACAAATGCCAACTTGTACCCGATGAACACTTTTATACATCGATGCATCACATCGTTAACTTTTATGCTGATGGGCAGATGCGAATCGCTGAATCTTACCATCGCTAGTTTGCACGTTTGCACTGTCGAAAAGACTACACTTCCGTTCCCTGGCATGAAACATCATCAACGGTGCTTTCATACATTGTAAATAAGTGTCAAAACTCTCTCCTAAAAACTCAGCTACTAGAAAACAATGGGATGTACATGAATTCCGATGGCGACGGTGCGCTGTTTAGTCCTAAAAAGCCTCGAACAATATTGCACATTACAGCACCATTTACGGTAAATGCCCTATCAAGGAGAACAAGAATAAAATAAATAAATAGAACCTCACCTGTGTAAATAACGAGGTGAGTTTATGGCTTTCTCGTAAAACGCTTTAGGACTCGCACCATAAAACAGCTAATGATGAAGTCATTTGCGAGCCCTGTTAGGAGCTAATGAGCAGCGGTGAGTTTAATGTGCACCGCTGAGACTTTCGTTTAGTCCTGTGTGGTGTGTGGTGTGTGAGAGATTCTCAAACGGCTTGGGCTCCTCAAACACCTGGCGTTCAGAGTGGAAAAAGAAAGCTGCTGCATTATTGATGGCGACGTACGTGTTGCAGCCGAATAAAGAAAAAAAAAGGGGAAAAAAAATTTTTGTTGAAAGAAAAGAGCCAAATGGACTGGGGATATCTTTTCTCTTTTTATCTCGCTCGCACGTCTGTTTAATTTGCCCGTTTCTCCTTGTGCCATGGTAACACGTTGAGCTCGGTTAGGATCACTGTCACTGATATAAAGAAGAGAAAATGAGACAATGGAAGGAGGAAGGTGAAACAGAGATGGAGTGTGAGTGTGTATATATGCAGCCTGAGAGGTGTAGATGGAGAGAGACAAAGGAAAGTGGAGCTCTTCAGGAATACAGGATGCTCGAGTGCATTAGCTCAGCATTGGTCAACAGCGAGAGCTTGCCTGAGACACGTCTAAGTGTATTACGTTTTTTCTATGTCTGGAAATCAAGAACTGACAAAAGCAACTCATTGTTTACTGTTTTTTCCTTGATTGAACTCGGTGCTAATTCGCCAGCCCTTCTTCACAAGTAGAGCATAAAAAATGTAACAAAAAAGAATGAAAGTGAGAAAAAAAAATGAGCGGCGAGCACGAATCCAAAGCACATCAGTCTCATCTAAAATTCTTCAAATCAGCACTTAGAGGAGAAGAAGGAGTCAAAGGACGCGGCTAATCCGCACTAACGCTGCTTTTCATTCAGGCCGGGTGTGTAGGTGTATCGGTCTCCTGCAACAGCAGGAGCCATAGCCTCATCTCTATTCCGCGGCCGTCAAGCGCCGTGACCTTTTCCGACCCTCGAGATTAGGTGAGAGTTAAAAATTTGATTGAGTTGAAGAAACGCAACCTTCTCGCTCGGGCGCTAACCTTGAGCGCTCAGGAACTTGGGCAAGGGAGCAAACGCTTGCTGAGAACTTTTTTTTCCCTTTGGAACCTCTACCTTAAAGTTAAAGCCTGAAACACTTTGGAATATGCGACTTGATTTCTTTACTCGCTGCTGTATTTACATTCCATTTCCTGTAGGACCTTTGGGAAAAGGTAAAGGCTAAAGGTCAGGATTTGGTGTTAGATCTTTTAAATGAAAGGGCACGAGCTTCTCCACTCACACAACTATTTACCTTGTTATTAATGTCATAATTAGAAATCAGGTGTTGACCCAGTTCAGACAGTGCTTCAAAATGCCTTAGAGAACATTCCAGAAGGCAGAATGAGTGAAGCAGCACTTTTCAACATATGAAATAAAAGTATTGGGACACCTGATTTTTTTGGACTTTTCCAGCCATTTGTGGTTCTCCTCCAAACCATGCTGGAGGATAGGAATGTATAGAAATCTTTCAAATACTGTAGCATAAAATAGTAGACCCAAACATGATCCAGCATGATAATGCCCCTGTGCACAAAGCCAGTTCCATGAAGATCTGCTTTAAAACAACCTCAACCCTATTGAACATGAATGAATTATAACGCTGACTGCACCCCAGGCCTCCTCATCTCACCTACATCAATATCTGAACTTACTAATGACCTCATGGCTAAAAGAATCTCACACAAAATTTCACAAAATCTAGTGGAACATCTTAGAATAGTGGAGATTAATATAACAGCAAATGTAAATGTGAGATTAAATTCAAACAGCACACACCAATCTTATGAAAAGGTGTCCAAACATTTTTTGTCTATAGAGTGCAGGTGTTGTAAAGCAGTGGTCCCCAACCCCCGGGCCAATTGGTACCGGGCCGCACAGAACGAATACATAACTTATTATTTCCGTTTGATTTATTATCTGATTCTGAACACTTTTATTTTGGAAAATGACCGGATTCTCTCCTCCACATCTGTCTATGACTCACTCTTGATGCATGTCATGATGCCTCGGTCACATGTCTTACCTCCATCCACTACCTTCTAAAAGGGGCTCCGGCCGCTAACACATAATACATTACCGCTAAATTCAAACCCCCAAGCGAGCAAATGAACAAAAACAACACAGTGGGTTCACGTTTATTATTATGTTTAGAAAATACCAGTTTTTATGGTCGTATCATTTTATTTTGTTGTATTTATCCACCACACATTAAAGGCCGGCCCGTGAAAATATTGTCCGACATTAAACTGGTCCGTAGCGCAAAAAAGGTTGGGGACCCCTGTTATAAAGCATTAACTTGCTATAGGATAAAACGTGTGTGTGTGTGTGTGTGTGTGTGTGTGTGTGTGTGTGTGTGTGTGTGTGTGTGTGTGTGTTAAACCGAAAGACAGGAAGACATGCTGTGGGAAGTATATTTTAATTCCCTATTACCTAAAATTTTATTTCATCATGCTTCTCCACAGGTATGGTTCATACACACAGACTCACTTTCTAATCCAGCGCTATTTCATTACCCATGCATGAACTCACACACCAGACACACACCAGTTTGTATATCTGACTCCATCTCTTCACTCGCTCTCCTGGGGACAGAAACAAAAGTTAATTGAAATAAATGAAGTAGGGAGTGAATCAGGGTTGATTACATCTGCGAGGTTGGAAGCGATGCTGATTACAAGTACAAGGAGACAAAAAAAATGGAGGAGGGAAGACGGGAATAGAAAAGAGAAAGAGTGTAGCAGTTAATAAAGACATGAGCTTGTCTCTTGTCTATAGAGAAACCATTACCATTCTTACCCCCTTCTTAAAATACAAATTACACACACACACACACACACACACACACACACACACACACACACACACACACACACACACACACACACACAATATATATATATGAGGTGGAATCTAAATATTTTGAGACTTGCTCTGTTTACAAGAAAGTAATAAATTGCTTATTTATTTACTTAGTGTTTAATTTATCTCTGTTTACACACTATTACCTTTAAAATAGTCCCCTTGCACAGCAATATCATGTAAAGATCGTGTGGATTGTTGGGTTGGCTCCTTCCACCCTGAAGGTTTATATGTCCACCATTGCGGCCTGTCATGCCCCCCTCAAGGGGTGTAGTCACTGGGTAAGAACCGCTTGGTGACATGCATTCTCCACATCTTGAGGACGACCTAAAGTGTCTGCATCGGACTTGGCCATTGTCAGGTGCTGTCTGAGCCTTCATTTGAGCCTCTGACCGAGGTGCCTTTGAGGTTCCTCACAGTTAAGAATGTGTTCCTCTTGGCCATCTCCTCTCTCAAGAGAGTAGGAGATTTTCAGGCCCTCTCTGTGGCCCCTTCTTTCCCGGAATTTAATCCAGGCTTGGCCAGTGCCTTACTCTACCTTAGATCAGGGTATGTTTCTAAGATACCCTCGTCATCCCACAACCTGTTATGCTCCAGGTATTCTCTCCTCCTCCCTTCCAGGCCCCAGACCAGGAGAAGCTTAGCTGTGTCCAGTGTGAGCACAGGACATATACATCCACAGAACTGTGGAGAAAGTCGGATCTGTTTGTCTGCTATGGCCCTTCGAGGAGAGGTCTCCCTGCAAATAAGCAGATGGATTGTGGATGATATTTCTTCCTCTTATGAGTCCTCTGGTCTCCCCGCTCCTTTCGGGGTCAGAGCGCACTCCACTGGAAGTGTGGCTGCCTCTAAGGCCTTGTCTTCTGGAGTTTCCCTCCAGGACATTTGCAACGCTGTGGGCTGGTCCACCCCGCTGACCTATGTCAGGTTCAATAGCCTCGAACTCAGTACCACTCCTGGCCCCTTTGTCCTTTGCCCTAGCTGTGCCCATCCACACTAGGCGGGGATTGGTGAGTCTGATTTGATTGGACTCTCGTTCCCACTCTGAATCACGTGGACAATGTGGAAGCGTTCCCAAATCAGTTTAACAAATCGTTTTGTTCCTTTGGGGAGCCAGGGTTACATACGTAATCTGGAGACGTTCTCCAAGATGTTTGTAGCAACCTATCTGGCGAGTTTCTTCAAAAAATGTGTGAAAGTGTACCTAGGAGAATTGATGCGGGCAAAGTGTAATCACACAGATCTGATTTGGATTTTTCTCTTCTGTTCATTTACTTTCCACCCTGTCAATTTTAACTTCTATTTTTTATTTTTTAAACCATATATATATATATATATATATATATATATATATATATATATATATATATATATATATATATATATATATATATATATATATATTTATTTTATTTTATTTTTTTCCTCCACAATTCTGTCCAAAAATGTTTGCTTTCCTGATTATTTTCCATTTTATTTTTCACGATTATTTTTTACAAATACATTTTACACGTACATCCAGGAAGGAAACTGCGATTTATTCAAATATCTGTAAATAACTGTACAGTATATATATATAAAATTAGTATCACAGATACACTATACATACAGTGAGGACAGAAAGAGGTGGAGAATCATTTTAAGGCTGTTGTCTTAAAAACACTTCTATTTCGCCCACTGCCACGGCCTACTGCTACACCCCGCTGCCACGCCCTGCTGCTACACCCCGCTGCTACACCCCGCTGCCATGCCTTCCTGCTGCCATGCCCCTACACATTATATATTAGACAAAGATACTGACTGTTAAGTAAAGATTAGCACCAGGATTAGCACCAGAAATAAGCCTTTGGGTGTTTGGTGAAGCACCGTTAAGCTTCTCTCCTTCCTCTCCCATTCATCCTGTCCTCTCAGGAAAATAATACAAAATAATAATAATAATAATAATACAACAACAGAAATCTGTAGCACCACAATAAAGCCTATTTTTACACAATCATTTGGCGAGGATGTGACCAAACAAAAGATATAGCAGTGATTGTACTACAGAAATGTCTCAAGTTTCTCTGTTTAGAAATGTTGAGCTGTGATAAAGCTTAATAATCATCATCATCATCATCATCATCATCATCATCATCATGTAAAATACTGCAAAGTCACCAAAACAGGAAGTGTGCTAATACTTCCGTAACACTGTTTATCCATTCTCTCAGCTCTGTAAGGTTTTAATACATGATTGTTTCCATAGTAACGGCTCGTCTCAGTACAGCAAGCACCACATATGCTACGATTGTCGCTATTCAACACTGTACACACTGATGCGCTGAAGGTTTCTGTAAGACACTGTTTTTTTCACGTTAGAGAAGAAGTCTCGAGTGTCAGCTCTTTGTAACAGTTCCCGGCATAGTTTCACTGAAGAGGTATGGGCGTGTCCATGGACAGGACAAAGTGGGAGTAAAGACTGGAGAGAGAGCACATGGTCCAGCACTCTGGCTTTTACTAGAGTCATGAGACAATAGAAAATCCAACCATATATACACTGGTATATTTTCATGCTCCTTCAGGAATGTTTTATTTTAGCACCAACAAAACGGATTTGCGGTCATAATTGGTGTGAAACGCTACATGCCCCACTCTCTGAGTGTTAAAGTTACTATGGCCTTCAGGAGTAGGGCCACCTACTGGGCACTTCATAGTACAGCAACCAGTTTTACACTTCTCTAGTGCATTATGCTCGTATATATATATATATATATATATATTTATGGACTAAAAGAACTGGTTTGATCTGTATATTCCCTGTAAGATGTATAAAGAGAAATTATATATTTTTGCTATGGGTGTGGCTTGGTGCGATATGGGACCACTCAGATCCTCTATAGGCATCTATAGCAACTCTTCTTTGGGTCGGAAATATTCAGAATTGCATTCGCATCTTCACCTTTTTTTCTCTAGAAATGTCCTTTTCATTTCGCCAAAAAAACCCCAAAAAAACCCTGAACTCGACGGAAATTAATTTGGACTTAAGACATTTTTGTAATACAACCCCTCAAAAACAATTTTAAAAGAATAAAGTCATGGGATTTATATAAAAAAAACAACAACAACAAAAAAAAAAAAAAAAAAAAAAAAACAGGAACACTGTGCAATAAAACCCATTATTATTATAACTCTAGCACCATGTGTGTAGTAAAAGGGACTAAAAAACATATCAGCCACGTGACCTGACATAAAAAAATAAACTTGTGAAGAGGCTACTGCTGTGCACAACCCACGCTGCTTGAAAGTAGACTGGCATAAGACACTGTTTCTTTATCATCAAACCCCAGTTATGCGAGGCTGGTGTGTGATAGAAAGCATCTAAAGGAACAATGAACTGGATCCAGGTGGCATTTCCTTGTCAAAACTGTTCGGATGTAGAACTGCTTCCGTTGAGGGTAAAATCAGTATTTAATATCTGTACTGCTGAATGTTTTGGCAAATGAATTTTGAATTACATTATGGCTCAAAATGAAGACACGTATCATTAATGCCACCGTTTTATACTGCGAAATACGTGGCCCACAATGCGGAACTTGTGTGTGTGTGTGTGTGTGTGTGTGTGTGTGTGTGTGTGTGTGTGTGTGTGGGACGGGGGTCTTTTGGGGTCTTGGGTCTGCCTTTTATCGTCAGGTTCAAGTGGAGGTGGCTTAATAATTCGTTCACACACTGCAGGCAAGTAGAAACAAGAATAAACAACAACAAAGTCCACACACATCGAAACTTCTACTTTGCTCGGTTTCCTCAAGGGCCGATCCTGGCACCTGTGCAGTTTTGTTCACAAAAAAAAAAAAAAAGAAAACAATACTCCAAAAAATTTATATATGCATGCCACAGAAGCGCCACATGCACCCTACAGAAAAAAATAAATATTGTGTGTGGTACAGATGAAGTCTCGAGTCCCGTGTCTCAGTTAGTTAACCGTTAAAACACACAGGTCCGATCTGGAAGCCAAACTTCTGGTTGGTGTTTCCGAAGTCCGACGCAGAAACGTCGATGACGGGAAGAAGCTCCGATCTCGGAGAGTTGATCTGGAGCACCGTTCTGTCCTGTCCTTTGCGGGTCTGTGAAAGAAAAACACACATGAATCTCGTGACACAACTCAACACAATCTCCAAGGCTTGTTTGAAGCACTTCAGCAAGTTCATCTTAATAGGTGTTCATTTGTTTTGCATGATAGTGCCAGTGCTTGGACTATATAGACTCTCCCCAAACATCAAAATTTGGCTGGTCTGGTTGATAAAACAAAAAGCTAAATGGATTTTTAAAAAAACAAAAAATTCCACTGAAAGAAAAATGCTTTTTAGTGGTCACATGCACATTACAAAGTACAATTAGTACTTTAGTATTCGTTGGTCACATGGGGTCAGCCATTTTACAGCACCCTTGTAGCACTGAGGGTTAAGGGCCTTACTCAGCTTGGCAATAATGGGGCTTGAACTCCCAACATTGCGATCAGTATCCAAGAGCCTTCACTGATTTAGCACTTCTCCAATAGGCATATCTCGTGCTAGTCCTTGAATTTGATTTGTCAGCAGTTGAGGTCGACTTTTTGTTGTACAAATTTAACAGGATTTTACTGATAACGATATCTCGGTTGGATTGTACTTGCCGGCAACCTGTTAATCACCTGATAGTTTTTTAACTAGATACCGGATAAAAAAAAATAATACACTCCACATAAAATAGTACTGAACTTTATTATTATTAAAAAATATATATAAAATACAAAATAACAAAAATGCGCTAAATAAAATATATATATATTTTGATATGAATGAATATAATGATATAAATAATAAATAATCAATTATAATTAATAAATATAATATCCATCTCCAGGCAACACACTTCCTGGAACGCCATGTGTTATATTTCGTTTTCTTGTTTTCTCGTGATTTCTCACGATCACGAGAAAATGAAGTTGTTAATTATTTTCCTATAACAGCACGTCCCCTGAGTGTGTTAATCCTTACTTATCTGCAAAATCACTACACTGCAAACGGTGATAAAACACAGATAAATAAAAGAGCGAATGAAGACGTGAACGAACGACCGAGCAACAATTGCTCCATCTTTTCCATTACGTTTTGTTTCATTCCTTTCCGTAAACAAAAGATCGCTTGCACGTTATCTGATAGTAACTCTTTCATTTGCTCGCTTTGCGTTCGCGCTTTTCTTTTTTCTTTCGCAAAAAATCTTTCGCATAATTGCGAGGCGCCTGAAAACGGATTCGCTCGTATCTCGCTACTTGACATTTTTTTTTTTTTTGCTTTATTTTTTTTTACCTTCAAATAATTACACGCTTGGTTAAAACTGACGAACGGCGCCTGAAAATATCTTCGTTTTCTCTTTGCAGTGATTCAGATCGACTGTCGGCTGTGTGCTTGTTCGCCTTTGTGCAAATATGCAATCACGCTGACTTCAAATTGCAGCGGGGAACTGAGGGAAGTCGCACACGCGATCTCTCAGGAGAGGCTGAACGAGAGGCCTGAATACCTGGTGGATTACTGGGCCTTTCGAATTGAATAATGGAAAGAATGAAACAAAGATAGAAAAACGAAGGCTGCATTTCTTATCGGAAAAAGTACACGGATCTGTTACGCGGTAAACGAGAACAAGGACACGGAATTGCATTTCGATAAGAAGCATGCAAAAATGACATTTGCTGCAGAAGCAGAAAAAAAAAAATCATGGCTGGTCTGTCGACTGGATCACGGGCGCATTAGAAATTATGGGACAAACTGAATTCAGCTCTGTTACACCTTCACGTTCATTTTAATAAACGTATGAGCACACCAGCTCATTTTGAGATAGATGTTCGATTCAGGAGCGACATTACGGCCTGGACTTCTGCAAACATCTGTTCATTGGTAACGTTCACTGTTAGTTGAGAAAGTATTTATAGACTAGAAGAACTGGCTTTATATAAGGGGAAATGAATAGATTTTTGTTTAGGGGTTGGCTTTATCTGACAGGGGAACACTCAGGCCCTCTATAGGCATCTGTAGGAACTTTTTATTGAATGGGGAAACATTTAGAAATGCTTCAGTATCTCCACTAAAATCTCCTGAAATCTCTTTGGGCTTGGGCATATTTATAATATAACCCCTGGAATAAGAAAAAAAAAAAATGTATCTGTCTTTCTCCTACTGACTTTCATTCCTCTTCTCCCCAGCACGTTCCTCCACCTCTCCAGGCTCTTCTCCACCTGCTCCCTACTTTCACCACAATTTACGAGGCGGAGACTAAAACCAAACTTGCGGTCCGCCGCTTAATACGTTCCTGAGGAAACTCAGAATATAACTGTGTTCTGCACGTAAGAAGGATTGCATTCGGAAACAAACCGAAAATATCATTTTTTCAAAGTGTGCTATTATTCCTTTTAACAGAGTTTAAGGCTGAAGGTATTTGTTTGTAATCTTGTGAACTAGTGTTGATTTACTCAATGGTAGAGACTCAAAGCGCTTTTGTAAGCCGCTCTGGAAAACCGCGTTTGCTAAATGCCATGAATGTAAATGTTTGATTTCTGTTGTTATCTGTTATCTACATTCCCAGCTCACCTGGCAGCCATCATACTGAGGTGTTATAAAAGGCATCTTGTCGTGCGTCATCTCCTCGCCGTTGCCGGCCCGGAAGCGCAGGGCGTGCTGGTGCCCGTGGCTGGTGGCATCGTACCAGCCAGCCGAGTTCTGGCACATGTAGGTGAAGCTTTGTCTGGCTGTTGCGCTCAGAAGCTTCAGGAAGGTCAGCTGGACCACAGGGACCGTGAGGCCGTCAGTGTCTACATACGAGAACTGCAGCAGGAGAAAACAGAGAGAACAGAGAAACAGGTCATCGACGTACCGTAATGCAAAATATGAAGCCCTGCTTTGTGTTCCACGATCTCATTAGGGAAACCTGGTGCAGGTTTGTGTAGCACCCTGCTTCAGAGTTGTTGTTAATTCACCAGAGACACAAAGTCTTCTCCTCAGAAAACGAGTCACAGTGACATCTGACTGAGCGAATCAGCTTGACAAGGTCGCATGTGTCAGATTGTATGAATGGGCTTGCGGTGAGCAAAGCCTCCTCCGTGTCTCTGAACTCTTCTATTAATGAGCCGGGACTGATGGAGATATTTCATATGCGCTCGCGAGAGTTTGGCCCGAGGCTCAGAATCGCAGACACATACTAATTTCTCCTCCAAGACCGCCGCATTCATTATTTCATTCCTTCTTTTTACATTTTTTTTATTCCATTTACTGGTCAGACATGGAGTCATAAAGTTATTCATATCACTAAGTTCTTTCAGTTCAGTCCCCAAGCCTTTCTCACTTTCCCATAATTACATATCAAACATGTAATAATGCTCTAATGAGCCTATAGCTATAATAGGAACTCGGAGGATATAATTATACACGATGCATATGCACTGTACCTCATTTTTCAAAGGTCGGAGTGTGTGGAAAAAAAAAACAAGCTGATTTATGAGTAGTACCGTAGGACTGTGTTTGACGTCCAATTTTCGCACGAATATCTGAATATGCAATTTATCACCTTCATTAGTGACCTACGAAAATAATAATAATAGTAATAGAAATGGAATCATTTTTTATTATTCCTGGATATTCGAGTTTCTTTTTTTGAGGATGTCGGATTAAAATCCCAGCTCTCCGCACTGACTTTCAGGCGTGCTGACGAGCAGGTTGATGATAAGACGAGGAGACTCGTACCTGTTTGCCCCTCCTGTACCGGCTGTACCAGCTGCCCGGCTGCTCTTTGCTCCAGGCTGCGAGTTTCACCTGGATTTTAATGATAGAGACACAGATCAGAGATCTGAACAGCGAGTGTGTAAATCAAGGCCCGGCTGTACGTGACTGTGCTTTGGGACGCACCGTTGCGATTCGTTTATCAGGATGCAGGCAGGTTTCCCCGTCAGCCGTGAAGTTGCAAAACACCCGGATGGAATCTTTATTGCAGCCCTGATTGGGGTCGATCCAATATTCACCTAAATGGGGGGGTTACAGTAGTTTAACACTTCATTAAGAGAGCATTATTTTTGAATTTGAAGCTAATAAAATACGTTCGATAAGCCTTGTACAACAAAAGGCTTATCGAACGTATTTTATTTGCTTCAAATTCAAAAATAATGCGTTTGCATGTTACCAAATTTGCCAGTCAATATATTTACATTATCCATAGCGACTTACATATATCTTATTCATACAACTAAGCAGCTAAGGGCTCAGGGCCTTGCTCAGGGGCCCAGAAGTGGCAGCAAAGTCAAATGCCTTAACCACTAAGTTGCCACCCCAAACAAATGGCTAACCTGCCTGTAGTAAACAGGTCATACCATCTTTATAATGCGGGTGGCACATCATCAGCTCTTTGCAGGTGCGTGCCGGACTCTCGAAAGTTCCCAGTGGCTTCCTCATCAGCTCCACCTCCAACTTCATGGAATTCAAAGTAGCGAACACCTCCTCCATTCCCTCAGCATCCTCCAGAGGAGCATCAGCCTGCAGGAAGTCCTCCATGTTCAGCTGAGCCTCCGCTTCATGGTCCTCTTCTGTGGCTGCAGAATCTGTGCTGGATCCTCTATGGGTCCGGTCCGAGGTCCTCCGACGTTTCTTGCGTCCCTCTCGGATGGGCAGCGGCTCGATTATGGTGGCCGGTGGACCCTGAAATCAGCGGGGCAAAGGCCAAAGGGGGCAAAAGGATAAATTAATTTGTTGTATTTTGTTAAAGATGCATTTTGTAATCTATAGCGCCCCCTGTTTTAAGTGAGGTCAATTACAAATGCTTCGGGTAAAAATCGTCTGTTGAAGCTACGATTTGTTTGTATGGTGCTTTTTAAGGATGGGGCAGTCAGTATAAGGCAGTTTTCTACTCAGGGTGGAGCTACCTAATGTATAAATGAAGAACCTACTCAAATCTATGTCAGTGTTGCGGCTAATTTTTTTTTACATGAAAACGTATTATACTAGATCAAAAATGTTATTTTTAATATTACAAACTGCACCTTTACCATAATTTATCTTTAAATAATTTTGATTATATGTGTGATATCAACACAACTAACAAGGACTATATTGCAACCCTGCACCTTGGACTTATTCAGGTAAAATGATCATTGCGCTTTCTTCCTTTATTATTTGCACTGCCTCATTTTACATCCCCTGCACAAACTATATAGTTTCTTTATTTACCTTTTTCCCCTAGTTATTCATAGATTAAGTTCATAGATTTTTTTTTTAGATTTGGTTTTTATATTTTTTTACCACCAGCACACCATGACATATTCCCTATACATGCAACCCATGATACATAGAAAAGGGATGATTCTGATTCTGTACACTGGTCAGCTGACTGGGAATTATTTCTCTGAAGTATCCACAGATACATTTATGTGGCATATCAAATAGCAAAGTAACAAAATTAAAACCAATTTTTCCCAGTCAACTAAAGACATAGAGTTAAAATTAAAACCCATGTATTGTAAACATGGGTAATTTTATTCCATCACCAAATGACTGTGTGCGTTTGTGGAAAGAATGAAGAGCCGGCCACTTTGCTCCTCCACCATCTCTTTCATCCACCATCATCACCACAGATACACACAGCGAAGATTTACACCTTTTTATAATCCTTTGGCGACAGGATGTAACCGCATGACTAAGAGGATAATAAATCCTGCTTTAATGTACAGTACAGGAGTGTTTATTGAGTGACGTGTCTAAGGCGTGTACTGTATGTGACTGGGTATTAATATGTCTATGATAGGATATAAAATACGCCATGGCAAAAAGTGTATCGCTGAAAAGAGTTATGTGTAGGTCTGAATAATGTCAGCGATTATTAATTAGGATCTTTTTATTCCGATTTTTAAACCCTGTGCTTTTGCTTTATTGTGAAATCCCTGAGCTTTAATAAGCTGTGAAGAGAAGATTCATGAAGGGCTTACAGGTGGTCCCCGTGGTCCTGCAGGTCCTGGGTCTCCTCTCGCACCGACCCCTCCCTGAGAAGGGAAAAAAATACGGAGAAATGGAAAGCGAAATCACTAATTACCGCATCTGAACACCTCCCAAACACCCTGTTACCATCTGGCAGCAGACTCAGAAGGATTATCCGGAGATGAGCAGCAGAATTGCTCTCTCGTGCGATACAAGAGAAGGGCTGCTGTAAACAACAATGGCTTATATAGAGGCACTCGGAGACCATCGTACTACACCGGCGCAGCATTAATCAATAGGGAAGAGAGAAATGGAGAGAAAGACAAAAAGTTAACTGAATCACATACTGAGATACTGCGATGAGAAAAGTGAAGGTCAGAAAGGATGAACAGAATGAGCAGAATGATGAGGTGAATGGGGAATGAGTGTGAAAAGAAGTTCAAAATATATATATATAACATTGAAGAGAAAGAATTACAAACCTCATCTCCTTTGGATCCCTTTTCACCAACGGCACCCTGATAAAGGCAAGAAAGTAAAGTTGAGTCCAAAAATAAGCCCATCCTTTATGTTAAACGGCAACACCAACAGAAAAAAAAGGAAAAACAATGAAACCATTTACTGTAAAATATTTGAAACTATTTGCTGTAAAAACTAGAATAAAATAATGATTTACTGTAGAATATTTTTAACTATTAATTGTTGTAAAGATTGTAACTATTTACTGTCAAAATTAAACCATTTACTGTAACAAATTAACCATTTCCTTTAAAAAAAAATGTATTTACTGTAGAAATATAAGCATTGACAATAAAACATAATACAGTTTCCTTTTTTAAAAAAGTAAACGCTTTATTGTATAGAATTAAATAATTTACTGTCAAACAGTTACGCTAAATAAAACTACCCATTTTCTGTAAAAATCTTACCATTTCCTATAAAAAGTAACCTATTTACTGTAAAAGAAATAACCATGTACTGTAAAAATTTTATCACGAACTGTAAAAAATAACCAGTTTATATATAAATGTAAACTATTTACTGTAAAACATATATAAACCAATAATTAAAAAAAAATTACCATTTACAAAAAAAGTGTCTAAAAAATATTCAACCTTACTCTAAACAAATTCAATAATTGACTTTAAAAAATGTACTGTATATAAATGTATACAAAAGTGTTAACTTGAGCCTTCTTTTCTTTTTTAACAACAGAACACATTTTGATATTTTCACGAATTTAGTCAAATAAAACTACATATTATAACCCAAAGATTTATACATGAACTATATAATAGGCTGTAATTGCCACTGTTGTATATTCAGTGCATCTGTAAAGTATTCACAGCGCTTCACTCTGTCCACATTTTGTTATGTTACAGCCTTATTCCAAAATTGATTACATTTATATATTCATTCAAAACTCTACAAACAATACCCCATAATGATAACGTGAATGAAGTGTGTTTGAAATCTTTGCAAATATTAAAAAAAATTAAAAACAAAATTACATGGACATAAATATTCACAGCCCCTGCTCAATACTTTGTTGAAGCTCCTTTGGCAGCAATTACAGCCTAAAGTCTTTTTGAGTTTGATGCTACAAGCTTGGAACACCTATTTTTGGGCAGTTTCTTCCCATTCTTCTTTGCAGACCCTCTCAAGCTCCATCAGGTTGGATGGGGAGCGTCGGTGCACAGCCATTTTCAGATCTCTCCAGAGAAGTTCAATCGGGTTCAAGTCTGGACTCTGGCTGGGCCACTCAAGGTCATTCAAAGAGTCGTCCCGTAGCCACTCCTTTGTTATCTTGGCTGTGTGCTGAGGGTCTTTGTCCTGTTGAAAGATGAACCGTCACCCCAGTCTGAGGTCCAGAGCACTCTGGATCAGGTTTTCATCAAGGATGTTTCTGTACATTGCTGCATTCATCTTTCCCTCGATCCTGACCAGTCTCCCAGTTCCCGCTGCTGAAAAACATCCCCACAGCATGATGCTGCCACCACCATGCTTCACTGTAAGGATGGTTTTGGCCAGGCGATGAGTGGTGCCTGGTGTCCTCCAGACATGATGCTTGCCATTCAGTCCAAAGTGTCTTTGTTTCTCATGTTCTGAGAGTCCTTTAGGTGCCTTATGGTAAACTCCAGGCTGTCATGTGCCGTTTACTGAGGAGTGGCTGGGTTTGACTGCAGAGTGCTGCAGAAATGGTTGTTGTACCAGAAAGTTCTCCTCTCTTCACAGAGAAACGCTGGAGCTCTTTCAAAGTAACTATCTGGTTCTTGACCACCTCCCTGACTAAGGCCCTTCTCCCCCTATAGCTCAGTTTGGACGGGCGGCTCCGCTGTAGGAAGAGTCCTGGTGGTTCCAAACTACTTCCATTTACGCATGATAGAGGCCACTGTACTCATTTGGACATTCAATGCTGCAGAATTTTTCTGTTCTCTTCCCCAGATCTGTGCCTCGATACAATCCTGTTAACTGTAGGGCCTCATATAGACAGGTGTGTGTCTTTCCAAATCATCTGCAATCAACTGAATTGACCACAGGTGACTCCAATCAAGTTGTAGAAACATTTCAAGAAAGATCAGTAAAAACAGGATGCACCTGAGCTCAATTTTAAGTGTCATGGCAAAGACTGTAAGTACTTATGTTTTATTTTTTCGTTTTTTTTTTTGGATAAATTTGTAAAGATTTAAAACAAACTTCTTTCATGTTGTCATTATGGTTAGTATTGTTTGTAGAAATTTTAGAAAAATAATAAATTTAATTTATTTTGGAATAAATGAACTGTAACAACAAAATGTGGAAAAAGTGAAGCGCTGTGAAAACTTTCCGGATGAACTGTAAATGCACAAAAAACCTCTCTGGACATGTCTTCATTTTCACTTTCAATTAAAAAAAAAAAATATATAAAAAAAGATCCAAACTTCATTTCTGAAAGGGATAAAGTAATAGAAAATGTCAACTTCTATTCAACTGAGAGTTTTTTTAAAGAATTTTTTTATCCCTTAGCTGTTGCAAAATCTTCTGTCTAGTGCAGACGAATCTCACATATTACACACATTTCACCTGAAAGGATCGCGGTAAAAAGAGCGTCTGATCACCAAATCCCAAAAAGATAAACATGAAACTGCATAGAAGCCTGCTCTGTCAGAGGTTAAGAAAAAATCTTGTCTTGTAGGCTTAAAAAATTGAAAGGAACCAAAACGAATGGGCTCTGTGCTCAAAGACTGTGAATGAAAGAGCTATAATCAGTGAGAAAACAGAGACAGGAACCAGAAGGGACAGATTCATGTTTTCAAAAATAGTGAAGTCAAAAGCGCATGGTAAGAGTTTGCAGCTCTATAAAGAAATAGTGCAGTATACATCAATTAGGCATAACATTATGACATTATAACATTATGACCAGTGAGTAAATAACACAGAGTGTCTCTTCAAGCATGTCGAATTTGAGAAAATTCGACAAGGGCCAAATTGTAACGTTTAGACGTCTGGGTCAGAGCATCTCCAAAACTGCAGCTCTTGTGGGATGTTCCTGGTCTGCAGTGGTCAGTATCTATCAAAAGTGGTCTAAGGAAGGAACAGTGAAAGGGTCGTGGGCGGCCGAGGCTCATTTATGCAAGTGGGAAGCGAAGGCCGGCCCGTGTGGTCCGATCCAACAGACGAGTTCTTGTAGCTCAAATCTCTGAAGTTAATGCTGTTAATGCTTGATGGGTCAGAACTGTTTGCTGTGGCAGCAAAAAGGGACCAACACAATATTAGGCAGGTGGTCATAATGTTATGCCTGATCGGTGTACATAGACAATCAAGATCCATCACAGAACAAATCTAAGGAACAGACCAATGCCAAGATGTGGGATAGAAACAAGAGCAAAAAGACAAAAACAAATGACACAAACTTCACACTACAAGGATGATCGATCAGTACTTACAGAAAGTCCAGGAGGTCCAGGAGGCCCAGTAGGACCATGCAGTCCGACAACACCCTGCATGCCACATGGGAAATTTCTAACATTAATTACTGAGAGGAGCAGACACTTAATCAATGCTTCAGCATGCTTACTGTGTGATAAAAGATGATGTATTAAACATTGCACATACCAAGTCACCTTTAGGACCAGGTATTCCCTCATTTCCCGGCAAGCCCCGGTCCCCCTTCTCTCCCATGTCTCCTGGAGGCCCGATGAGTCCGATCAATCCTCCGTGACCCTGTAAGATATGCAAAGAGTAACACTCAGGCAAATTGCTGTGTAAGCAAGTTTTATTTCTCAGACAGTTTAGTTTTATTCATTATACAGGGCTCGAGGGTAGTCGCAAAATAGCTTGCAAAACAAGAGCAGCGCCTTTAATCCGATTACAGATAGTAGGTGAGGTGTTGTCTTTAGTAAAATGTTTTGAACGTTATAATGATGAGCTCCGTCTGGGCTATCGTTACGAGTCTCTTACCTTCTCTCCCTTGTTGCCTGGATCTCCTTTCAGCCCTGGCAGTCCAGCAGGTCCCTTAAAAGCAAAGAAAAAAATGATAAAAGATGAGACTTTATCATTTATCACCACCTCAATCAGGATCTCTATTGGATACAGAGGTGGGTCGATGATGTGAGATTGAGAGAACTGTCAGAGCACGTACCATAGGGCCAGGTGGTCCGGTCTGTCCGGGGGGACCGTTTAAACCCTGTTCTCCCTGAAGAGGAAGCAGGACGATTGATTAGCCAAAGGCAGATTGATTTTGTGGGAAAGTCTAGCCACACAGTTTGTGTGTGTTCACGTAGCCTTATATCGGATACTGTGTGTGTGTCAAAGTGTTTGACTTACTGCAGGGCCTGGGATCCCACGTAGTCCATCCGGACCAGCCCTACCAGGTTGTCCCTGGGGTCCTACGGGTCCTGTCTTTCCAGGTGGACCCTCTTTACCAGGTGAGCCCTGGAACAACAAAAATGTGGTTATAGTGTGAATCTTCTGCAAGATATCTGAATGTCTTGAGGAAAAATAAAAGCTAACAAATATTCACCTTCGCTCCAGCCTTCCCCTGTTTTCCTTCATTTCCCGCAGTACCTACATGTCCCTGTTAAAAACGAAGCAAAACTTACTCTAGATATATTCCAGTCAGTGATTTGACATGAACAGACCAAGTTACATAATGAAAAAAAAACACACCCTTCTTCCTGGTGGTCCAGGAGGTCCTGGTTCTCCAGAAGCACCTGGAGGTCCCTATAGACAACCCAATATATTTGCAGAACATTATGACATGTTCATATAAATTTTTATTTCAATTAACCCATCAACAATCACATTTTACAAACACTTACAGCTTTCCCAGGCTCTCCATTATCTCCCTTTGCTCCTGGTCCACCATCAATACCCTGCATGCGACATTTATAGAGGCATAAAATGTTTAGATGTGCCATGGTACAAAATGAAAACATTCAATTCTTGCAATAATCAGCAATAATCAGTGACACTCGTTTGGAATTTAATGGCACTCACATTTAGACCTGCTTCTCCAGGGGGTCCTGGGTCTCCGGGAAATCCGAGGGGGCCCTACAGGGATTTAAAACCTTTAATTTTACAGAAAACGCTGTAAGGCACATTTACCCGAGTTACTATTTACAAACCTTGCTGGGTGTATTATGTTTTGTTAGAAGCATGAAGTATGGTTGCACTTCTTGTCTGCAGCTAGCTTGAAGAACTTTTTTTCAAACGCATCTATCTGCGATCACCCTGCTACCTCTGCACTGACAACGGGGCAATTAGCCCATGGTCTAGCTGTCACAGCGTTAGCTGTAACCATTTCTGATGCGTACTGAAGATTGTCAAGTCATTTCTTTAATTCCTGATTATTTTACATAAAACCACAAAAAACACGAGGTAAAACTGCTCTCCGTGACCTTATGTCATGTAATGTTTAAAAAAAAACTGTATCTACAAGAAAGCTAGCTAGAGGCGGTTTAGCTCATTCAGCACAAAAGGTCTGCGTGAGCAAGAAAAGCCACCTGGGTTTTTTTGTGGGGTAAAGCAGGCAGCTGACATGAGCAGAGTCCTGATTCTGATTAGGGGAAAAGGTGGAACTTCAGCTGAAGTTCAAAAATAAGACAGAAAAAAACAAGAAATAAATATAGCACAGGAAACAAAATAGGACAAATAGCCCTAAAAACATCACGATTTTCTCTCGAGTGGGCTCTTCAGAAAGGAATGAGCTAATGATAAGATTGTGATAATAAAAATCACACTGACATTAAAAACAAGTACTACAACCAACACCAATCCTGTTACTACTACTATGACTCCTATTACTACAGCTACAACTTCTACAACCGTTACCAATACTACTACTACCACTAGTATAAATAATGATCACCCCTAATACTACTATCAAAATTTCCAAAAATACCACTACTACCAATAATATTATTAATATAATCTATTACTACTACAATTACAACCACTGTTTTCTGCTACTATACCACCAAGACAACTTCTACTTTTAGTATAATAATTACCATGTGTACTTCTACTACTATTACAATAATCACTTGTACTTCTAAAAATTACTTCTACCAATACTACTTTTAATGTAATAATTTCCATGTGTACTACTACTAATACTACTATTAGTATAAAAATGACCACTTGCACTACCACTACTATAAATGCTATTATTACCACTACAATCAATACTACCCCTATTACTACTACTACTACTACTACTACTACTAATAATAATAATAATAATAATAATAATAATTACTATTTGCATCACTACTACTACTACCACTTATATAAATACTACTACTAGTAGTTTTTGTTAAATAATTACCACTTGTACTAACACTTATACTACTACTACCACTATTATCAATACTACTAATGCTGCTACTACTACTACTACTACTACTTCCACCACTACTACTACTACTACTACTACTACTACTACTACTACTACTACTACTACTACTACCAGTACTACTACTACTTTTGATAAATAAAAAAAACACTTGTTCTACCACTAATGCTAATTGTACTACTACTACTACTGCTACCAATACCACTACTACTACTGCTAATTTTAGTTTATAATTACTGCTTGTTCTACTACTAATACTGATACTACTACTACTACCACCACTACTATCAATACTACAATCAGTATATGAAATTACCACTTGTGCATCCCATAATGCTAATACTACTACCACAACTTTTAGCATGACCACTTTTACTACTACTACCATCAATATTTTCAATACTACTACTACTACAGTACTACCACCACTAATGATAAAAACATTAGTATAATAACCACTTGTACTACTACCAATAGTACTACTACAACTTTTAGTTATACTACTAAAAGTAGTACTGATACTCATAATACCAATTCTTCTATTCCCACTAGTAACATGGCTACTACTACTACCACTACAACTACTACCACTACTACTACTACCACTACTACTACTACTAATACCACTACTACTACTACCACTACAACTACTACCACTACTACTACTACCACTACTACTACTACTAATACCACTACTACTACTACCACTACTACTACTACTACTATTACTACTACTACTACTACTACCACTACTACTACTACCACTACTACTACTACTACTACTACTACCACTACTACTACTACCACTACTACTACTACTACTACCACTACTACTACTACCACTACTACTACTACCACTACTACTACTACTACTACCACTACTACTACTACTACTACTACTACTACTACCACTACTACTACTACTACTACCACTACTACTACTACCACTACTACTACTACCACTACTACTACTACTACTACTACCACTACTACTACTACTACTACTACTACCACTACTACTACTACTACTACTACCACTACTACTACTACCACTACTACTACTACTAATACCACTACTACTACTACTACTACCACTACTACTACTACCACTACTACTACTACTAATACCACTACTACTACTACCACTACTACTACTACTACTACTACTACTACTACCACTACTACTACTACTAATACCACTACTACTACTACCACTACTACTACTACCACTACTACTACTACTACTATTACTACTACTACTACTACTACTACTACTACTACTACTACTACTACTACCACTACTACTACTACCACTACCACTACTACTACTACTACTACCACTACTACTACTACCACTACTACTACTACTACTACCACTACTACTACTACCACTACTACTACTACCACTACTACTACTACTACTACCACTACTACTACTACTACTACTACTACTACTACCACTACTACTACTACTACTACTACCACTACTACTACTACCACTACTACTACTACCACTACTACTACTACTACTACTACCACTACTACTACTACTACTACTACTACTACCACTACTACTACTACTACTACTACCACTACTACTACTACCACTACTACTACTACTAATACCACTACTACTACTACCACTACTACTACTACTAATACCACTACTACTACTACCACTACTACTACTACTACTACTACTACTACTACCACTACTACTACTACTACTACCACTACTACTACTACCACTACTACTACTACCACTACTACTACTACTACTATTACTACTACTACTACTACTACTACTACTACTACTACTACCACTACTACTACTACCACTACTACTACTACTACTACTACTACTACTACTACTACTACTACCACTACTACTACTACCACTACTACTACTACTACTACCACTACTACTACTACCACTACTACTACTACTACTACCACTACTACCACTACCACTACTACCACTACTACTACTACCACTACTACTACTACCACTACTACTACTACCACTACTACCACTACTACTACTACCACTACCACTACTACTACTACTACTACTACTACTACTACTACCACTACTACTACTACCACTACTACTACTACTACTACCACTACTACTACTACCACTACTACTACTACTACTACTACTACCACTACTACCACTACTACTACTACCACTACTACTACTACCACTACTACCACTACTACTACTACCACTACCACTACTACTACTACCACTACTACTACTACCACTTCTACCACTACTACTACTACCACTACTACTACCACCACTACTACTACTACCACTACTACTACTACCACTACTACTACTACTAATACCACTACTACTACTACCACTACTACTACTACTACTACTACTACTACCACTACTACTACTACTAATACCACTACTACTACTACCACTACCACTATTACTACTACCACTACTACTACTACCACTACTACTACTACCACTACTACCACTACTACTACTACCACTACTACTACTATCACTACTACTACTACTAATACCACTACTACTACTACCACTACTACTACTACTACTACTACTACTACTACTACTACCACTACTACTACTACTACTACTACTACTACTACTACTACTACTACTACTACTACCACTACTACTACTACTACTACCACTACTACTACTACCACTACCACTATTACTACTACCACTACTACTACTACCACTACTACTACTACCACTATCACTACTACTACTACTATGAACACTATTCCACTACTACTACAACAAACACCATTCTTCTACTACTACTGTCTATACCAATACTTTTCCTGCTTCTAATACAACTGCTATTAATATTAATTACCATATTGTCCCGAATATAAGACGATATTTTTAATGGAAAAGCACCTAAAAAAATAATGTTGTCTTATATTCGAGCTCTAGACTATTGTCAATAATACCGTAAATAGGTGACGCAAAATACAGGTAAGCGAGTTCACTGGACTGAAACAACCTGTTAAAATGCGGTCGTTTACAGTTTTTTTTACTCATGGTGATAAATGCTTATTTATCCAACAACCGTCACACAGACAAGTAATATGCCATGTCAGAATGTAATGTCAGGAGATGGCAAGCCTTAAAAGAACGCCTTACAAATGCTAATACCGGTAGTCAAAGAAAAGCTTAGTTGGTAGTCTGCTCTGCTGTTGGATACTACAGGCATTGGTATGTTTATGTTTTTTCACAATGGGATAGACAGCCTGGTGTAATTGTTATTAAATCTAGATTTGCTGCAGGTAATATATAATATGCCATATAAAACATTTTTAAAAACAAAAGTGGTCTTCAAAAAGCATTTTTCCAAAACGTACACTTTAAAAAGGGGATCGTCTTATAATCAGGGTCGTCTTATTATCGGGACAATATGGTACTAATTTTTTAAAGGGAGTAACGTCTGAGATGTTGATTTTAGATTTTAAACACAGTATTTTGTACAAGACCTGTCTGGACCTGCTCACTTTGTCACAAAATCAGCTTTATTATCAGTACAATAATGCGCGCATCATCCGTTTTCTGTTCATTTCATTCAGGATTTTGTGCAAATGCTACACATTAATTTGGGTGAATGGAAAACCCACTATAGACAAACAGCTATTGGCAGAATTGAATGAAGACTGTAGCTGCTCTGAAACTTAAAACAATTTCCCACATACTGGATTTCCTTTGGGTCCATCCTCTCCTGGAGGGCCTCTGTTTCCAGGGGGTCCAGCAGCACCGGGGGGGCCTGTGTCCCCTTTCTCACCTATGTCTCCTTTCTCACCCTGTGAAGCAACAAGTAAAAAGGTGACACACTTATCCGGAGAACTGAAGAAAACCCTGAGCTGAAGAATGGAGATCAACTCACAGATGCGCCTGTTTCACCGACGTTTCCTGGATTCCCAGCCTCTCCGTCTTCACCCTTTTAAAAGTTAATGAAATAGTTATACTTGAATTTCTACGTTGAATAATTAAAAAAGTTTTTTGCTTATTAATTTTGTTTATTTTTTTAAATGCATTAAGACTAAAAAATAAATCAAATCATACAGAACAAAAATGATATTATATTATTAAATACACTAAAACCTATTAAACATAAGTTTTCCAGTTTCAAATTAACGTTGTTTTGTGTTCAATTTGAATGTATTTTTGATTCTTTTCATTGTTAATTTTATAGTATATATAGAAAAATACACTTTGCTGCATTTTTGCCCACCTTTTCTCCTACTAAACCAGGCTGGCCGACTCCACCAGGCATCCCCTGAGCACCCTGGAACCATGAGAAAACCAGACTAAGCTTCCTCACACACACACATTTGTGTCACAATGCATAGTTTTTAACATATTTGCTTCAGTAAAAATCTATATATTGGTATATAATTATTAGTAGATGCGCTATACTTTATTCATTCATTCATTCATTTTCTCCCGCTTATCCGTAATTCGGGTCGCGGGGGCAGCAGTCTAAGCAGGCCCCCGCCGTCGACTGCTGCCCAATCCTCACAGCACCGTCCCTTACGGTCCCTCCTGCAGGTGGTGAGCCCACATACTTTAATTATTTAAAAAGTGACCAATAATTTGTGACAAGTATTTAATGTGTAGATCGATTTCTCCTCGCTAAACTGTTTCTCGAGCGCGTTCTCTCAGCTATGTGAATACGATGTAACACTACGGAGACCGAGGCGTGTCCCGAGAGTCACCTAGAATCGCATCATCTTTGGGGTGAATCGTATGGTGTCACATCAGTAGCTGCTTCATAAGTATTTTTTAATGTATTGTATTTTTAGCTATGCATCGAAATGCAAATCGCATCGGCCTCAGTTATGGAGATTCTCCTCGCTGCTAAATCTATATTATATAATATATATACTCACAGTGTATACAGTATATATAGTACCTGTGAATTACACACATTTTTATGGTGTGGATAAAAACGATGTAGAAATGAACACTGTATATCAATTACTGTTCATTCCAAATGATGTATTCAAATTCCAGTTCCATATCGACATCCTTCCACACTTTCTCAGAGCCACCTGCCTCATCCGTCTTGTCTCGCCTCATCTCGTCTCACCTCACCGCCACGCTGTGGACTTTTCAATTATTAACAAGCAGAGGATGTTGAGAGGCGGCCATTAACAGAGGTAAATATAACTCTCTCTCTCTCTCTCTCTCTCTCTCTCTCTCTCTCTCTCTCTCTCTCTCAGGGATGAGAATCTAAAGCTGCTTAATCTTTCAGAGTGAAGCAAATATAACTCACAGCTAGAGATCATAGTCTACGAGTGAATAATTCAAAAAACAGGAAAGGAAAAAAAGAGAGAAAGAGAGAGATGAAGACACCAGGAGGTGAGTGAACATACTGCCTAGGTAATTATATACATTCACGGTGCATTAATTCCATCTCCCCTCCGCAAAGCGAGTGAATGTGATGCGCTGTAGATATATAGCAGGCACTGTAGCTGGTAGGAGAAGCCATTAAAGCCGAGTATATGTCGAATTAAAAGGCTACAAAGCACACCGGCCTTGTTATGAGTCACCTGGAGAGCAGGGTTATTATTTTGGCTCCAACCAGCCGTCAGCGATATCCTCCTGCCCCCTGGGTGTAAATATGTCCTATAGCACTGCAGAGACATAAAGACACTTACCTCTCCACCAGTCGATCCCACAGCGCCTCTGGGGCCGTGTTGTCCCGGAGGGCCCTGATGAAATGAGGAAAACACAGGTATTTATCATTCATTATGCATCCGATCGCACTCCACTTTCTCTCTCTTCAGGACTCTCCTTGGCCTGACCCTTTTGCTGATAGTCTCGCTCCGTCTTTCTGTTCATCAGCACTTCTTGCAGTCGATGTCAGAAAAAGGGGTTTTTAGTGCACCTCATCATCGCTCGCTGACAACGCGGTGACAGGCCATTGCGAGCAGCCTCATTTTCCCCGCGACAGTCTCTTTCTTGCTGCCGCTTTTTGACGCGAGTTTTAATGAGCACCATCTCACCCGTCTTACATTCCTGCAATACTAAAATTCCTTCCTTCCAGAAATCCTGAAAACCTTTTCCACTTTATTAAACAAGCCCCAAATCCTAACCTTAACCCTAAACCCAAGCATTAGCACTAACCCCTAAACCTTAACCATTTGTACTAACCCAACCTTAACTTTAATTCTTACCCTAAGACAAACAAGTCAACACTTAACCATTGACGCCAATCCTAATCTAATCCTACCTTAAACCCAACCTGCAAGTCCTAACTGAAACCACCAACCCTTCATCCAAACTACAATTCTAACCCCTACTAACTTCAGTCCTAAACCAAAACCAGTACCAAATATTGGGATTTAATCTAACCCCAGCCTGAACCCTAACTCCCATTCCCCAATCCCCAGCCCGAGACCAGCGCATAGCAATAAAAAATAAAAAAATCACCAAATAAAATCTTTAGTCCACAGAGTATTTGGCTGCACACTTTGAAATCTAGCACTAAATAAAAAAAAAAAGACACTGACGCTACTAGAAGAAAGCTGGAAAATCCCATGATCCCCAACATGCACACTTCACAGCACACTGCTCCTGCTTTGTTTGGGCTTCTGGTTTTTCACTGCACTTCGTCTAAAACCCCTTTCTGTCTAAATGCTTTTTTTGCATTTCTTCATACCAGACAGGGCCACACGGAGCCAGCTACAATGGAGCATGCTCATTCCATGGTCCAGGCTCATGGTAATCTGATTAACAGATGTCACACTGCCTTCCTCCTCACCATCACTGTCTCATTCCCTGTCTCTCGCTTTGTCTTGTTCTTGTCACTTTTCCCTAAAAGACTCATCACACACATATGCAAAGCCTCCATTTTTCCATCCTATTTCCCATTTATCTCTTTTGCTAACCAGTATTAAACCACACACACAGGAGTCATGGTAGCATTTCTAAAAATGCTAACTTCAGTAATGCCTGTATGACAATTCCCCCCTGACCATGTTTACTGAAGTGCTAAACTGTGCATCCATGGAGTTATTTATTTTTTCACAACAAATTCATTGTTTCAAACCAAACAGCATCTGAGCACCGAAAGTACCGTTTAAATACCAGAGTATTCACTAAACAAACCTGGCCTGATTCGCATTTGTTTTTGAATATGGTAATTTCTTTCATTCTGACTCAACATGCTAATTTGTTTTGCTTCTAGATCTCATTAAGATACTGAATCTCATTAAGAGACTCCATTCGTGATGTTTTTTTCTTTTCCAAAATGACATTCACGCCCCTTTGGGTCTAAATTGTGGATATGCTTAACATACCTTAATAATTCTTTGGATGGAACAATTCATTTGCAAGGATCAAATGTAATACTGTGAGCAAAGGCAGGGATTAGAAGGCTTTTTAAAGCCTTCATTGACAACAACATAAACATGAAAGTCCTTCTTCCTGACACTTAAGGTTCTAACCTAAAGATACGAATACTGATAAGACCTCTGGCATACTGAAGTCACATAATGTGAAAACATAAACCTATTTATTATAGATTTATGAAAACTTATAACAGCCTTGTGACATTGTAATGGCATGACATAATTTAGAAGATCACAGTTATGTGACATTCCAGAAGTATTACAATACTTGCAGACAAAATTCAATAAAATTGAATTAAACTAGAAAGTAAAATGTTTTTATTGTTTTTGTCCAGCCAAATGATCCACAGCCAGGTACCGGTCCATGTCCTGGTGGTTGCGATCCCTACATTTTCAAGATAAAAGTAATAATGAAAGCCCTTTTTCTGTTTAACCTGCAATGTTCTGTATGTTGAAAATTGCCCCATATATTAAATGATTCATTTCCAATCATGTCAAAAAAAAGAACAAATTTAAACAGAAAGCTATTATAATTCACCAGTGGTCCAACATGACCGCTTTCTCCCTTCTCTCCCGGAGGTCCCGGCATTCCCTGTTCACACACAGGTACAGGTCATTAGTGTCACTGCATCAAATGCACTGACTGTAGGCAATGGAAAATTGAAACTTAAATGGATTCCTTTACCTGCAGCCCCAGTGGCCCAATGGCACCTACAAGTCCTCGAGGTCCTTCATCACCTTTCTGTCCGTACATCCCTTGTTGGCCTCGAGGTCCTGGCTCTCCATCTGCACCCTGAAAAATTTCAGTTCTGCCTTTGAAATGCTGAACCGGTTTGCTTTTTCTTTTGCTTTCCGTTCATAATAGAAAGAAACAGAGGACTATTTTGATGTATGTGCATTAGTGTAATTATTTTTTTCATTATTTACAGTATATATCATTTGCAGTAGTCAGTAATTGTAATGGCGCACATACTGCAAGTCCGGGGGGTCCAATAGGTCCTACACTTCCTGTTGGTCCTGGGGGTCCCTAGGAAGCAAGAAACAAGGTTATGATGGGTGGTCATTCACTTAATGACAGAATGTAATCAATATTTCAGAAGCATTGAAATGACACACACTGGAATAGAGTCATTCTTACCAGTTCTCCTTTGTCTCCTTTGCTTCCTTTCTGTCCCGGACCTCCAGTCTCTCCCTATTGGAACATAAGCAGCAGTGTAAGTCTACAGATTTATAAAATATCAACAACTAACATAAAAATAGTGGTATGAAAAAAAAAAGGTTGATGGTGGTGTTCAAAAAGTCCCTGCTACGAAATTTTAAAATGGAAGTCACATGATCATTCTCAATTATTCCAGAAATACCCTGTATATACATACCTTATCACCATCCTCTCCAGGTGGACCTGGAGGTCCAGCAGATCCTGGTAAGCCAACAGTCCCCTGTTCTCCATCCTGTCCAGCAGGACCTGTAGGTCCTTTTTCTCCCTAAGTAGGTAAAAACAAAGAAGTATGAGTTGAACAATAAGTCTGACTTGAACAGACAGATATTGAAAATAATTATTTTCAATTCTTACGGGTTCTCCTTTCTCCCCCATTGGTCCAGGAGATCCGATTCCTCCAGCACGGCCTGGAAGCCCAATCCCACCGGCCGGCCCAGAAGGCCCTCTCTCACCGGTAGCACCCTGGGAAAAAGATCATTTTAGACACTATTTTTAATATCTTCTCTGAGAATTGTTGTAGATCTTGTCCATGCTGTCCTTTTTGTCACCATTTTAGACCTCTGACATTAATTTTGAACCATGCCCAAACCAATGAGCTACTATTTTCCCAGGGACTCTATCCCTAATGTCCTCCCTGACATAAATTTCTTCCCAGTTTTTATGATGGCTCTGACATCATTTTAGACCAATTCACTTTTACAGCATTTGGCAGACACTCGTATCCAGAGCAATTTACAATTATTCAATTTATTACATAGTAGTGAGGGTTAAGGATCTTGCTCAAGGGCCCAGCCATGGCATCTCGGTGAGGATAGGATTTTTAGATCTTTATATTCAATGTCCAATGACTCTGACATCATTTTGGAGCCTGTATTAAATGTCCACTCTGACATCATTTTAGACCATGTTTCTAATGCTCGCACATTAAGACGCCAGTTTAGACCCTGATCCTAATGTCTTTTCTGACATCAGTTTAGACCCTGATCCTAATGTCTTTTCTGACATCAGTTTAGACCCTGATCCTTATGTCTTCTCTTACATCAGTTTAGACCCTGATCCTAATGTCTACTCTTACATCAGTTTAGACCCTGATCCTAATGTCCTCTCTGACATAAGATTTGACTCTGATCCTAATGTCCTCTCTGACATCATTTTAGACCCTGATCATAATGTCTTCTCTTACATCAGTTTAGACCCTGATCCTTATGTCTTCTCTTACATCAGTTTAGACCCTGATCCTTATGTCTTCTCTTACATCAGTTTAGACCCTGATCCTAATGTCTACTCTTACATCAGTTTAGACCCTGATCCTAATGTCCTCTCTGACATAAGATTTGACTCTGATCCTAATGTCCTCTCTGACATCATTTTAGACCCTGATCATAATGTCTTCTCTTACATCAGTTTAGACCCTGATCCTAATGTCTTCTCTGACATTAGTTTAGACTCTGATCCCAATGTCTTCTCTGACATCAGTTAAGACCCTGATCCTAATGTCTTTTCTGACATCAGTTTAGACCCTGATCCTAATGTCCTCTCTGACATAAGATTTGACTCTGATCCTAATGTCCTCTCTGACATCATTTTAGACCCTGATCTTAATGTCTTCTCTTACATCAGTTTAGACCCTGATCCTAATGTCTTCTCTGACATTAGTTTAGACTCTGATACCAATGTCTTCTCTTACATCAGTTTAGACCCTGATCCTAATGTCTTCTCTTACATCAATTTAGACCCTGATCATAATGTCTTCTCTTACATCAGTTAAGACCCTGATCCTAATGTCCTCTCTGACATCAGTTAAGACCCTGATCCTAATGTCCTCTCTGACATCAGTTAAGACCCTGATCCTAATGTCCTCTCTGACATCAGTTAAGACCCTGATCCTAATGTCCTATCTGACATAATTTCAGATTCTTTTGGGTTTTTGTTTTTTTTCAGAACATTTTGAATCCTAATCCTGCTGTCCTTCTTAACTATTTTTGACACAGCTCCTGCTGTTTAATCTGTCCTGACATATTTTTTTTTGTTCCTGTCAATCATTTTAGATACTGTTCATGCCAACATCATTTTAGAGGCTAAACGACATTATTGACTTGTCAGCTCATTGTGCACTTACAATTGCTCCTGCAGCACCAGGAGGTCCTTCTTCACCTTTTAACCCAGCCGCACCCTAACAATCCCAACAAAAAAACACAAACACAGTAAATAATCCACACAGCTTGAAACATTGTTTGCCTACAGCACTCCTTCTATGTATTCTTGAATGTTCTTTGCACAGTGAACGGCAAGATCAAATGAATCGAGGTGTGTTATACCGCAGAGCCTGGCATGCCTCGACTGCCTCTAAACCCACGGCGCCCAGCAGGGCCGCTCTTTCCAGGAATCCCCATGGGTCCCGGATCACCCTGGAAACCAGAAAACAAATAAAAAGATTGTTTGCTTTCAGTGCAGGCTAAGTGTGAGCTAACAGCTTGCTTTCTCATTGAAAGCCATCAGGAACATTTTCCAGAGCTCCTGAGAATAATAATGGATGTGGCTTATTTATAACCAAACAACTAATGATGATGTAGGTTCTGCTGCTGCTGCTGATGATGATGATGATGATGGTGATTAGGATGATAATGATAATAACAAGGAATGAGTGAGTGAGGATGTGTTCACCTTGGCACCTTCCTTTCCTGCCACTCCAGGCAAACCTTGCTCTCCAGGAGGTCCTGGGGACCCAGGGTGACCTCTGTCCCCAGCTGTTCCAGTCTCTCCAGTTTTGCCCTGAAAGAAACCATGCAAACTGAATGTCAAATCTAAAAAATATTATAATAATAACAATTTGTCCTTAGACTCACTTGCGGTCCGACCACTCCAACTGGTCCTGGTAGTCCGGTTTTTCCTTGGAATCCCTGCAATCAAAAAATGCGATGATCATATCCACCACATGCACATTCTAGCAAATTTCTTGCTAGAATTAATGAGGACTGTATACATTCAAAGTATCTCACCGGCTCTCCCCTTTGGCCTGGATGACCTGGCAACCCATCCTTCCCTGAAGGCCCCTTAAAAAAAAAACACAATAATTTAGAACTGAAAAACTGCCCCCCATCCTAAAACATTGCTGTGATAATGATGCATATTTCCCACATTTGGTCCCTTAGGTCCTGGATATCCGTTCTGTCCCTGTGGTCCTTGAGGACCCTATAAAAAGAGAGCAAAGAAAAAAAAAAGAGATTTTTTTGTGCCATTTTTTTTTTTTACTACAAATTCAGCACTTATTCTGCTAAAAAACTGCAGACTAAACCACATTCTGCCACACTCTCAATAAATGTGAAACAAAACACTTGCGACGTAGAACTGAAGGCATTTATGAAATGAGGAGAAAAGGTTAGTACGCTCTTTTTCCTAGTGGTTCAAACGTACCTTTTCTCCTGCGGGACCTGGTGCGCCGTCATGGCCAGACGAGCCCTAGTGAAACAAAAAGATTAAATACAAGTAATTGTGCATTTTATTACAAAGCCAGCATTCAGCAACATTTCACAGCTCCTACTGTTTAAATAGAGTCATTATGTAAAGAGAAAAAGGGGTGGGAGGTGTAGACTTTCCCACCTTGGCTCCTGGTGCTCCTGTAGCTCCTCTTGCCCCTCGGCCTCCACGTGCACCCTGCGGTGAAAGTGACACCGTCATAAATCTTGTAACCCCTGCGTTTGCTGTACTATTCACTCGTGACTTTCGGGAAATTTAATTGGTAGATATGTGTGGGGTTTCGAAAATACTGAATAAAACAGCTTGTTTTTATTGCAAAAAAAAAAAAAAATGGGCTAACGATTGTAATCGTAATTTTATATAATACACCACTTACCATTATAAAAGTCAATGATACATTGAATGGCAACACAGGTTTATACATTACATTTGATTAATTGATGATTGATTTCATTCATTTCTGCCATTAGTCTCCCTCCTGTGTCAATCAAAGTGACTTTAGCCAATCAATCGCGTTGGTGACCTCAGATACACAGTAACAGGGTGTGGCATTGGACACAACAATACACGGGCCATACTTGGGAAAGCTTAGTGTTTAAGGCCAATGGATTTTGGATTGGAAGGTCGTTGAATTCAAATCCAATCCGCACCAGGCTGCCACTCCTGGGCCCCTGAGCAAGGCCCCTAACTTCATATCTGCTCAGTTGAATGAATGAAATACATATAAGTCACACTGGATAAGGATGTCTGCCAAAATGCTCTAAATATAAACGGGTCATCAGAGACTTTTGTCTGTTATTTAGTGTTTGTGTTTGTGTAGATTTTTTCTACTTACATTAGGACCTCTTTCACCTGCTGCTCCTGGAGCTCCTGCAGATCCCTGGAAAAGTAAGAGGACTAGAAATGAGCAGACCCGTGTGTGTGTGTATATATATATGTATATATATATAAACCACACACACACACACACACACACACACACACACACACACACACACACACACAAAATTGCCTTTCTTTCTCCCTTACCCTCTTCCCCTTCTCTCCTGGCATGCCTGCCACTCCTGGAAAGCCGACGGATCCCTGCAGGCCAGAGCAGAGGCTAATCAATTAGCGTATTCCTCTCATTAATCTCCTTCTCAATTTAATTAACTACACATTAACCTCAAAAATCACATTACCATAAATAAACCCAACGTTAATTGTTGTCCCTTATAACCTATTAATAAAACAGAGTCTTTAATAGCCATTAATTGGCCATGGTTTCATTATTGAAATATTCACGTAGCAAAATAGATCGAGTCTCCGCTCAACTCTCTTTACTGCCAGCGTATTTTTGTGCTTCGTGGTTGAGCGTGAGCAGGAGCTGCAAGCTTACCTTCAGGCCTTGTCTTCCTGGATAGCCGGGTAACCCCGGGACACCCAGCTTGCCCTGAGCAGATATAGATATAAATGTTATATGTGTTTAATATCATATAAAAGTAAATAAACAAATAGAATTCTGAACAATTTAAAGTTTGGTTCTTTTCTAATATTGGGTTTGTGATTTCAATAAGATGGTGTGTGATTATTTTGATTATTTTTACAGTCATGTGTACTGAAGTGTACTGTAATGAACCTTTTCTCCAGCAATTCCAAGGGGTCCACTCGCCACGTGGTCCTAAAGGCCCACTGTCACCCTACATGTACACACACAAACACACACACACACAGAATTATGACAACTGTCTTAAAATAAAAACTCTATTTCAAATCCATTTGCTGGAAGACGGCTTTTAAAAATGGATGCTGTTCGAAACATGGCCAAGAAAGAACTCTTACTCGATCTCCTTCAGCTCCCATGTCACCTTTGGTCCCCGGGAAGCCATCTTCTCCCTGCCGTGAATGGAAGAGAACCGTTCATCCATCACTGACTGAATTTCTCACTATATTGCACACCAAGCTCTTAGTTTTGTTGTTTTTTTGGCGAAATATAAACTCGCCAGCCGAGTGTTATAGAAAACAATTTATCCAGAGATGCCACTATTGGCATGGCATGCAGCCCGGCCTTATCTCTGCCAATGATAAGTGCAGGGTTAGTAACCTCTATTCTCCAGAGTATCTCCGACTTCTGAGAGAAAGTAGACATTAAAAAAGAAAAAAAGAGATATGGAAAGTTTTTTTCTCCCCTCATACCTTCTCTCCTTTGCTTCCTTTCAGACCTCGTACTCCATCAGCACCCTGTTGGAAAAGAACAAAAGGCATCAGCGAGGCTGCTTGAGTCTCAGCGCGCAGCATCGCCTCCGGGAGAAAAATACTGACCCCAGGCACAGAGACTCAGATATCTCCGACTGAGCGTGCACACACTGCTTTTATAGCATGATACACACCGGGAAAAATGCACATTTTACACCTTACACATGGGCCTTAATAATCACCAGCAGTAACTGATCCTGAGCTTGAATGAAACAGCTAAAATAGTCTAACAGTGCTTAGTTATAGTGGAGCTGCTGTTACTTAAAACAAAAATGTATATATGTATATGAGAGTACATTCAAAAAGTATTCAGACCCCCTTCACTTTTTCATTTTGTTATGTTGCTGCTTGATATTACAATCATTCAAATGGACTTTTTTTCTCATTAACCTACACTGACAAACAAACGAAATGTTTAACATTTTCTAGAGTTAAAAATATGTATATATATATAGTGTAGACATGGCCTAGCCTACCCAGAAGTCATAAAAAATGGTGATCAGTATAGAGTAGTATATTGTATTTTGTTGATCATTTAACAATTCAAGTACATACCGTGATTTCCGGACTATTAAGCGCACCCATATATAAGCTGCACCCACTGAATTTTACAAAGATTTTTATTTTAAACATAAATAAGCCGCACCTCTCTATAAATCTATGTCTACACTGAAACTAATAAACTTTACACAGGCTTTAACGAAAAAGTGTCTGTTACACGGTGTAACGGATGAAATATGTTGTGGCTCCTTTAAGAGCAGAGCGGCATTTTGGGAACAGCCTGCCGCCGCGTTTTTCCGCTATTACCGCATGTGTGCAAGACCGAGGAATATGTCCTTATTATTTTCTGATGCTCATTTCTAAGTTTCTTTGTCTAACCAGTAACGCTGTTGCCAAGAAAAATAAAAAAGCACGAGTTTTGGAAACCTGTCTGTGCTTATATGATTTCTGTTGTAAATGGAGTTAGCGAGCTCTCCCTTCACCCAGACTCAACGCGTTACAACGGCTTGTATCTAAACAGTAGCCGACCAAGAAAGTCATTATTCACTGTCTTCCTCCTTCCTTTCACAACAATTTCTCTCGGTAGTTTATCTTTTGGCATCGTTGTGCATTTTAAAAAACGGTTTTTTTCTCCCGATGCCGTGCAGCTCAGAACACAGGTGAGGTGCGTTTATTCGTTTCCCTTTGAAAATTTCATTGGTCTAATGTTATGGGGTTCAGTTTTTTGGCTTAAAGGAAACCGCGGGGTTCAAAACGTGGGAAAAAAGTAGCGGCTTGTAGTCAGAAAAATTCGGTAATTTAGCAAAACAGAGCAATTTGGAGTACCATACTGTATAAACTATACAGTATATATGTATGTGGAAGCAAACAAGTGGACGGGAGCCGGTTTGGGAGTGTAGGGTGAAGCAAACGCTGCTACATTTTTGCCGTACTTATATATATATATATATATATATATATATATATATATATATATATATATATATATATATATATATATATATATATATATATATATATTACTAAATTATGTCTGCATGACCAAACTGATCCCATGAATTTACCACTGGACACATTTTAAAGTCCTCAGTAGCGGGTCTATTCTCTGCTATTGTCATTGCCCCTAAAACCTTTTAAAGTATTTTTTTTTAAGCTGCTCCGATACGCACATTGTGATATATAAAGTACATTTACAAGATAGCTTAATCATTGCGATTTATCGTGCGGCCCAATTCATCCCATTATTAATGATTCTTGATAGTGACTGGTCAGAAGGTTCATGTGTTCATTCTAACACACTGTTTCTACACACGGGCTTGTAGAAGTGATTTGTCATTAACGTGACAAATTTTGTGTTTTGTATCCACAAGACAGACAAAAAAAATAACAAAAATGAACACATTTTTCAAAATCAAATAAAATGTATAGCTAATAAAACTTAATGCAACTAAACTTTCTCTTTACAGTTTCTGTTTGTGGATTTTACTGGTTGGTTTTTTAATGAATCTATAATAATCATGGCTTTTTCTTATAGGCAAAACAGCAGCAAATCAGTTTTTTCTTCGTGTATTTGTGTGGAATTGATTTTAATACTTAATACTTGGCTTGGGGAGCTGGTAAAAAATAATTGGTGCCATGTTTATTTAATAGCTGCAAACCATTTACTTTTTTTTTTTTTTTTGCTGCAAGCGTAATTATTCAGATTGATAATACAATATTAATGTATTTTTATGTTGATATATATATATATATATATCTGTGTGTGTGTGTGTGTGTGTGTGTGTGTGTGTGTGTGTGTGTGTGTGTGTGTGTATATATACACAGATGCTCCCCAACTTACAAACGTGTTATGTTGTGAACAACCATTCGTACCATAAATTTGTTCGTAAGTTGTTACTGTTCGTTATTGACTACGCATATCTCTTAATGATGTAAGCGCTCATATAATCATATAAACAATCAAATATACTAAAACTAATCGAAATACTGCATACAATATATTGTATAAAGTAATAAAAAAAAATAATTTACTTAAAAAAATTCATTGGCATCATGTAGATTCGTTATGGTCAACATTATAAATATTATATATATTATTATTATTATATTTATACAATTTCTAAATAGCAATTGTATTTGCCAGCAGTTTTCTTTTAACTGTGTGCGTGTGTGTGTGTGTGTGTATATGTGTGTGTGTGTGTGTGTGTGTGTGTGTGTGTGTGTGTGTGTGTGTGTGTGTGTGTGTGTGTGTGTGTGCGCGCGTGTACAATGTATTATATTCCTTTATGATATTAGTGATCATTAGAATCTACTAATGTTACAGTAAAAACGAGTCTTCAGTGTTATTTACACATCTAGGAGTGTGTTGTGATTAATTGCTTGTTATGTTGGCTGACAGCAAGAAGCAATAAAAGCCATATGCTGCTCATCTTCCAATTTGGTTTTCTTTCTTTTGCCTCAATGTTGGACGGTACCTGTGAACCAGAATGATGTTGTGAAATTACACTGATGTATCGGCCCAACTGATAGAAAGGTACGTTGGAGCACTCCATTCACATTTCTACTTGAGTAAAAGTACAAAAGTCCTCGCGTTTGAGTGTAAATAAGTGCAGTAGGTTTAGAACTAAACATTTATATGTGAATAATTGAGGCAGAGTTCCATTCTCCTGTTCATCAGAATAAACTACACAGAGTAAGAGAACCTGAAATCCCCCAGACACACACACACACACACACACACACACACACACACACACACACTCACCGGAAAGATTCCGGTGATCGCGTCATAACAAAAGTTTTTCTCATGTTTTCTCGTGATCTTAACATAACAAAAAAACGCACACCCTTGTGTTTAATAAATGACCTGAATGTTCAGTGTAATCTCACCTTGACCCCTCGAGGCCCCGGGTATCCGATCGGCCCCTGTGCTCCGGGTAGTCCCTAAGAAAAAAGAGAGCGAGAAATTGATTTGAGCGACTTGAGGCCTGTGGGGGAGATGATTTGCACTGGTTTCGAGTGAGCGATTGCGGTCGACACGTGCCGAGCGACAGTGTGCTAATGCGAGAGTACAATGAGGTCGACCTGACGCCAGCGCTCGGGGAAAACGTGACAATGGCAGTGCGCAGGCCTCTGATGGCTCGATTGTTGGAGTGTGCAATTACCCTTGTGTTAGAGCGGCCGAGCACAAAAGCTGGAGCTGGGTGAGGGAGCGAGTGAGTGCAACACAGCTGGCACAGCTGCAGCAGGATGTGAGGGGATGCATGGCATTATCACACTCGCTTTGGCCACATTTACTCCCCATCGATCCACTGATTCTACAGGTAAGTAGAGCAGCTGTGTGTGTGTGTGTGTGTGTGTGTGTGTGTGTGTGTGTGTGTGTGTGTGTGTGTGTGTGTGTGTGTGTGTGTGTGAATTTAGCTGCATGTCCAGTGGCGGTCAAAGAAGCCATAATTATGGCACCAGCTAATCACAGTATTTCTACAAATGTTAGGACTATGAGTGCATGTGTGATTTAGACTGTGTGTGTGTCTGTGTGTGTCAGTGCATGTGTGTATTGTACTCTGTGTGTGTGAAGTGTGTACAATACACACACAATACACACACACAATACACACACACTATGTCATGTGTATTGCACTGTGTGTGTCTGTGTAAATTTGCACAGTACTATGTGGCTGTACATTTGCATAATAAATTGTGTGTGTGTGTGTGTGTGTGTGTGTGTGTGTGTGTGTGTGTGTGTGTGTGTGTGTGTGTGTGTGTGTGTGTGTTCTTGTCTGCGCATATATATGTGTATTATACTTGGGGTGTGTATGTCTGTGCATGTGCGTTCTGTACTCTGTGTGTGTGTGTGTGTGTGTGTGTGTGTGTGTGTGTGTGTGTGTGTGTGTGTGTGTGTGTGTGTGTGTGTGTGTTCTTGTCTGCGCATATATATGTGTATTATACTTGGGGTGTGTATGTCTGTGCATGTGCGTACTGTACTCTGTGTGTGTGTGTGTGTGTGTGTGTGTGTGTGTGTGTGTGTGTGTGTGTGTGTGTGTGTGTGTGTGTGTATCATACTTCAAGTTTATCTGTGTGTCTAAACTTGTGTGTGTATTGGACTGTGTGTGTATGTAAGGGCATGTTTGTATTAGACTGTGTTTGAACTTGTGTGCTGCTATGAACTGTGTGTGTGTGTGTGTGTGTGTGTGTGTGTGTGTGTGTGTGTGTGTGTGTGTGTGTGTGTGTGTGTATAAAACTCACCAGCATCCCCTTCTCTCCAGCTGGTCCCTCTCTGCCTGGATGTCCCTGTGAGTGTAACACAATGACCGGGTGTTAATATTACAGCATGCTAATAGCAAACCTTATTAACACGATCTGATAAGGGCCTGACCGCTGCCGCACAAACACACACAGCCTGGGCCAGCTTGCAGCGTGCCCACACACACACACTCACACACACACTCACACACACACACACACTCAAAATGCAACACAAGTGTGGAATGACTGCAACGAGCTACACAGATGAATGCACACACTCGCCGCAACTCCCTGCTGGGGGAGAAGCAGAAAAGTAAAGGGATGTTGGCTGTACTCACCATAGGGCCATCTATCCCAGGGAGCCCCTGCAATCCCTCCTTCCCTGGAGGTCCCTGTTCAGAGAAACCCACACACACACACACACACACAAAGATTAAGTATATACCACCTGAGTGGCATTTCCATGCAATATTAAATGTCTACATTAATATTATATATAATCATTCAGTGTTTACTAAATAAACCAGGAATTCTTTAATTCAGTTTCATTACAAGCAACCAAACTGCACTAGACTTTTTATTTTTTGTTATAAATAAAGTCTCTCTAATTTGGGTTTTTTAAGGATGGTTTAAGAAATTGCATGAATGTTCACTGTAAAAAAAAAACATGATATGCATGGAACAGGAAATATGTTTAGGGTTGCTGGACATTCAGTAAAAAAAAAGAAACAAAAATCAAAAAGTAATTTTAAGCCATATAAAATGAAAGAAGGTGAGGGCCTGTACAGAAAGAAAATTAAAAATGTATGATGTGCATAGAACAGGAAATATGTTTAGGGTTGTTGGACATTCAGTAAAAAAAAACAACAGAAAAAAAAAAAAAAAAAAGTAATTTTAAGGCATATAAAATGTAAGAAGTTGCGGTCATGCACAATATGATAAAAAAATATGATTAGGTTGGCAACTGGATGGCAACATTTCTTAGATTTTTTATCATTATAAAATGTAATTAAACTGTAATATAAATAACCTATTAATCACCTATTAATTAATTACAATCTAAAATGAAATAATACAAATATAATAAATTAATAAAACAATTGAATATTTGTATTTTTTCTATTGTACATTTTTATAACATTTAATAATAATATATTTTTTTAATATTCTTCAACATTTGTAAAATTAATTATCTATATTGTTATGTTGTATTAAATTTTAAGCTCTAATCAGCGCCACTCTTGAGAAAATTGTTTATTTCTTTTCAAATGAGTTATACACCTCGAGTATAGATTCCAGTTTCATCTATACAAAAAAGTTTTTAGTTTTTTTGCACCATATGTAAGTGGTGTACTGTGCCTTAAAATAATAACCATTTAAAATAAATGTATTACATTTTTCATAAAGGACACTTAAATAAAAGGCAGTGGAAAGCCAGCTGTGTGTTTAAATTCGAGCGGCTCTCATCTCCTAGCGTTCATAAATTACAATATTCTGACGACCCAGGCTGCTCCTCATTCATTAAAACTCACAATACAAATATGCCTCACGGTGGAGGGACCCGTCCATAAATTACAGCCGTTCCTATTACAGGAAACACTCATTTCAGAGTAACGGAGGCTGTCAGCAAGGTGGGTCATGACTAGAAACCAAATGATGCTTTGTTAGAAGAAAACACACACACACCCACACACTTATACATACATACTGATTGGATTCAAATCCAAAACCCTTGGAGAAAACAAAAAGAAAACAAACATAGTCAGGTGTTGGATTCAAACCAATCTTTTTCTGAAAGCTTACATGTTCTTCATTCTTTAAAAGGATGGGACGTGTTTTTAGATTTTATTTTGAAATACTGCAGTAAATAATCCAGAAACATCCAGTGGTGTTTCAGGAAAAAAAGACAGGAGAATCAGAATTTTATGTTATAAAGTGTAGGTCTTAATATATATAAAAGATTAAATAAAACTTTGCCTGTTCTGTGTGCAGGAAGTTACAGCTCTACCTCTGCCATGTAAATCTGTATTGTATGGGACTCTCAGGACGCCTCGGTTGCCGTAGTGTTGTAATACGTCATATTCACGTAGCAGCAGCGGTGCTGAGAGAACGCGCTCGAGAAACAGTTTAGCAACGAGAAATCGATCTACATATAAAGTATTTGTCACTTTCTAAATAATCAAACCAGAGTGCAGCTATTAATAGCTATATATAAATAAATCAGTTTTTACCGATGCAAATATGTTAAAACCTTTGCATCGTGATACAAATGTCAACTTGTATCCGATGCACACTTTTATTAAATTATTTAGTTATTTACTTTTACGTAGAATCAGTGAATCTTACCATCCCGTGTTCCAATTCATATCTTGTCTTTACCCATCTCTTGCTCTTGGTCATTTCCTTCATTACTCTGTATTGTCTACACTTGTTTTGAGTGTAGCCACTGATTCATCTGTGTGTAAAACCCTCCAATGTTTGTGTTATATGTCTGCCAATTATTGTATAGTGTGTTGTCTACTGGCTTTTTTTTTTTTTTGACTTGATTTTTTTTGTACTGGTTTTGTTTTCCTTGTTCATGTTTTTGTATCCTCTGGTTCACATTTTTCGCTAAAACCTCAGCCTGCGCTGTTTATTTTGGATCTTTAATTCGATTAAGGTGTTGGACTTTCGATTTAAGGGTCAATAATTCAAATTCTAGTACCACCAAGTTGTCACTGCTGGGCCCTTAAGAAAGGCCCTTGATTGTACGTTACTCTGGATGAGAGCATTTGCTATAAATGTAAATGTAGACTTCAGATGCACGACGACATTTTAACAATACACGTGAAGTGTAGTGGGCAGAACTCTAAAAAGAGCGGCGCAGTGTGACGCTCACTGCACCAACCCAAAAAACACCTCCTTTCGTGACCCTAATTAGCACTAAATCATGGACAAAATAATATTTTCCCCACTTCAATCACCATAATTCATCTCTCCTTTACTCTCTCTCTCATTTTTTTAAGAAAACCCTGCTTTGTTGCTCTAATTAATTCACGCAGCTGAATCAGTACGTCGACTTCCATCAAACACTCACTGATCGAATAATTTTTTCACCCAGAACAAAACGTATTAAACGCCACACTCGGCTAATTTATTATCACTCTTGAAGATGGATTGAGATGAATTAGCCCGTATAGATGTTATGTCATACAGGTTCAGATAAAAGAGGGAAGAAAAATGACACTTTTGATATCTAAAAGATGTTGTGCCCATGCTAACTATTTGTTTCTGTAAAATATTGCAAATAGCAGTGACATCTGTGAGCTAAATCTGCTCGTGATTTATGAAGCTTTTAAAATCTTGCTAAAAGTGCTGATATTTTCTTGCTAGCAGGCAGAAAGAGAGAGAGAGAGAAAAAAAAATGAATTCTACCAGAAAAATACTTCAAAATTAAAAATTATTTTAGTTACATAGTATTAGAGTATATTACATAGGAGTAAAGAGTTTAAAAACATTAAACAATAGGATAAAATCTTAAGGTAAAAGTGCCTCAGTGATAGCAAGCAGCTCCTCCATTTTGTTTACCAACCAAGGTCACAGGAATTGTTCAATTCACAGGTCAAAGTTCAAGCTATATTTGCTAGTTTAGCTCATTTGAGAAAGGAATTAAAATATCCTGTTCACTTTTCTGGCTTTTCTACTTATTCTTGAATTTTATTTATGCTTTTTTATTGCCCAGAATTCATACTTCAAAAAGCAGATAGCAAAAATATGTTAATAATAAAACTGTTGATGTTTCTCACATATGGATTATTTAGCACAGGTTCTGGAGCAAATTTGTTTTGCATTTCTATATACCGTAATTTCCGGACTATTAAACGCACCCAAATATAAGCCGCACCCTCTAAATTTGACAAAGATGTTTATTTTGAACATAAATACGCCGCACCTGTCTATAAGCCGTGTCTACACTGAATCTAATGAACTTTACACAGGCTTTAATGAAAGACAGTGTCTGTTACACGGCTTGTATCTAAACAGTAGCCGACCAAGAAAGTCATTGTTCACTGTCTTCCTCCTTCCTTTCACAACAATTTCTCTCTCGAGTTTATCTTTTGGCATCGTCGTGTGTTTAAAAATCACCATCGGTGAATCTTTTCTCCCGATGCCGTGCAGCTCAGAACACAGGTGAAGTGTGTTTTCATGCCCGGTTGTTTTCAGCGTGACGAATGATACTCATTTCCTGTAGACAGTCCGAGTGAGCGGCAGGTCAAACGTCAGAGGAACATCATCCATATTTATGATGTGGTGCGGCCCGATTCAGTGGGAGCGCATCTGATTTAATATAAAGAGTTTCATTGGTTCACCTGAACCCGTTCCGTTGGTCTGATGTTATGGGTTTTAATTTTTTAAGCTTGAAGTTTGTGAAACCGGGAAAAACCCAGGAAAAATCCATATATTAGCCGCTTTGTTGTTTAAGCCGCGGGGTTCAAAGCGTGGGAAAAAAAGTAGCGGCTTATAGTCCGTAAAATACAGTAATTGCATTAATTCATGTTATTACTATTTATATTTTAATGTATTGCCAATTCACATAAACAAGTTAGCAACCGAGAAGGATAAAGATTAACATGTGCTATCTTTAAAACACTGTGACTGCTTATGCTAGTTGTGCTAGTTCTTTCATTTTGTACTTTTTTATGACTTGGGGCTAATAGGTAAAAAAGATTTTTTCCTTCGTTCATAATATCAAAACCGCACCAGCTTTAAAAATGATTCAGTCACCTCCCGATTCTCTTCTTCCTTCTTATGTTCTTATTTGTTTGATCGTTTGTCACGTAACAACCGTACAGACTCTGTACCCGAAAACAGAAATGAATGACTCGGATCAGAAGACTCAACTAATCATTCATGGTTCCTGTACTGAGCTTTCGCTATTGTTTTAAGGTTACAAATTGTGCGTGTGGCCTCGGTGGAAAGCAATCTTCCCTCTTTCGCATATATCTCCGAGACATTTCTGAGACTTTTCCAAGACAGGATTGCTTTGATTGACAGGAGATTTGTTTTTTTTGTTTTTCTGCCCTAGTGTTCACAATAAGACTGGTTCTATAATCCTTCAATCATATTTCTGCACTTGTGCCATCCCAAAACGTGGCAGCCCTGGCGTTTGTTCCCCTGTTCTTGTTTGTTATTTGTTAAGTGCTAACAGGATTTAAGCCACTCTCAGTGACTCCCAGTGTGGACTCAGTATCGACTATCTGCCAGGATTACTGTTGAAACGTCTGTGACCGAACGCACTCCGATTAGTCGTGATCTCTAAAGCAGGTCAAAGATCAACCCACACAAGGAAAGAAGAAAAAAACGATTGTTACGGTTTACCTTTTCTCCAGGCATGCCAATAGGACCCTGAGGACCTGGAAAGCCCTAGAAGAGTCACAGACACGTGATAAGTGTGCTGTTAAATAAGTCTGAATCATCTTCATCTTGTGAGGATTTAAATCACAGACGTACCTGCACCCCTGGGTTTCCCTGCTGTCCTGGAGGACCAGGTTCTCCTGATGGGCCCTTTGAATAGATGAAATAAACGTCATGTTGTTTTATGGATTGCAATGGTTAGGAAATTTACAATGAGGCGCTGAGATGGCTTTCATGTGCATCGTTTCATAGGATCGTGCACTTCAGTGAGAACGGAACCTTAAGGGAATCGGTCCAATGAGCGATGCGTCTGTCTCTAGTCTGCTTTAGTCCTTGAGTCTGTCTGGTTATCTCACCTCTTAATCTGTGCTTAAACATATCTGCTTCTGAAGCTTTATCCTTTATGCTAATGCCTCATGTAATGTAATCTAACTAGCTGAGCTAGGTCTCTCCACAATGTTTAAGTTGCATTGCATTCTGGGACTCAGCATTCTTTTCTACTTCTACGCTGGGGGTTTAATTAATACTTCAATTAATACTCATGTACATGTGATTTTTTTTTTTCAGTTTTTTTTATTTTTAATACATTTGCAAAGATTTGTCACGTTGACATTATGGGGTGTTGTTTGTAAAATTTTAATGATAATAATAAATGAAAATCTATTTTGGAATGAGGCTGTAACATAACAAAATGTGTATAAATGTAAGCGATGTGAATACTTTCTGGATGCACTGTACACTATATGGACATGGTGAAAAGGAAAGTGGTAGCTCAGTGGATAAGACTTCTGATCGGAATGTCATGGGTTAAAATCTCAGTATTGTGAACCTGCCACTGTTGGGCCCTTGAGAATGGCCCTTAACCCTCAATTGCTCAACTGTAAAACTGAGATAACTGTAAGCCTGAATACGGGTGTCTGCCAATGCAGTGAATGTAAATGAATAAAAGTTTGTGGCTTTCTGATCATAACATCTCCATGTGCTTTTTGAACATCCCATGCTACATTTAGTACCTATTTGCTATTTATAATAATCTCCAACTCTCTGATGTTCCACTAGATTTTATAGTGTACTTCTGGAGATTAAGATTTGGGTCTCCTAGTTTAGTGAAGGAAGAATTTCAAGCCACTGTATCCAAAGACTTTATTTTCAATTGTGTACCACCAACAACACATTGGGGAACAATCACATATGGCTGAAAGAGTCAGGTGTCCCAATACTATTGTTCATATAGTGTATAATGTATGTGAATAATTAAAGAAAGATTTTTTATGTTTGGTTTTAAAAGCTAACATATTTGAGATATTACATTTCCTTTACAAAAACTATATTCTGTCCATGCATAAAATCATTTTTAATGGGAAGGGTGTGAGTTCAAATCCCAGCACCACCAGGCTACCACTGCAAGCCCCTGAGCAAGGCCTTTAACCCTCAACTTCTAAGGTATAAAATTGAGATAAATGTAAGTAGTTGAATATGCATGTTATGTGATTTTCAGCAAAAACTCACCGGGTTTCCTTTAGAGCCTTGAATACCATCCACACCACGGACACCCTACAACACAAACACATCAGAAAAAAACCCAACAACAATAAAATACAATATTACAAAAACTGAAACTTATTTTGTTTTATTTTTGCTCATGAGCAGATTTCTATAAATATCTCCGAAGCACTTTATTAGCGAACGCGAACACTCACATACACAGGAAACAGACTCGCCCTGTGCTCCTAGCAGAGCTTTCGAAAAATATCTTATTTTATCCTGGCCTTGAGCCATGACAACTCAGCGTTTGTAAGATGTTTGGATGTAAGATATTTGATGTAGGATCGATACCGACAGCAACCATTAAGGAAAGGTATAACACACATATAGCAGCAAAGGGTTCTGCATATCGCACGCACAGTTTGTGGTGCACTTACCTCCTTAATCATATACAAAGACAGCTTATGTGGTGATGGGAGGAATAAATACTGTTCCAAAATATTGAATGATTGTCTGGAGAATCAGTAGAAGAATAAAATCATAAAAAAAATGCTCTTGATGTCGAGTTCTTTAATGTTCTGTGTATATAACTTTTTCTGAAAATGTGGGCGGAGCCAATGTTACATATGTTATATCATGTATATATAGCAATGTGGTTCAAGATTTTATTTTTATACATTTATGCCACACACACACACACACACACACACACACACACACACACACACACACACACACACACACACACAGTCAAACCAGAAGGTGGAAGGCTAATGGTTTGAGGTAGTTTTGGACCAAGGAAGTTTGGAGACTTATTCCGGGTGAAAAGAACCAACATGGCCACCATTCTATTCTATAACACCATACAGTTTTTTAATGAAAATTAAGTAAAACATCTGGATATTTATATGTTTATTTGGTCAATCTAAATCTTCATACCGTGACATTAAATAGTTTGTTGCATAGAAACAGAAGGTAATTGCATGTGTCTTTCAAAAACCTTAAAAAACGTGTTTCCACATGTTTGGTGTTTTCTGTGTTTTGTATTGTTTGTTAAGACTTATAATCACACTCTTGTGTCACCCAAATGAAGATGTGATCTCTAGTTTGAGTCTGGTTCCTCTTCAGGTTTCTTCCTCATACCATCTTGAAAAATGTAATACTTGCACACAGTCGCTCCAGCTTGCTCATCGGGGAATAATAAACTTAAGTCATAATTTTTTGTTCTATAAATCTTATGTGCTGTAAATAATGTCCATTGTAAAATGTGCCATAGGAATAAACTTAAACTTGAACTTTTCACAGGCTTTGACAAAGATATTGTGGGACTTTGTGATGTTAGTTTTTTTTTTATAAATTATTGTTTATTTATTAATTATTTATTCATTCATTTTTATTGATATATGTTGATTGTTACTTTTAAAACCAAAAATAGTCAAATGATAATTATTTGTCTAGAGGATATAGCCAACACGAAAGAAAATCAAGATATACTTGTAAAAACATTATTATTATTATTATTATTATTATTATTATTATTGCTGTTGTTTGTTTCTTTTCCTGTTTGCTTGTTGTTTTTACTTAAAAAAATATACATAAAAATACAACCGCATGAATGCAACTTATTATTTTTCTTGGGTGTGTAAAATAATTTTCTGATTCAAGGTTTGTAATATTCATTATCAGAAAAACACCTAACATCCTAATTAATATAAAAAAATAAAAAATAAATAAAAAAGCCTTTCAATTTAATCACGATCTCCTACACTGGAAATCATGGCAGCTCTTAAAATGTCACCGGATAACAAACACTCGCTATACAGTACGATCCATATTTATCGTTCCCAACAGAAGCCATGGTTATTTTCAGCACTTAATGATCTACGAGGTGTAAACGCTTTTGAGCAGACTTTTGCTAGTGAAAGTTGACTTACAGGCTGTCCGGTTAGTCCGGGTGTTCCTCGGGGTCCTACAAGTCCTCTCGACCCCTGAAAGAACCACAAAAAAAAAAAACATTCACAAAATACAAAATAACTGGGCTAAGAAATATGGGTGGAGTTTTAATCCACAACTTCATAGGAAGGAACTTGTTTCATGGACATTTCACAACATTAATTATATGGATAAAAAGCATGAGCATGGCGAAGTGCTGTGGTAGAAGTGGAATAAACAGGAACTTGTTTTTTCTATTACAGCACAATTTCTTTTCTTACACAAGCATTAGCAGTTACACTACATAGACAAAAGTTTAAGGATTGCACTGTTTGAACATCTCATTTCAAATGTAGTCCTTATTGGCTGTTATAATAACCTCGACTCTTCTGTGAAGATGTTCCACTGGATTTTGGAGTGTGCTTCTGGAGATTTGTGCTCATTCACAAGCATTTTAGTAAAATCAGGAACTGATGTACGTTGAGGAGGCCTGGGTCTTCATCCCAAAGATGTTCAATAGGGTTGGGGTTAGAGCTCTATAGCAATCGACTCAAGAACTTCCTCTACAACCATATTTTCATAGAGCTGGCTTTGTGCCCAGGCTTATTGTCATGCTGGAACAGGTTTGGGTCTCCTAGTTCAAGTGAATGGAAAATTCCATGCTACCTCATCCAAAGACACCCTATATAATTGTTTTATTCCAAGTTTGTGGTAGCAGTTTGGGGAAGAACCAAATATGGCTAGGAAAGTCAGGTGTCCCAATACTTTTGTCCATATTATAGTCCAAACTTTAACATTTGTACTTAATGGTAAGGTGTCTGTCATGTATCTGTATTTTGAGCTTATAAGGTAACAATTATTAAAGGGTGCTTATTAGGTAATTAAAGACTTTCCTACGTATGGAATACAGGAGAAATTCAGAGTCGTGTTATGAAAATATGTATGGATTTAATACCGAAATCAAAATTACGAAATCAGGAATAGTCAGAAGTTACATGATTCATGAATTACTCATTAGGTGCGTGTCTCGAAATGAAATTCCGTAGAATGACATTTGCAATATGTTACATAAATTGCATAAAAATTTACAATGAGAAAAAAGTAAAAAGCCTCCGAAACTCTTATAGACTGTCTCTCCTTAGCTCATGAGATTTAGATGAACGATTCCCAGAAAGCGGATATTTCAACATATTATGGAATGCATTTTGGATGCTTTCTTAAAGTTATAGTGTTTTGTTATAGAAATCACTTTTTAACCTCACTAGTTAGCATATAGTTCATCATTAATATTCGAGAATGTGGTACTCCATAATGTACGAATGAACCACTTAATAAACCGCTCTTCAAAATGCTCCCCGCCGAAGTCTCCACTTCCAAGAGATTAAGTGGTTCATTTCTTAAGTATGGAAGTAAGGAAGTCATTTCCCTTACAAATTACAAACACTATAACAATGCAGAGAACCTAATTCGTCTATAACGCTCTTTAAAATTAGCCGAAGTCTCTACTTCCAGGAGCTGTCGATCCAAACCCAAACCCCGCCCACTAGGAGAGAATTGAACGTAAGCAAAAAACTTTGAACGAAACTCTGCATCACATTTATAAACCATAAATAAATTAAGATAAATGAAAAGTAAATTGTTGTTGCACTTGGAGATGGTGTCGAAAAACAATTTGTGAGTTCTCCATTTCAGAGTGGTTTTCTTCTTTCTCATTGTATATGTTTCTTTTTTTAAGTAAAAAAAAAAAATGAGGATCAATGTAAAAGTGCTCTTTACTCTTGCCTAGGTTGCAAAGTAAGAAAATCTGGCAACCTAAAAAAAATGGGAAAGGTGCTCAGTAGTATGAAAAAAAAAGAAGATAATTGTAAGTCAGGTAAGATAAGGGCATTTGCCAAATGCGCTAAACGTCAAAGGAAGGTGTTATTCATTTACATCTATGCCATTTGGAAGACACCTTTATCCAGAGCAACGTAAATTTAGCTCATTCATACAACAGAGCAGCTAAAGGGTTGTTCAGGGGCTCAGGAGTGTTAGCGTGGTGCGGCTGGGATTTGAACTCACGAACCCTTTAGTTACAGAGTCCAATGACTTAACCACTAAGTTACCACCTCTGCTTCGTAAAGCTTTATAACTGAAATGATTGTATGTTGCTCTGCATATGGGCATCTGCCAAATGTCATAAAAGTAAATGTAGACGACACTCGGGATCGACTTTAAGCTTCCGAATACGTGTAAAATTCTCGCCGTAAGTATTGAATTCATCTCGGAATACCCCAGAGGTGGAAAAATACCCCAGTAAAAACTGCAGTGTACTTGTTATTGCATGCATCGGGACTCACAGCTGGAAGTTCATGTGTGCATGTGTGCGCTTTGTTTATATCGCTCTCAGACTTTGTACATCGGCCAAGCCACCTGTTCCAGAGCCACATCTGTGATCTCCAGGGAGGTGATTGATATGGAAATATAATCATACAGGCCAGGGTTCCATTCCTCCTCCCTCGCCAATCTCCTGGCACATCCATCTCTAACCCTACATTTATCTCTAGCACACCGGCCTCTCTCTTGCGTGTCTCCGAGTGCCGAGGAGCGAGCGATTTGGCATGGCTCTCTCTAATGGAGCTCACTTCCTGCTAATGCTGCCGCCGCTGTGCTTCACTCACCCTTTCTCCCACTGCTGGTTGATGTATTTAAAGAGGCAGCTCACCTGCAGGGAACCGATTTGAGCTCTAGTCTCAGATAATCAGCCATGGGCCAGATGGAGAGAGGATAACGAGGTGTATCATCTGTGTAAGTGTGTGTGCGTGCGTTTAAGTGAGTGTGTGTAGGACTCACAGGTTCACCTGGTTGTCCTCTTGGTCCTACAGGTCCATCTGCACCCTAAAATAAAATCCAGAGTTAGTTTCTTCGTTGTATTATAGCGCACGAGCGCTTCACAGCTCGGTAACAGTCCGAGCGGAAACGATGGAAAAAGTGCTTATTTATGCAAAGATATTCCCGTTCGGTCTCTTTTGAAAGCTTTGATCAGCGTGAATCGCTGCATAATACACCGCACAACTTTGCATAATGAGGATCCTCCATGCAACACTGTTACCCGTGTCTGTTTTTATACAATTCATGAGGTTTTGCTGCAGCTACACCTGGGACAGCGAAGCCTTTCAAAAGCTTATTAGTTAAAGGACTAAACACTCAATTAGGCTGAAGATGAAAATCTGCATTCTGGGCTTTCAACACGGGAAAGAAATGAAATTTCGCTCGTTCCTTCTTTCCTTTTTACCTGAAACGTTATTCGCCAACTGAGATACGATATATGAACAAAAGTTTGTGAAAACCTAAGCATAATGGGACATTCCATTCAACATTTATTCCGCATTTGCTGTTGTGCCTGGGGTGCAGTCACTGTTCCAATTCATCCGAATAGGGTTGCGGTCAGAGCACTCGACATCTTCCACTCCAACCCATGCCTCAGATTTTGTGCTAACAGTTTGCTAAACACATACGGTTGGAAAAGTCACTATACTTGTATCCATATAGTGTATGTTTGGTGTTTGTTTTCTGGCATGCGCTTCCTTAGTTTTACATTTATAGCAATAAGTGAACAAAAATGTAGCACTGAAAATAACCATGCAAAGTCTAAAGTGCTTAGGGATCTGCAGTGTAATCTACAGCGAGAAATCCAACAGTGTTTGGAAATGAGACGGGTAGATGAATGGTTATAGGCAGTATAATCTAAACTACTGCTACTCACTTATAAAGCACTAAATGGTTTGGCTCCCATGTATCTATCCAGTCTCTTAACACGCTACAATCCGTCACGCTCCCTGAGATCTCAAAACTCTGGGCTTCTAGTAGTTCCTAGAATAGCAAAGTCCACTAAAGGCAGTAGAGCATTTTCACATTTAGCTCCTAAACTCTGGAATAGTCTTCCTGACAGTGTTCGGGGTTCAGATACACTCTCCCAGTTTAAGTGTAGATTAAAAACATATCTTTTTAGCAAAGCCTACACATAACACACATCACACACATCACATCATAACCTTGTGCTCCAGAACATCTGATCACATGCACATTATCAACTTGTGCTGTTAATATCATGAACAGCAGCTACGCTAATTCCTCTCCACTGCTTCTCTTTCTCTCCCCATCCCGAGGCATCCTGAGGTTTGGCCAGCTCCAGTCACGTCCCACCTCGTGAAGATTATGGACCTATGGATGATCATGGAGAAGTAGATGCCGAGTGTTTAAAGGCCCTGGCATGGAGAAGCTGATGCTGGATCTATGATGATCACAAATTGTTCTGTATTGTTGAAAGATTTATGACCAAACTCTTGATGTCACCCATATGAGGATGGGTTCCCCTTTGAGTCTGGTTCCTCTCAAGGTTTCTTCCTCATATCATCTAAGGGAGTTTTTCCTTGCCACTGTCGCCACGGCTTGCTCATCAGGGACAAACGCACACCATTCACCTTCACTGTTGTTTTCTGTAAAGCTGCTTTTAGACAATTTCTGTTGTGAAAAGCGCTATACAAATAAACTTGACTTGACTTGATAATCACTGTGCTAATGATGACTCGTCATTTCTGACTACTTTCACAGTCCTCCAACTTTTTTAAAGTCAATAAAATTGGTAGTATTTTAAGTCTTTTTTAAACTTGCATTCATGTTTTATTCCTGTAACTGTGAATTACTTTAACTTACTGTACATCCTTTAAAAAAGTATGCAAATGCAAAGAAAGCAAAGTGTTTCATATCTACACAGAGGACAAACAAGCACTAGCTTATAATATTCATATATTATTTAACCTCGTTTAGGCAAGAAGTTTGGAAAACTTCCCATTTGTTATGTTTATACCAGAGATATGACTTGTAAGAATCAATTTAAGGCAACTTATGACTCCATACAACTTCTTCAAACTTCTTCAGCGATAAGTCATTCTGCTTCAAGATGGCAGTCATTTTGACGATCTCTAGACTTAAGAGTACATCAGAAAACCTGAACATCTTAACACAATTAAAAGCTAAATATAATTTAATCAATAAAGTTTAATTGATTGTTAACTACAGCAGCCTTATAGCTTTAAATGATATAGTATCTCACAAAAGTGAGTACACCCCTCACATTTCAGAATCCATTTTATTTTATCTTCTCAAGGAACAATACTATACAAATGAAACTCGGATATATTTTAGACTAGTCAATGTGCAGCTTGTTTAGATGTACAGATTTACTGTCCTCTGAAAGTGTCTCAACATACAGCCGTTATTGTCTAAATAACTGCCAACAAAATCGAGTACACCCTAAGTCATAACAGCTGTACGTCGCTCAACCATGCAAAGTCACATGTTTTTGTCTGGTTGACAGGACCAAACAAATTTGTGTATCTTGTATTGGAGCAGTTAAAATTTGGTGCTTTGAGGACAATTCTCTCATACTGACCACTGGATGTTCAACATGGCACCTCCTGGTAAAGACTCTCTGAGGTTTTGATAATTAAAAAATTGCTGCTCTCCACAAAGATCAGTAACACCCTAAAAATGAGTTACAGTACAGTGGTCAGGATCATAAAGAGTTTTTCCAAGACGCGTTCTACTGGGAACAGGCCTCGCAAGGGTCCATCAAAAGAAGTCGAGTCCTCGTGCTGTGCGATAGATGCATGAGTGCTGCAGCATTGCTTTAGAGATTGCAAAAGCAGAAGGTCTACTTGTCAGTGCTCAGACTGTACGCCTTACACTACAAGTCGGTTTGCAGGCCGTCATCCCAGAAGGCAGCCTCTTCTAAAGCTGCTCACAATAAAGCTGGCAAACAGTCAATCTGTCCAAGAGCATGAATTACTGGAACCATGTCCTGTGGTCTGATGAGACTAAGATAAACTTGTTTAGCTGAAATTGTGTCCAGCATGTGTGGTGACGCCCTGGTGAGGAGCACCAAGAAAATTGTGTCCTTCCTACAGTCAGCTGCATGAGTGCTGCTGGTACTGGGGAGCTGCGATTCATTGAGGGAAACATGGATTCCAACATGTACTGTGACATTCTGAAGCAGAACATGAGGCCCTCACTTCAGAAACTGGGCTGAACGGCAGTTTTCCATCATATTGTAATAACGACCGCACACAAAAAGATGACAACTAAATGGGTGCTGAAATGTGAGGGGTGTACTAACTTTTGTGAGATACTGTAGCTAATTCTCACTACCTTGCATGTGTTAGCTGGTTGACTGCATTTTCTTTAAGCATTTCTTTTGCAAATTGTGTAAATTTTATTAGTTTATTTTTTTTTTTTACAAATATTTTTCCCATTTAATATTTTTTATATAAACACAAAATATCCTTCACCTTCTCACCAGATTCCCCGGATGGACCATGCTTTCCTGGCTTTCCCCGATCCCCCTAAACAGACAAAAAAAAATACAGATCATCAAAGATACAATGGGATGATGTGCATCGTGACAACATGTAACTCATATTATTTATTTGAGCACTCAATTAATCATACAAGTAAACCAACTACATTACATGAACTGCAGGGGTATATAAGGTTACATAGAGTTATAATAACCTAAAGAGATATAATAAGCAAAATACACTGTGACAGATGGATGAATTATAGCTCCAAAATTAATTATAGGATATATAATCAGGTAATTCTATCATAATTATTTAATATAGCTGAAAAAGTGGCTGCAGAAGCCAAGCATTTTAACCCACTTTGGAGCTCTAATTCTAGTAAGAATTAAGGCTCAGGCATTGCTACAGAGCTTATGATTTATTCAGTTATTTTCCGTTTGTCAGAGACTTTGCTTATATAATAAATATGTTTCCAATAAAACAATATTTCATTATTGTTTTATCCTCATAAAGACAAAGTTTATTTTTTCTTGCCATAATATTTCTTCAATAACAATTCAAAATATTCTAAGAATCAAATTGAAGCGAATCATGAAGCCAGTATCACAAATCGAATTTATCCTTGACCGCTAATAACCGATGAATAAGAAAAAGAATGGCCTGGAGGATCCTAGCTGCACAGCTGCACAGAGTCACACAGGCATCTCACAGCTAAACAGATGTGCTAGACTGCACTGGGGTGATGGGATTTGATTAAGTGGCATACTGTGCCACACTCACTCTGTGTCCTTTGTCCCCTGGAAGCCCTGGTAGTCCATCAAAGCCCCTGTCACCCTACACAAGAGATAGAGATGAATGAGCGAGAGGTAGAGCATGTAATAAATAGCAAGCTCTTTTTTACACACACACTCACACACACAAACACACACTCCTTCTCTCACAGTAAACACTGTAATGCATTAAATCATAGTCAGAAACGTAGTTAGCCTAAGATTTTACCTCACTATTATGTAGTGCAATTCAAAACAGAGTTCACTTATTAGCTAGTTAACAGTATGTTATTAGCGTGATTCAAGTCATTTGTGCTTTGAAAATTCTCTTTTCCCAACCAGTGATTATTATAAGTTTATTACAAGATACAAAGCAACTAAACTAATAGCTTTCTCATCGCTCCAATTCAAGCGACTGGATACTAGATAACCTTGGCTTGTATGGAAATTTGAACATGTTATCAAAGTGAAAGGATGCTAGCTAACCTTGGCTAATTATTATAATGAAATCGAAGCCGGTAGCCATGTTTGCTAACAAACTCATTAATGCTGGAAAACCCAAAAGACAGGATCTAGAGAAACTTTATTATTATAATTATTAAATACAAATTTTTAATCAATTTTGCTAAACAACTAGTTATGTTCGACTAATCATAATAGAAATACAAGCAACGTGATGCTAGGCTAGCTAATTATTGTACTGGAGTTTAATCCAACAACCAAGTTTGATAACAAGCTAGTTCACAGCTGAACAGATGTGCTAATTTGAGCAAGCAATTATTTGCTATCACTATTACATAGTGATATTTAATAAACTATTGGCCAAGTTTGCTAGCAAGCAAGTTAACAGGTGGGAAATGATTATGTTGTTTGGTCAGAAACGTTGATTCAATCCATGAGCAAGTGTTAACAGTGTTATAGGAACAAACGTAGCAAAAAATAAAATGATGTGCTACTTTATTTGCCTCATATTCCTGTAGCTGCTAAACATGCTAGTTGTATGAATTATTATTTTTTTTTTTTTTTGCAAATAGAAAAGTGAGACATTTAGCATGTAATAAACAGCAAGCTCTCTCTCTCTCTCTCTCTCTCTCTCGCTCTCTCTCTCACACACACACACACACACACACACACACAGCAGCTCTAGTAACCCTATAATAATTTCTCCTTTCTCAATGTCATTTCTGCTCATTAACAACAGACACACACACACACACACACACACACACACACACACACACACACACACACACACAGACACACAGAAAGAGAGACAGCGAGCAGATCAGAGAGGTTTGATGGCTCGTCTCTGTAGATCATCTCCATCTGTTGCAGGTCTGTAGGTGGACAAAAGAAGTTCTGCGTTTTTTCCTGATGAAGTCTCACATCTCACAGCTTCAGCTCCCTGCTCTGTCAGGGTCAAAACCTTCTCATAAAGCTGCCTCAACTCACTCAACACTCACTCTCTGTCCTCTCACTATATTGTGTGATATTAAAGGAACGTTCTGGTACATTTGTTCCCCTTGTGCTGAAGGTAATGGATCAGTCAGTGGATGTTTTAGCACAGTGCAGCTACAACGATAATGTTTGCTTTAGGCAATTAGGTTATGAAAAGTCTATCTCTGGCTAACACCTTCATATACATTCTTCAGCTAGTGATGTCGTTACTGCATCTGTAATACGATTAAGTAACAGGTATAGCCAGAATATAAATCACTTTTTGAAGGACTATGCTACATAAAATAGACAAAAATGTGTGTATATATCTTCACTTCACCTCAGACTCATGCCCCTGTGCACAAAGCCAGCTCCATGAAGATATGTTTTACATGGGTGCGAGTTGGAGATCTCCTGCTTTAGAACTCTGACCTAAACTCTAATCATTTGGATGAATTTTTCACACTGACTGCATCCTAGGCCCCCTAGCCTCACCTACATCAGTACCTGACTTTACTAACACCCTTGTAGCTAAATGGACCTCACACAAATCTCCACATGCACACTGCTAAACCTAATGGAACATCTTTCCAGAAGAGTCGAGGTTATTAGAAAAGTAAATGGAGACTAAATGTGGAAAGGGATGTTCAAACTAGGAATTTAGCAGACGCCCTTGTCCAGATCGACGCACAAAACTGCTTGAGTCTCTATTAATAAATAAATCTACACTGGTACAATAGATTACCATTTAGGATACGGCAGCCTATAACTCTGTTGAGAGTTTTTTTAAACAAAGCAAACTTAGAAAGTTTTAGTTTAAGTGTTTCAGGAAGAGGTAGGTCTTCATCCATCGCTTGAAGATATCCAGGGGCTCTGCTGTTCTGAAGGGGAAGTTCATTCCACCACCTCGGTGCCAGAACAGAGAAGAGCCTTGAAGTATACTTACCTCTTACCCTAAAAAAAGGTGGCACCAGTCGGCATACCAATCTTATGGTCAGGTGCCCACAAAGGTTTGTCCATAGTCAGTAGCAATAGCCAATAACAATAAAGTGCATTTGGAAAGTGTTCATGTTTCTATGAATTATTTTTCAGTAAACAACAAATAACGCAAATGTAAAGGAGATGCTAAGTCCTGCTCTTGTTCTTATACCAGGCCAAATTAACACCTCAGACCTTTCAATCCTCATAAAAGTGCTTTTAAACTAGTAACCAAAACTAAAGCAGGATGAACATGTACAAGCTAAATAACATTGTCTGACTGTAACATTAAACTCAAGAGTTGAATAAGTTTCTGTATGAAACTCACCTTTGCCCCCGTCTCTCCTGGAGATCCACGACCTCCGTCTGCCCCTGAGGGACCCTGAGGAGACACGCGAATTTTAATTGTTGTCATGTCGAATTGCGTGTTATCACATGCAATATTCTTCATAAACTCGAGACCTGTCTTGACGTGTGTTTTTATTTTGTTATTACGATTATTTCACATTTAGGCTAAATCTTTCTTTATTTCATAACCACAGGCACCTCGAACAGTAACTAGCGAGCTGCACATCTCTTACCTGCCTGCCTGGCTTCCCGCCCGGACCCGAAGGACCTGGCAACCCGCGTGGCCCCTTTGAGACAGAAACCAAACGAGAGGGTTGGTAAAAAAAAAAAAAAAAAAAAGGCACCCAATGGCATGCATGCAAATGTGTATGTAAGTGTGATTCTCGAGGAAGGAGACAGTAATGAACTGGTGGAATATATATATTTAAAAAAGTGATACTTTTGCAGTTTTTCTCAATTGCTTTGGAGCAAATCATCCTTAATATTTGAAAAATAGTAAGTGCATTTCTCAAAACAATGTGTACAAACAGCACAATACATTGAATTTCTTGCAAAAGCCTGAACTTTTCTCAAAATCCTTAGTACATCTCCCAAAAGTAAGTATTTTTCTCAATGAACATCTCATTCCCATCAGAATTAAAAGTCCCTTTGTCATTGTTCACAAACAAGATCATCAAAATGTTTAGTCATGTTGTCAGTATGATGCACAGTTTCAGGATTTCTTGATATAAACTACGGTTTTGGTCACAATGATGAAAAATGCAATGATTTTATTTCTTCTGTGTGGCGTCTATGAATTTCAGCAGCACAAATGTATTTATTTGATTGCATATTTTATTTATATTGATTGCAAGAGACCAGAAAGGATTCACACTTTTACTGTACTGTAATAGTGTTCGTTCATTTCATCCGTTTTCAGAATGTATAATTCTGTGTTTTGCTCTGTCTGTATTCACTCTCCAATTGAATGTTCACAAGATTCACCTGTTTAAGAGAACTAGTTGATCATTGGTTGATCTGACTCCGTTCACTCGCCTTCAATAGTAACATTCAAGATTCATCTGGACAATTCATCAATTCAACACATTTACAAAAACAAATTTTAATATAAATTGTAGATGACAGATTCTGACAACTGATTTAAAAGTTTTGCATTCAATGACTTATACAGTGAACTGACACTGAGATGTTTTGGGGGTTAAAACTATTCAGGTGAAACCAGTAAAATATATTTTGATCAACATGAACGTAAACAACTGATAATGTAGGAAACAGCAGACACTCGTACACAATCTAGTAAATGAATGTACTAAAGTGTTCGCAATTTGATCAAAGCAACAAGAAATGTTTTTATGATGAGCACAAATGACAAAATGAGGTGGAAGTTGAACAAAGAGTTTTGAGAAATTTCATTTCTGATTTGAGAAACGCTCCAAAGCGACTAAGAAAAAAAATTAATAATCATTTATACAGAAAAGAGGAAATAATTTAAAAAAAAAAGAAAAAAATTGAATTTTGCTTACCGGAGGTCCAGGGTCCCCACTGTCCCCTTTAGGTCCACTGGAGCCTGGAGGACCCTGCGACACACACACACACACACACACACACACACACACACACACACACACACACACACACACACACACACACAGATTAATATTCTATAAGTCTATATGAAACATTTATGTCTTTTATTTTACAGCATTCTTGTTTGAATACGTTACTGTATCTACAAACTTATTTCGATTTCTTTGGTAGCCACTCGATTCTTTTCCTAACTGTTATCAAGAAGTTGGAGGCACACAATTGTACAGGACGTCTTTGGGTGCTGGAGCTTGAAGTTTTCCCTTCACTTCAACTAAAAGACTTAAACCTGTTCCAGCATGACAATGCCCATGTGCACAAAGTCAGCTACATGAAGATAGGCTTTATATGGGTTGGAGGGTAAGGTCTCCTGCTATAGACCTCAACACTTTTGGGATAAATAAGAACAGTGACTGCACCCCAGGCCTCCTCACCTCCCCTCCATCAGTACCTGACCTTACTAACACCACCACTACAGTCCGAAGTCTGGTGGAACATCTTCCCAGAATAAAGGAGCTCATTATAACAGCAAATGCAGACTAATATATGGGGACATACTCCAGTACAAACCAATACAAGACCACAAGACAGGTCATTTTATTGCGATCTTGTCTGCATACAGGAGATTTGATACATTCATATGTATAACATACCATATACTGCAAAACATGAACACTTCACTACCCCATGCTCTCTGGACTGAAAGATTACACATGCTAGCTATTCAGTTTCTTTATTCCTAGCTAGCTAGCAGATAAGTAGATACACTAAACT